>NW_028270178.1:69979574-70344768 GCF_037043375.1 Chiloscyllium plagiosum | reverse complement strand
CTGTGGAGTACCACATAAATCTGTTCTGGGGACAAAAAAAAAATTACAAAGTATTTTGATGACTTAGATGAGGCAAGTGAGTATATTGTAGGCAGGTTTGCGAATGACTCAATATTGGAGCAGAGACAAGTGATGAGTATAACACAAAAAGAAGTTTGCGGAGGGATACAGATAGGACAAGAGAGTGAACAAGGAGCATTGCATAATAATGTAATGTGGATTAAATAAATGAGAACAGACATAAACAGTGAAGTTATGCATTTTAATAGGCAAGATAGAGATTGAATTCAGAAATCTACAGGGAGTCCGCATCTCCGATCCACAAAAAGTTAGCTTTTAATTTCAACTGTCAATAAAGATGGCAAATGTCATGTTGGGGTTTGTTTAAAAACTAAAGGAATATTGAGATTAGGAACAGTCAGACAGAGCAGCTAATGTGTAGCTGAGGAGCTGCTGCAGGGGTTAGGATTCCCATTTTTCAATCATTGGGATCTCTTCAGGGATAAAATGACCTGTATAAGAGGGAGCTGAATTGGAAGGGGACCGATATTCTTGTGGGGAAATTTGCTAGCGGTATGCTGAAGGTTTTAAACTAGTAAGGGGAATGCTGAGAACCAACAAGATAGTGAGAAAAGAGAAATGTTTGAGGTGAGATGAGGTGAGCAAATCTAGGGTTCAAGGCAGACAACAGTTTGGCAAGAGCGAGGTAAGACTGTTAAACTGCATTTACTTTGATGCAAGAGGCCTGACATGTGAGACAGGTGAACATAGGGCATAGATGGGAATGTGGGACAAGGATATCATTACCATTACAGAAATGTGGCTGAGGGATGAACAGGACTGGCAGCTTAATGTTCCAGGATAGAGATGCTATAGAATGTATAGACAGAGGAGCAAAAGAGGAGATGGAGTGGTGTTTTTGGTCAGAAAGAACATTACAGCTGAATGTAGAGAGGATATTTCTTGGAGACTACCCAGTGAAGTTATAAGGATGAAACTTAAAAATAAGAAAGAGGTGATGACCTTGCTGGGATTGTAAAATGGGCCTCCTAATAGTCAGTGGGACATTTACAAGCGATTATGCTATCTGTAAGAAAAAAGGATAATGGTAGGGAATTTTAACTTTCCAAACAGAGTTTGGGGTAGTGTTAAGATCTTGGAATTTGGAGCAGTTGGTTAAGTGTGTACAAGAAAACGTTGTTATTCAATATGTGGATGCACCTACTTGAAAGTTCGCAATACTTGACCTTCTGTTGGGAACCAAGGCAGGGCCAGTGACTGAGGTGTCCATAGGGGTAGGCTTCAGGGAAAGTGATCATAATTCTATTGGTTTAATAATAATGATGAGAAAGGATAACATTGATTTAAAAATGAAAGTTTCAAATTAGAGTGTAGCCAGTTTCGATGGTATTAGACTTTGAGATGTTGGTTGGGGGAGGTTATTCACTGGTAAAGGGACGGCTGACAAGTGGGAGGCCTTTAAGAATGAGACAATGAGAGTTCAGTAATGGTATGTTTCTGTTTGTGTGAGGGCAAGGCATGGGAAAAGCTCAATGATGAGGGAAATTGCAACTCCTGTCCAGGAAAAGCAGGGGGCATTCATCAGATATAGACAGCTGAGATTGAGTGATCCTGAGAAGGATATAAGGGCAGTTGAAGTATACGTAAACAGGAAATCATGAGGGGAAAAAGGGGACATAAAATTGCTTTGGCAAATAGAATTAAGGAGAATCCAAAAAGATTCTAAAATTATTTTAAGTTTAAAAGAATAACTAAGGAGAGAATACAGGCCTTAAAGATCAACATGGCTTTCCTGCATGTAACCACAGGAGATGGCAGAGAAACTAAGGAAATATTTTGCATCAATATTTGCAGTAGACAGGAGCATGGAAGCTAAGAAACTTGGGAAATAAATAATGTGATCTTAAAATGAGTTCATTTTGCAGAAAAGGGGGTGTCGGAGGTCTTAAAGTAGAAAAATGGAAATAACTCCCGGAGACCTGATTAGGTATTTCCCAGAACTTTGTGGGAAGCTAGGGAAGAGATTCCTGGACCCCTTGCTGAGATATTTGTATTGTTGATAATCATAGATGAGATGCCAGAAGACTGGAGAGTGACATACGTGGCAGCATTATTGAAGAAAGTTGTATGGAAAAGCAAGGGAACCATACACTGGTGAACCTTTCACACCAGAGATGCTGCCAGACCTTCTGAGCATTTCCAGCACTTTCTGCTTTTGTTTCTGTTACACAGCATCCACAGTTCTTTCAATTTTTATTTCGTAGTTAGAGAGCATTACTTTTTGAATTGGAGGCCTGTTAGAACATAACAACATCCGAACATAAGAAATACAATCAGGAGTAGGCCATCTGACTCCATGAGTCAGCTCTGCCTTTCAATAATATCGTGGATCATCTTTCAATGGACTGAGACTCCACTTACACATTGCTCACTATAACCTTCATTCCTTTACTGTTCACAAATCTATCTTCATCTTTAAAACATTCAACAGCTTAGCCTCAGCTGCTCACTGGGGATTCCAGAGATTCACAACCCTTTGAGTGAAGACGTTGGCTTGACCAGCTATCTTTAGTAGCCACACACGCAGATGACAAGCAACATGAGTTCGACTGGGACAACACTACTATTATAGGACAAACCAAACAGAGAACAGCCAGGGAATTCCTAGAGGCATGGCACTCATCCACAGATTCAATCAATAAACACATCGACCTGGACCCAATATACTGGCCACTGCAGCGGACAGCTGGAATTGACAACGGGAAGCGGCAGATACAAATCACTATAAATGCCGGAGGAAACATCACAGAAACGCTTCACAGGAGGCCCCCAAGCCCTGAGGATGTCACCGAGACAGAGGATGAAACGTTTGCAACACAAATTCCCAGCTCGGCGAACAGAACCACAACAACGAGCGCCTAAGCTACAAATCTTTACACAAACTTTGAGCTTCCCTGCTTCTGTCTTATCTATCGCAATTATAATTTTACAATCCCCTCCCCCATTCTTCTGAATTCCAATGAGTATAATCCCAGTCTGCTCAATCTCTCCTCATAAGCCAACCCCCTCATTTCCAGAAACAACGTAGTCAACCTCCTCAGCAAACCCCACCCCACTGCCATCTCATGTCAGGCAATGAAAAATGTACAAAGTACTCCAGGCGTGATCACACCAGCATCCTATACAGCTGCAGCAGAAAGCCCTAATTTTAAACTCTATCCACTGGCAATGAAGAACATTATTCCATTTGTCTTCCTAATTAGCTTCCTAATTAGGCCTCGAAAACCATACCTTTGTGTTTCATGCACAGGAACAGCCAGGTCCCCCTGCACAGCAGCATTCTGTAATTTTTCACCATTTTAAAGTAGTCCACTTTGTTATTATTCCTACCAAAATGGATGACCTCACGTTTACTAACATTGTACTCCATCTGCCAGACCCTTCCCAGTCACTTACCCTGTCTATATCCTTCTGCACACTTTGCTCTATCACTCATTTAAGTGGCTTCTGCGAACTACAACACACTACACTTGGGTCTCTAACTCGAAGCAATCTATATGAATTGTAAACAATTGCAGTCCCAACAATTGTCAACAGTTGCATTCTCAACACTGATTCCTGAGACACATCACTAGCCACTGATTGTCAACCAAACACCCATTTATCCTCAATCTTTGCATTCTGTTAGTTAACCATTCTTCTGTCCATGCTAATGCATTGCCTGTAACACTGTGCATCTTTAACTTATGCAGCAGCCTTTTGTGCAGCACCTTGCTGAATGCCTTTTGGAAATCCAGATACACCATGTTCACCAGTTCCCCAATGTCTACCACGCTCGTTATATCCTCAAAGAATTCCAATAAATCAGTTAAAGATGACTTGCCTTTCATGAACCCAAGCTTCATTAAATAAATGTAGGTGTTGCATTTTCGTAAGGCAAACCCGCACAGGACTTATAAAATTAATGGCTGGGCCTTGAGGAATGTTGCTGAGCAAAGAAACCAAGGGTGCAGATGCATCATTCCTTGAAAGTGGAGTTGCAGGGAAACAGTGTGGGGAAAAGGTGTTTGGCATGCTTTCATTCATTGGTCATAATGTTAAGTGTAGGAGTCAAGATGTCATGTCTCAGCTGTGCAGAACATTTGTGAGGCCACATTTAGAATTATTATAGACAAATCTGGCTCACCATTTCTATGAAGGATTTTGTGAAACTTGAGAGGGTGTAGAAAAGATTTCCAAGAATGATGCTGGAACTGGAGTGTTTAAGGTATAAGCTGAAGCTGAATAGGCTGGGGCTTTTCTTTTCCCTGCAGTGAGAGAAAAGGAGGCTAAGGAGTGGCCTGAACAAGACTTATAAAATCATGCGGGGCATTGATATGGTGAATAGCCAAGGCCTTTTTCCTCGAGCGGGAGAGTCCAAAACGAGAGGACAGCGGTTTAACGTGAGAGGAGAAACGTTTGAAAAGAACCTGTGGGGTAACCTTTTCATGTGTATGTATGGAGAAAGCTGCCAGCGGTGGTGGTGGAGGCGGGTTCAATTACTGCATTTAAAAGGCACCTGGATGAGTGTATGAACAGGTAACATTTAGAGGAAGATTGGCCAAATGTTTGGCAAATGGTACTCAGTCAGATTGGGATATCTAGTCTGTGCAGTTGGACCAAAGGGTCTGTTTCTGTGCTGGATATCTGTATGACGATAATGTTTGTTAAAACTGAAAAGAAACTCTATTCTTACCACAGCTGGAATACTGTGACCTGTTCTTGGGACTCATATCACAAAGAAAATGTACACTGGGCAGAGAGACAATCCACATGAGGTTTAGTCGGCTGATCCTGAAGATGGAGGGACTGTCTTGGGAGTAGAGATTGAGTCGTTTGGGCCTACACTCATTACAACATAGAAGATTCAGTACTGACATTCTGAAACATCTATTATTTTCAGGAATCTTGATGGTGTAAATGCAGAAATGTTGTTTCCCCTTATGGGAGAGTTTCGGACCAGGTTGTAGAATCTCTGAATTAGAGGTCACAAATTTCGGGCAGAAGAGAATTTTGTCTCCCAGAATGTAGAGAATTTGTAGAATTCTTTACCACAGAAGACTGTCGAGGTTGCGTCATTCAGTATTTTGGAGGCTGAAATGGACAGATTTGGATTTGGTAATTGAATTAATGCTGACAGTTAAAACGCTGGAAAGTGGAGCTGAGGATTATCAGTTCAGCCATGATGTCATTGTTTGGAAGACCAAACCCCATTGGCTGAACAGGCTGCTTCTGGTTCCCTATCATTGACCTTTGCTCTAAGTTAGTCTTTTCAGAATTATCTCGGCCTCATTTAAATTAACCTCCATTTCATGTTTGAAGCCCAGCTGCTTCAATGCCTCTTCATCATGAAAAAAGACAGGGATCGCCTTTCTCCCTGTTTGATGGCATTGCATTCTGCCTCTAATGCAGTGACTGCATTTATAGGCCTCCAGTTCTGTTGAATATTTGTCAAACACAACCACGGCTGTCACAGAAACGGTTAAAGACAGATGAAAACTACATTTAAACTACCATATCAAACTCACTGTCGGCATGTGTTGCATGGAATACACACATTGTATATTAAAGCTCTCCCAGCACTCATCCATGAAACACTAAATGGTTGTTCATAGATGATTTGCTTATGTGTGTATGTATGTCTGTGCCTGTAGATGATAATCTACTTGTATAACAAAGTTGGTGAGGTGTTGGCTTCATGTAATTAAGGAAAACGTTGTCCGATTGTGGAGAGGCAAAACAAGGCATCAGATATAAAGAAAAATGGAGAGAGGCAGGAGGGGAAAAGAGAAAAAGAGAGACAGAGATATTAGCTGTGCCAATGTATCTCTTAATTATAGTTTTTTTTGACTAAACATGACAATTGATACCTCTGTCATTCAACAATCATACAACTTATGTATTAAAAAGTCCTAACATCAATTAGTATTGGAATCCATTGAGTTATTTGCATTTTTTCCACAATTCGTGTGCTGTGCTTGTGGCGAAATATAAATTGGGGTTTTGTTATTTCGTAATTTATTCTGAGAATTCTATTTCTGTGGTTATTTACATAAATGCTTAATTGGTTTCAAGGAAGTGATGGTGACAGCAAAGCCAGATGAAAGTAGTGATTTGTTGGTAAGATTCAAATCGAAACAAGTTTATTTTAAGAATGTTGACCATTTTCAGAAGTGAACACAAATTTATGAAGACGAATTGCAACAGATTTTATTTATTTCTGGATGAAAAACACAATTTAAAACTTTTATTTAGGTTAAAAATTCAGTGCTGAAAATTCTGCAATTAAATTCAATGTTGAACTGCATCTACTCTGAATGTCGCTGCTGAACATGTGTTGCTTATGCCCGAAATGTCGATTCTCCTGCTCCTTGGATGCTGCCTGACCTGCTGCGCTTTTCCAGCAACGCATTTTCAGCTCTGATCTCCAGCATTTGCAGTCCTCACTTTTTCCTACTCTGAATGTCCCACTAATTCATATTGTAGTCCGTTTAGACGATGCAACATCACTCAAAGTGCATTTTAGAATATTCACGTGAAATACTTGAAAAGACATCAGGAACTGCGTAACAATTACATTTAATTGATATAATTGTTGTGAGATTTTGTTGCATGTATTACTTTCTGGTAAGGGTCAGCAATGAGTCCCTATCCCCAACTGCCCATTGAATAGCTTGCTAAAGCCACTTCAGAACACAGTGGGTCTGGAATCTCATGTCGGCCAGACCATGGAAAGGTGACAGATGCCTTGTCATGCGTGAACCAGCTGTTTTTGTATTTTTTTCATTGACTCGGGTTACATGGTCACCATTTGGCTTTCTTTCCCATTCTAGGCTTTCTTAGAATTCAAATTTCACCCTGGGCAAACGATGGTATTCCAAACCCCGTCCATTCAGCATCAAACTGGAGTTTGGGAATATTGGTGTCATGATATCACCGCTGTGATCCTAATATTGGGAATGCACAGAAAGCGGTCACAAACAGAAATGCAATAAATCTGACACTTTACCTCATGAACAAATATTGGAGTGCAATACTGGCAAGAACTCTCTTGCTCTTCACAGCAACACCACAGGAGACTTTGCAGCCAATCATCAATCTAAACTGTGTACCGGACTCTGTCTGAAGAGTCTGACTCACCATAATTTGCATTTTTTGAATTCTTCACTGACTTATGAAAAAGTTAGTCACATATCCCAAGAAGGTGGTACCTTTTTGAAGGTCTGCCATCTTGCTCGGCTAATTATGGTTGATCTTTCTTAAGGAGCTTTATTGCAGGCAAATGGCTTCTCAGTTGAGGCTGTAGTTCTGGAAAAGTACATCAGGTCAGGCAGCGTCCGAGGAGCAAGAGAATCGACGTTTCGGGCATGAGGCCTTCATTAGGGTACCTGATGAAGGGGTTATGCTTGGAACGTTGACTTTCCTGCTCCTCGGATGCTGCCTGACCTGCTGTGATTTTCCAGCACTACACTGTCAACTCTGATCTCCAGCACCTGCAGTCCTCACTTTCTCCTGATGGGTTTGTTAGTCAGATTCGGCACAGGAAAGAACCATCACCTTATTGTTGAATGGGTAGGGCAGGCCAGGTAGGAAGGGCAGACGGCCTCCTCTGATGGACAATTCTGAACCATGTAACATGCTTCAAACATTTGCTAGGTCTGTGATTATCGTTCATTATTCCAGAATTTTCATTTCATACTCTTTTATTAATTGAAGCTACCATGGTAGGGACTGTTTCTGGAACTTTACTCCAAACCTTTTGATTGCTTATTACATACTCATAATGCCTCCTCAACCACTTTATCAAACATCATGTTGACTTCAATGAGTTTTTTTATTGACACCTGGAACATAGTGGTTGCTTTTAGTTGTCCGGAGTTGTCCTTCAGCAGATGGCAGTAAGCTGCCTTTCTGAAATAACATGTTCCAAAATGGCCTGAGGAAGGGAATTCCAGATTTTGACCCAATTACAGTAAAGGATCGGTGACATATTTCCATGTCAGGATGCCGAGTGTTTTAGAGAGGAGCTTACAGTGGTGCTGTTCCCTTGTATCTGCTGCGCCTGTCTTTCGAGTTGCAAGTGGTAGTGGGAAGGTACTGTCTCAGGAAGTGGCTAAGTTACTGCAGTGTAGTATTTTAGATAGTGCATATGGCAGGTACTAAGAATCAGATTTGGAGGCAATGGACGCTTGTGGATGTGCTGCTGATCAAGTGGGATGCTTTGTCCTGGACAATGCCAAGCTTCTTGAGTGCAGTTGAAGCTGTTCCTATCCAGTCAAGGGGCGAGCTGTGCTATTAGCCTCCTGACCTCTGTCTCTTAGACAGTCAATTGGCTTTGCGAGTCAGGAGGGTGAGTTACTTGCTGCAGTATTCCTAGCCTCTGGCCTGCTCACTGATGGTGAGGGATTCAGTGGTGGTAACACTATTGAATGTCAAGGGGTTTTGGTTAGGTTGTCTCTTATTGTCAATGGTCATTGTCTCGCAGCTTTGTGGTGTGAATGCTATGTGCCACTTGTCAGCTCAAGTCTGGAAATTGTCCAAATTTTGTTGCATTTGAATGTGGACTGAGGAGTCACAAAAAAGTGTTAGATTAATGCAGATTTCACTTCTGACCTTCTGATGGAGGGAAGGTCATTGCTGAAGCAGCTGAACATGATTGGGCCAAGGACACTTTCTTCAGGAACTCCAACAGAGATTTGCGTTGGCTGAGACGACTGCCCTCTAATAAGCAGAGCCATCTTTCAATGTGTATGACTGCAGGCAGCAGGGAGGTTGTCACCTGATACCCAGTTTTGCTAGGCTCCATAATATCACACTCTGTCGAATGTGACCTTAATGTCAAGGGCTGTCACTCTCCCCTCATTTCTGGAATTCAGTTCTTTGTCCATGTTTAAATCAAGTCTGTAATTCAGACATGAGCTGAGTCGGCCTTGTGTAACCCACATTTACGCAGGTTATTGCTGAGCTAGTGCTGCTTGATAGCACCTTCTTACATCTAACTCATGATTGAGCATGGACTGATGGGGCAGTAATTCGCCAGGGTGGTCTGACCTATTTTCTGTGCACAAGACGTGCCTGGCCTATTTTCCACATTGTCCATGCCAGTGTTTTAGCTGTACCGGGATTGCTTGGCTCGCACAAGTCATCAGTATTAGTGCCAGAATTTTGTCAGGCTCCATAGCATTTGCAGTAACCGCTGCACCCCCTCCCCCGCCCAAATGTGTCTTGATTTTTCATGGAGAGAAGCGAATTCCCTGCTGACAGGTATCTGTGATATTGGTGATCTATGGAAGATGCCGAGGTGGATCAGACAATTGGCACATCTGGCTGAAGACTGCTGTGAATGCTTCAGCCTTAACTTTTGCGCTAATGTGTTGTGCTGTTCAAAGCAGATCAAGGGAATATCTGTGGAGCTTATTCCTTCAATGAGTTGTTTAATTATCAACTTTAATTCACGACTTGATGTGGCAGCCCTGTGGGCTCAGACCCCTGTTTCCTGAATGAATGTTCTAGCCACAATATCTCCAGACTATAACTCCAACCTCCACTCCATAATGTGGATATTCACAACAGAAGATCGCTTATCCTTTGTATTGTGTAGATTCCAACAATGCATCGTATATTCGCTTAAATTGTTAGTCTCGAAAATACTTTCCTTCACAGACTTTAGAATATAATGTTCTGTTTTCAATTCTTCACTCCGACAGGCAAGCTCATCGATGTCACACTGGCTTTCCTCCTCACTAATTGCAAAACCAAACATTTTTCACCTCATCTTTGAATTTACTGATCAAAATTGCAACATTCTTGACTAGATCGTTCATATACGCTGCAAATATCAAAGGATCCAGCACGAAGTCATATAGTAAGCCACTGGACACAAGATGTCTCCACAATGACTATCTTCGACCATTACCTTCTGCCAACAAATAAACCTTCGATGCATTTGCCAAACTGCACCAGAACCCATGAACCCTTACCATATTAAAGATGCAAGATCTGGTCAAAAACCTGATTGAAGTCAAGAAGCATTAAATCTACTTTTTGCACCCGATGTCACATCTCATTGACATCTCATTGACTCACCGGAAAACAGAATCAACCACTTCCGATATGACATCACTTCCACCAAAGCCATGCTGAATTTAATTGCTTAAACCTTACAATTCCAACTTTTAATTAATGCTGTCTCTTAGATTTACTTATTAAGTTCCCTCAAGCTTTCTACTTTTAAACATAGGTTTAGGAGTGAAACTACACATTGACATTTATCTCTCTGACAGATAATTAGATTACATTACAGTGTGGAAACAGGCCCTTCAGCCCAACAAGTCCACACCTACCCGCCGAAGCGCAACCCACCCATACCCCAACCCGTACATTTACATTTACCCCTTACCTAACACTGCGGGCCAATTCACCTAACCTGCACATCTTTGGACTGTGGGAGGAAACCGGAGCACCCGGAGGAAACTCACGCAGACACGGGAAGAATGTGCATGAGGCAGGAATTGAACCCGGGTCTCTGGCGCTGTGAGGCAGCAGTGCTAACCACTGTGCCACTGTGCCACCGTGCCGCCCACATATTTGCTCTAGCTGAAATAATATTGTATCTCTTCTGTTTCATTCTGGGAAATGGGAATGGAATTGAATACAATGTTGAGACCAACAACAATCTGTTTGTTCTTGACACTGTCAGTGTGCGTTCACCCTCAGAGGCAGGAAGACTTTGTGCTGATAATACGGAAAGTAGCGCCTGATGTATCATTCTCAGCTGGCACACAACTTCCTGTTTCTATGTGCCAGCAGCAAGCCACACATCTCACTTCTGATCAGAAAATAAACCCAGGGGATGCAATCTGGCGGAAACATCTGCCAATGTGGCCTATATCAGGACACAGAGTGTGAAGCAATCACATTGAAGTGACATTTGCAAATCGACCATTCGATCTCTGTTTCACGGTCTGATTCCAGGACGTCATTGGATGAATCTCTCGACCATCTTACAAGATCATTCGATTAACTAACGTCTGGGATATATCGACTTGCGCCTTGTCATGTCTTTGATCTTGTACTACTTGTTACTCTCTCTTCAGAATTAATATTCCCAGTTTTTGATTCTGTCTTCTGTATCCATCACCTTCCCAGCCGAATACATTCTGTTTGATCTGTTTCCTAAATTTTGATCAACTAAAAATATAATACAGTTTTGTACAGACAGGTATGTTGATGTGTCCGATTAACAGAATCAATATGGAGAGATCACCTTGGCTGTATCTAACTCTGACCGACATTGAATTCAAATAAACCACAGCACTGTATGGTTTCAAACTTTGCAAATCCTCTCTCTTTGAAAGAGCTTGTTCTAACGGTTAATTATTTTCTTGATTATTTCAGAAACTATGACTAAACATCACTATTTTTAACAAAGTTTCAAATATTATTAAAAACTGCAGCCCTGGCATTTCCTACAGTGAGCTTTGTGGTGTTTAAATGTTCTGGTCAAAATGTGCTTCAAGCAGAAGACTGAAACATTGGTTTCTCCGAGTTCCCAGCCATTGCACTTGCAGTTCCATAATAATTGCAAGCTATTGATAAGCCCCAGAGAGAACAGAATGTCCAGGCCCTCTACACATCCAAACGCCATGATGTCGGCCTCGAAGCCCTCCGTTTCTTCCAGTCACGCCAACCCAAGCAGTACATGCTCAACCTCAACTACATTTCCTTTCAATCCTCCCACTTCCTCCAAACCAAAGGGGTCACCATGGACACCTGTATGGACCCCAGCTATGCCTACCTCTTCGTCAGATATGTGGAACAGTCAATCTTCCACAGCTACACTGGTACCATTGCCCACCTTTACCACCGCTACATTGATGACTGTATCAATGCCACCTCATGCTACCACTCGGAGGTTGAACAGTTCATCAACTTTAATAAGACCTTCCACCCTGACCTAAACTTCACAGGGACCATCTCACACACCTCCCTCGCTTTTCTAGACCTCTCCACCTCTATCTCCAGTGACCGACTAAACATTTACTACAAGCCCACTGACTCTCACAGCTACCTGGGCTACACTCCTCCCACCCAACCTCCTGTAAAAGTGCCATCCCTTATTGTCAATTCCTCTGCCTCCACCGCACCTGCTCCCAGTTCGACAATAAAACATCCCAGATAACCTCATTTTTCAAAGACTGCAATTTCCCCTCCCATGTGGTCGACGATGCCTTTGAACACCATCCCTCCAATCGCAACAGGGAGCCCTCCTGGTCCTCATCTTCCACCGCACCAACCTCGCATACATCATATCATCCTCTGCTGCTTCCTCTACCTGTAAACAGACCCCATCACTTGGGGTATATTTCCCTCCCTACCCCTATCTGCATTCCGGAGACACCATTCCCTCCGTGACTCCCTCGTCAGGTCCGTGCCCCTCCACCAGCCCACTCCCCTCCCCTGTCACCTGCCCTTGCCACCACAGGAAGTGTAAAACCTGCCCCACACCTCCCCCTCACCCACGACAAGGCCCCAAATGATCCTACCACATCCCGGAGAAATTTATCTCATCCACAAATGTCATCCACTGTGTCTGTTCCACCTGATGTGGTCTCCTCTACATCAGGGAGACAGGACACTAACTTGTGGATCATTTCAGAGAACATCTCTGGGACACCCGTGCCAACCAACCCCACGCCCCCGTGGCTGACCACTTTAACTCCCTCTCCCACTCCACCAAGAACAGGCCAGTCATATTCTGTTCATTTCCAATGAATAAAGACAAAATAACCGAGCCTGAATTTGGGATGATATTAACAGGATTTATTTAGATTTAAGTATACAGATTATTTTGACATAACAGGTGGAGAGATTCACTTCCTGTAAAAGCAGCTCAAGTGATATAAGCTGGCACCAAACCGAGTTTGGTCAATACTGAGGCAAAAATACAGCATGCAGTCTTGAGTGAAATAAATAAAGAAACTATCTTAACATCGGAACAAGATAGAGTGTATTAAATATGAACAAAGACACAAGTACTTTAGGATATAATAGAAAATTAATCTATATTACATTGAAATGCAAACAGAGATGTGAATTTGTGTCTCGACATTCTTCCTAGCTAAATTAATCATTTCAGAAATGCCTTTGTTGAATTTCATGAATCATTCGTTGGTCCATTCCACGAACCTTCCGAAGTCCTTGTTAAATTCTGAACCATCGCCTTCCAGGTTCACAGTGGTTGCGGGTTTCATGTTACAGCAAATTGTGAAGTTGTGCACTGTATGCCAATGTCTTAGTTCAAAAGTTAAAGCAATCACAGCTCCAAACATTTACAAAATATCACTATGGAGCTTCCTGGAATCCAAAAAAAAATGTCCCTTTGATTAATGATTTCTAAAATTTACTAACATATCTGTCATGAAGGACGTTTTCAAATAACTTGAAGTGCAAATGGTTCACATCAGTCGGAAAACAGTAAGATTTCATGTGTTACCCCACACAAACAGAAATCAAGCAATATTCACGAGTTGCTCTCAGCAAGTCTATGATGGACTGTTTAATCAAACAAAATCATTTCCAATGTTGTGAGGGCTCGTCTATCTTCTGTACAATGGTCTGAATTTTAAGTTGTGTCTGACTGCAGATGAAACTGGCTGATCTGGGTAAAAGTACAGCTTCTGCCTTTCACATTGTTAATGTATATTGCTGACTTTAGCAACGTGATGTTGTCCCAGGCATGGTCTGGCACCATTAATTAGACCATTAATTTCCACATCACTAGCCAGACTATCAGGTGGAGTGTATTGATCTCATTGAAACTAATGCTTGGAATATTTCCGGTATGAATCATGTGAAGTAGAGCCTCTGAACGAGACATAGAACATAGAACAATACAGCACAGAACAGGCCCTTTGGCCCACGATGTTGTGCCAAACATTTGTCCTAGCTTAAGCACCTATACATGTACCTATCCAATTGCCGCTTAAAGGTCACCAATGATTCTGACTCTGCCACTCCCACAGGCAGCACATTCCATGCCCCCAACCACTCTCTGGGTATAGAACCTACCCCGACATCCCCCCTATAACTTCCACCCTTCACCTTAAATTTATGTCCCCTTGTAACACTCTGTTGTACCCGGGGAAAAAGTCTCTGACTGTGTCCGCTATCTATTTCCCTGATCATCTTATAAACCTCTATCAAGTCACCCCTCTTCCTTTGCCTTTCCAATGAGAAAAGGCCTAGCACTCTCAACCTATTCTCCATTCCAGGCAACATCCTGGAGACAAAGTAGGAAAGATGGATTTCGAGTAGTAGGAAGTTTTCATGACAGAGAGAGATCACTTCGCCCATCGCACCTGTATCACGTGAAGACAGAGCTTTCCAGCCAACACCCACTTTCTTGCATGTTGTCCATAACCCTGCAGGTGATAGCACTGTAAACATTGGGAACATTGTGTAGGGTCTGACCCATTATCAACATAGATATGATCTCCAATGCTGTAAATCCTGGCTTATGGGGAAAAAGTAGGGGCAGAACTGTATCAATATTCAAACAGTTGGTACAGCCCTGAGGAGCTAATAGGCCCATTTCTAAACCCTGTTCCTCAGGATATTTTGACTATTCTTGACTTAATATCATTGTAAACTGACATGAAAAAATGCAGACATGTTCCCCAGAAATGCTGACAGCAACATACCTTTAATTAGCCAAGATCAGCAACATGAATTTAGAAAGTTTAAAAAAAATCTTTCTGTTAACTGATTATTGACAACACGGATTTCACAAAGTGCAAAGTACAGAGGGGAAGGGTGGATGGGTGGGGGTGGGCGATTTTCATATTCCCTGATGTCTGGTTGCGTTTGTGAGCAACAGATGAACCTGCGAACCAGATTCAGGACGGTACTGCAGGTATTTCAGCAGTTACGGTGTACACAGCATTCTCCCAAAAATCAGCAATGACACGAACATTTATTTTTGATGGTGTTTGAATAAACTAAAATTGAACAATATGGTGGGAGAAGTTCCTTTCATTTCTTTGAATTAGTAACAAGGGACGCTCTCTGTGGACCTGGGGTGACAGGAGGATCTTTCACAGCAGAATGTAAGGGAACAGAGTTACCGTTGGAAATCCAGATAGACTGGAACTTTTTTCACTGGAAGGTGAGAGTTCGGGGTGGGGGGGGAGGGGGGGGAGGGGGGGGGGGTGGGTGACCTCATATAAGTTTATAAAGCCATGAGTGGAAAGGTCAATGGCTCTAATTGACATGATTCATACTGGGAAATTACGAAGCTTTAGTTTCAAAAATATCACATATCAATAAACTCCACCTGACCCTACAGCTAGCGATGTGGAAATTAATGGTCTAATTAATGGTGCCAGACGATGCCTGGGACAAATCTCTTTATTCAACTACAGTCAGCATATACAGTCACAATGTGAAAGGCACAAACTGTACTTTTACCCAGATCAGCCAGTTTCATCTGCAGTCAGACGCAAATTAAGATTCAGACCATTGTACAGAAGATAGACGAGCGCTCACAACATTGGAAATAATTTTGTTTGATAAAAGAATCCATCGTAGACTTTCTCAGAGCAATTCGCGTCAACAAACTTGTTTTTTTGTGTGTGTGGGGTAGTGCACGAAATGTTACTTTAATCCGATTGATGTGAACCATTTGCACTTAAGAAGTTGTTTGAAACGTCTATCACAGGAAATACGCGAGTAAATTTTATAAATCATTGATCAAAGGGGACAACCTTTTTTGGACTCGAGGAAGATCCACAGTGATATTTTGTAGATGTTTGGAGCTGGGATTGTTTTCAATTTTTGACCCAGACATTGATGTATTTTCCCTCTGGTGGGGGATTTCAACACGTTTTTCCAATGAGAGGAGAAAAAATTTAAACAAGATATCAGAGACAACCTTTTACACAGAGAATGGTTTGTGTGTGGGATGGTCTGGCGGTGGATACTTACAACCTTTAGAAGACATTTGGATAAGTAAATGAATATCAAATGTTTGGATGGATATGGGCCAAGTGCACACAGGTGGGATTAGTTTAGTTTGGAATTAGGACTGACATGGAGTGGTTGGACCGAAGGGTCTGTAACCATGCTGTATCACTACATGACTCTATGACTATTGATCAATTTTTCTCAATACTGAACAGTGCTGTAGCGATCCTTGAATGAACTGTTGATGTTAAGGTTGTGTCTGAGACTCTGCGAATATTTCCTTCAATGAGAGGAGGGACTAGTTCTCCAAGTTACACAACTGAAAATAAACTTTTCTCCAGCATTGCTGCTGAGTCGATTTGTTTCTGCGGAGGCGGTGGTTATAGTTTGCAGTTGGCTTTCCACCAAATGGTCAATAGTGAGACAAAATATATTTGATCCACTACAGAAACTCCACCTGCTTCCAGTAAATGAAACTTGGAACTCAAGGACCTTTTCTGTAGTCAGCTTAATTGCTGCCAACTATTGTATCTGGCCGATTAAAGGGAAAATGAATCAACTAAAGTAAAATCCTACCAAACAAATTATATTTTCCCATTTACTCACAATGGATGCATTTCACTTAGCATTTCTCCCTTTAAAAGGAAAGTCACTGAATACAGCATTCACTGTATGACTATAGAAAACAGAACATTGAATGCAGTGACGTTCTGGTTAGTTCAGTTTGTTTATTGAGTATCTTTAAAGATCCTGAATATGAAGTTAATGGATCCAAAATCCCACATTGCGATAACATTTGTTATCATCTCAAAGTAAATTAACAAAATTGAATTGGTTCAAACTCACATCACTTGTTTCACCATTCCCTGATTCATGCATCTCATTAAAACTGAGTGGGCTCTTTCTACATGGTTAACACTGGTATACTGAAACAGCGAATTTTTGCTGATTTTTATGATTTCACTGCCCTGTCAGAGCTATCAGTGAGCAGAGAAATGTACTGTTTAAAACCTACATTCGTGGTAATTATTACTGTAATACTCTCTAATTTAGCCAATCATTCCTGATGTACCCAGACTGTTACATGCAATGGTTTAGATGTTGAGGATTTTAAAAAAAACTTATGGACTGTCTTGTTCTAGTTCATTAGATGCTCTTTCAAATGTTTACCTCGGTGTTATGTATCACTGCGAACTCACATTTTGTTTCTCAGGCACACAGTTTTCCTTTACTGTGCATTTTAGTGTCGGAGCAATTTGAAAAAAAAGATGCAAGGAGAGACATTCTGCAATGTAAGGAGGCGCTTCTAATCTCCGGGTCCAAACTGTTTAGTGACATACACTCACATTCTGAACATAATCACTTTAGACATGCTCCATATTAGGTTGCCGAAACTGAATTTAGAATCGTAGATTAGAAATGATATGTTATTTTGTAATGTGAGAGAGACTTTGAGTGACAGCAAAAATAAAGTCATTCATTTTGTTGGCTAATGATATTATTGAAGTTCTGTTTAGCTTTATCTGCTTGTGGTGGAATGTAGGATTAAAGGGAGTTAACTTCTAATTGAATATTCTAAATATAATCACTTTGGACACGCTCTGTATTCAGTTGCCTAAATTGAATTTTGGAATGTTTATTATGAATTCACATGTTATTTTTGAGTGCGACAGAGACTTGCAGTATCCAGGGAAGAAACGCTCAAATGTTTTATTAGCGAGTAATATGTTTGAACTTTAATTTCAGTTTTATCTACTTGTGAATGAATGTAGAAATAAAGGGAGCTAACTTCCAGTTGAATTTGTTTTTTTAAAAAACAAAATAAATGCAACTATCATGTGAAACAGACCTGAAGCTACTCAAATTCACTTCCAAAGAAGCTCTTCAGCAAAACAAATATCCCAAGATGTGTATGTGTCCATGTTTAAGCTGAACCTCATGTAAAGACATGATCCCACGTGTTCGGGCTGTGCAAGCTGATACTAGGATCCAGTCTCAACCTCCAGCAGGTCACCAACATGCGGAAGCTGTAAGCCTGCCCCTTCCGATGCCCTTATAAATCCTGAGCACTAGACCGTAATTCAATACTCCTGGGTCGGCTCTGTTTCGAAAGATCTTGACAGAACCGTTTCCCACAAGTTATCAGAATGATTATGTCGACACTTTTTCTCAGTTTGTTACTGACTTCTTATCATGTGAGTGTTTGTTGTTCAAGTCTCTCTTTGTGATTGTCTCAATGTTAGTCTACGGCAGGAATGTAAAAGTCTCAGCCATCATTTCACCAACATTAATGCTCATGGTTTATTTGTTTTCTTTTTAAAGGTGTCCAGTCGGAGGTTGTTTTGACCCAGCCAGAGGCGGAGACTGGCCGTCTCGCAGGCAGCCTGAAACTGACCTGTAAAACCAGCGGGTTCAATCTTGGCAGCTACTACATGAGCTGGGTCCGACAGGTTCCCGGACAGGGTCTGGAGTGGCTGGTTAGCTACTATGATTCATCCAGCAATTACTATGCACCAGCGATTAAGGGTCGATTTACTGCGTCCAAAGACACTTCAAACAACATTTTCGCGTTGGATATGGAGAACGTGAAGATCGAAGACACCGCCATCTATTACTGTGCAAGAGGCCACAGCGAGAGGAACCAGGGCTGGACCCGTTCAAAAACAGCTCGAGGGAACATTTTGTTAATTCCATCATAAACTGACAGTCAGTACGAGTTTTAAATGCAATTATAGCAACTGCAATCTGAAGCAGACCTCAGGCTGCCTCTTACAAAACTCAAAGAGGAAATGTACCATTTAAACTAGCAAACTGGTGACACAATGGGACAATGTTTTGGGCATGTCATATGTACTGCTAACACTTCCATCAATTAAATGCTCGGACAAAATGTTAGTTTTAATATATCTGACAGCTCAGGAAATCACTGCTAATTGTTATGTCAAATATGGCATTAATTCTAAACATGATCAGAACTAAATGGCTCTTTCAAATGAAAATTGAGACCTCGACTAAACAACAGAGAATGAGTGTACTGGTCTACATCATTGTGATACTACAGTGGGTCACAGTGTTGTGCACAGCGCCATCCTCATACAAAAACCATTGACAAGTGTTTATCTCAAATTGGTGATTTCTACCATTGCAGGAGTGAGAAATAAGGTGAGATGCGATTTAAACGCAATCCAGTAGTGCTAGTTTGTACAAATGTATAATGTTTTCTACCTTCTTCGTGTTGATTGTCAAGTTAATTGCAGACCAAACTTGGAAAAGTATTCCAAGCTTTCAAAATACAATGAATCGTAAAAGCTGGAATAACAAACTGAATCATTTTTAGAGGAGTCTGAATCACTGCTTTCCAGGAAGTGAAGGAATTCTCTGCATTTTACAGTTTACAGTCTGTCATAGTATTTGACACAACGTGTCTCATAGTGATATAGCTGGGGTGACACTGCAATTATGATCAATACAAAAACCTATTCAGCCTCCATTGTTTGAAACTAGTCAGTGATTACTTCTACAAACCGTCTTAACTTGCAGTCAGTATTAGTTCTGTGCGGTTTAATGCCAGTATCACTATTTAATTTGTGTTGGGTAATTATCGATATACCAGTTGGGGATTTTGAGAATCAGCTCATGTGTTACTCTGTGAAGTATAAAACAGTATTAACATTAATCAAGAATGTTCAGAATTCACTAGTGCAATTATGTGATGAAGATTTATCGTGACTTTATTTTGCCTGTGGTTCTGAAAATTTAAAATGATGGTAGATTTTTGATTTGTTTTATGCAGAGCTAGTTATTGTGTGACCCAGTCCAGAGAATGTAACACTGTGACTATCTTGGCTACTGGGGCCAAGGGACCATGGTGATAGTGACTTCAGGTAAGACCCTTGAACTTTCTTAGTGACTTTTTAAAAACTTTCTATTCATGTGACTAATTTCTGAATGAAATGAAACTCAGATTCTGTGCTGAGTTTGGTTTGGTTCGGATTGATTTTTGTTCACACTGATTACAGACTTCAGTTAAGGCACAGCAAATAGTTACAGTGGGGATAATGGAGTCAGTTACTCGGTGAATCGCTTTTTTTGATCAGATGGGCATTCTGTG
The DNA here is from genome assembly GCF_037043375.1 of Chiloscyllium plagiosum. Classification (NCBI taxonomy): domain Eukaryota; kingdom Metazoa; phylum Chordata; class Chondrichthyes; order Orectolobiformes; family Hemiscylliidae; genus Chiloscyllium; species Chiloscyllium plagiosum. The sequence continues at coordinate 70,324,634 of NW_028270178.1, read as the reverse complement.
TGGCTGGGTTACTTGAAACACCTAATGTCTCTTAATCAGTCAGCTATAAATAATGGTTAATGTCAGTGACACCCTGACTGTGAGTTTTATTATCAACAACAAACGCTAAGAATTCAAAGATGTTCGAGATATTACTAAACATGATTAAAATATGCTAAAATATCATTATTCACTTCGTGAATATATGTTCTTACCCTGATTATATTTTCTCATTTATTTTGTTAATTTTGTTGATGACAAGCAGGTTAGAAACTGTCATAAAATTTTCTTGCGGTGCTATATTGCATTCTGTTGATGAGATTCTGAGTTTGTTTTACTTGATTCTGTTGAATTGAGTTGATTGGATTTTGGCTTTGTTTTAGTTGATTCGGTTTGAACTGTGTTGATTGGATTCTGACTTTGGTTTTATTTGGTTTTGTTGAATTGTGTTGATTGGCTTTTGAAATTGTTTATTTGATTCTGTTGAATTGAATTGTTTGGATTCTGATTATGTTTCATTCAAATCTGTTGTTCTGAGTTGATTGGATTCTGATTTTATTTTCCTTGATTCTGTTGAATTGAGTTGATTGGATCTTATTCAGTTTGTGAAATTGATCAGCGTTTTCATGCTTTCTGTAATCGGTGTTTTCTCTCTGGTGAGGAGATTAACTCTCTGGATTACTTTTCATTACCAATATTTGTGAAGTTCTTTGGTTTTTCATAAATCATTTCTGCATTTGTTAAAATTATATGACACATTTTTATCTGCTTGATTGAAAACATTACATCCATTTGTAACGGTCTGAAAAACAACTTAAGGCAGAAACCCGGAAGTGTGAGAAATGAAAAAAAACCGAGTTTTTAATGCATTGACTTTAAAAAAAAAACTCAGTTCTAATTGTAAACTAACTGAATTTTGTTTTGAGTAGCCTCATTCAAAATAAAATTTGGGACTAAAATCTGAAACTGTCGAATTGATCAGATTATGTAATTGAAACTAACTTAAAATTATAATGTGGTAATATTTGTCCATTCAGTAATTTTGTTTTGATCATGAAGTGATTAATCAATATATGCCTTCAACCGCTCTACTGTGCGCTGCACAAGATTGTCACGATCAAGAAGGGTGTACAGGTTGGAAATAAATTGAACTGTTGCCAGAAACGTTACAGCTTTAAGTGTAAAGTCCCCTCACAAACAAGGCTGCTGTTATGACTTGCTATTTCTATTCAATTTAATCATTAGTTTGCTGGATTCTGTGCAGCTTTGTTAGACTTCAATTTGTTTTTTTTTGTGAGGTTACATCATGTTCTTGGTTCTGTTGAAAATGTTTGCAGAGCTAGTTCTGCAGCAAACACACCGTGTTGTGATCTGGTGATCATTGATCTGTTGAGGAGGGACTGTGCTTGGGTAACATTAAATATGTTATATTTGGGAAACCGTTTCTGGTTTCTACATTGTTTTTGCAATGTTAACATGGTTGGTGACAGTGAACCGCTCCAGGTTCCTCATTCAATGCAATCAGCATGCGAGGTGAAATTTCATAAAGCCTAATATTAAGTGAAAGGCAAATCGCAAAGATTTTAGAAATGAAGGGAAAACAGATACCTTCGGGCGCCATTTTTACTTAAAAGTAATAATTAAGGATTAATCTAATCCATGCTTTACAATCCAAATTCAGAACTCCACTATCTAGTTCAATCACAAGGTGTGTCTTTTAACAGTTTACAAGTCATAGAGAAATATAAATAGAATTCCAAAAGTCTAATGTTCTAATAGTTCTTGCTCTTGAGCAAAAATGCCATGACTGTGTTATAATTGATCAACAAACACCTTTCAATTCCGCTGTACACTACATTCATATTTTTTCTGGCTGGAAAAGATTATTGGCAAAGACCATTTGGAAATTCTGTTCAATTCTATGAAGAACAGGTCAGTTTCACTGCTTTGATCAGTTTCACACGTAACTTGAGTTAATTCATTGTTATGTCCCTGATTAAACTGGATTTACTGGATAAAATAAAACATTAGCTGAATTATTTAATCTGCACAGTGCTTTAGGTGTTCCCAATCTGTGCATTTTAAATAAATAGTTACATTTTACAACAAAATATCAACTGAAGAGTCATTCTTTCGGAGCAACTGCTATAGTGAATTATGTGACCAAGGCCAAATTTCGAATTAATTAAAATAATCCATTCATGACCTCGCAGGGCAGCATGGTGGCTCAGTGGTTGGCACTGCTGCCTCACAGTGCCAGGGTCCCAAATTCGATCCCACCCTCGGGTGACTGCCTGTGTGGAGTTTGCACATTCTCCCTGTGTCTGCGTGGGTTTCCTTCGGGCGCTCTGGTTTCCTACCACAGTCCAAAAGATGTGCAGGTCAGGTGATTGGCTGTGCTAAATTGCACATAGTGTTCAGGGATGTGTAGGTTAGGGTGCATTAGTCAGGGGTAAATATAAATTAGGGGGAATGAGTCTGGCTGGACTACTTATTTTTCAGAGGGTCAGTGTGGAATTGTTGGGCCAAATGGCCTGTTTCTATACTGTAGGAACCCTACTCTTAAAACCATGGGAGTGCTTGCTGCAAACGAAGAGAATTCATTTTACATCGATGTGTTCAGACGGATGCAGTGGTCAGAAATTTGCAGAAGACATGAACTAGAAGATAACAGAGCACATGGTTTATTCAGACACTGAAAATAGAGTAATATTTATTTTAATTAATATACTTGACCGATGTATTGCAATGTCGCGATCGGAAGGAATCTGCTCACATTAGTTAAGTGTAACAATCATTTAGATTAGATTTCCTGCAGTATGAATCGTGCCATTTGGCCCAACAAGTCCACACCGACCCTCTGAAGAGTAACCCACCCAGACCCATTCCCCTTCCCTATATTTACCCCTGACTAATGCACCTAACACGATGGACGATACAGCATGACCAGTTCACCTGACATGCACATCTTTGGATTGTGGGAGGAAATCCACACAGACACAGGGGAGATTGTGTAAACTCCACATAGGCAGTCACCCGAGGCTGGAACCGAGCCTGGGTACCTGGATCTGTGAGGCAGCAGTGCCCACATTTACTTAGACATCCGCTAAAGCGGGCAACTCCAGACAGAAGCATGTTTTCAATTCATACCTTTTTAAACATTTTCGTTCATTAAAGGAGTTAACAAAAAAATGACCTTGCCCTAATTCCTTCAACAGAAATGCTTTCCACACTGGAATGCAGTATTGACTTTATGCAGTGCATGCAAAATCTCCACAGTTCAAGGAACGTTTTAAGAATATGTAAAAACAATTTAGAGAATAATCCATTTCCTCCGGATCTGTGCTTTAATTGGCGATATTTCCCACCTCAATAATTTTGTTAAATACAATGACTTATTAAGTTTATTAACTCAGTGGTTATTTATGTTCATTGTGAACACATTCTTGTTCACATTAATCCTCTGGTTAGTTCCTCTGATGAATGTTCAATTACAGTGAATATATTTGACGTGAGGAGTTGAGCAATCTATCCTCTAGGATTAAGTCTGTTGTGCAGTTTATTTCAGTGCTATGTCTGACTAACTTGTCAATGGTCCTGACCATTTGTAAATTGTCCAGTTCGGATACCTGAATCTCAGACAGTTCAATTTTATCTTGAGCTTCAAAACCACTTTTATCTGCCAGAAATACAATATTCGATTAGGTGCCTCAGAATTGAGAGCCCTGACTAAGTTGTTCCAATCAGAATGAACGTTTCAGGAGCAACAGCAAGAGTTTTGAAATTGGTTGTTGGCAACAAGAGATATTTGATTGAGAGAGGCAGAGGGAAATATGCTGTATATTTTCTTTGTGCCTCAGTTATGCAGGACATGTTTCGAGGCACAATGTAGAATCAGAATTTTTTTGCATCTTATTATTTGAAAACCTATTATCAGCTTTAAATGTCACTGGAAACGGTCATATTACACTTCAAAACATTTTAATCTTTTCCAAACTAAGTAGACCGTCTGGTGCAGCAACATTCACAGGGGAAAGAGGAAGGGAGTTCTAGGTTGGAATCCAGTGACAGTGAATTGATGGCAATGTAATTCCTAGATTTATTCCTCTGTAGTTCTCATAGAGTTTGAACAATTTGGAGGTGCTGTCAAAGCATTCTTCGATAAATGTTGAAATGTTACTTTCATTGTACAAACATTCTGGAGCAATCCCTGGTTGTTGGAAGGTGATAATAACTAACATGGTTTATGTACTGTCAAAACATGTGGGCTGTGTTCTCCGTGATAGTGTCAAGCTCATTGTGTTCAGGTCTGTTGTGATGTTGTAGTAGAGTCCCTGATTCTGTGCCAGGTGGCCTGTGTTCACTTACAACCTGTTAGAGAGATATGTAACACAATCTCTTATCAGGTTACTTCAGTGCAAGAAAGCAGATTGACATGTCTGGGTGTTTGTTGGAATTCCACTCACAGAGGCCAATGAAATCTATTCAATCGCTGTCCTGACTTGTGTCTCTTAGATATTAAACAGAAGTTTGGTGGTTAGCAGCTTTTTCCAGATCAATATTTGTTCACAGGCTTTTGGGCATCGCTAGATGGTGTTAATGGAGTAAGTGCTCAAAGAAATCCCAGCTTTTGACTTGCTGTTCTAACAATATCATTTATAACTAATCCAGAATAGATCATTTTCGCAGCATATTTGATGAGATTATGCTTCGGCTGTTTTACTTTATATTAAACCAGTGCTGGAGCTGAATTTGATTGTTCAGTACGGTGGGAGTTCCGCTGAATCCAACACTTGCTGCAGATGGTGAAAGCTTTTCAGTTGGTCTTCAATTGCTATCTCAGACCATCCAGTATCTCTGCTAAGAATTCTTTTTCCAACAGGAGTCAAGCCAACGTAATCACTGTTTATCTCAACAGGTGTGAGCTCTTGTGCCAAAAACATGAAAACAATTTGGTGAAGGGCGGGGAGGGGGTCTCTGGATGCGAAAGGTTAACCTTGCCTTCTCTCCCCAGGAGCTGATAGACCTGCTGAGTTTCTTCAGAAGGTTCTGTCTTTATTTTGGTTTTCTAGCATTTAAAGTTTGTTGTTTCATTGAAAAAAGTTGTGTTCGATGAAGCACGTTCTTCAGAGAAAAGATGCATTTGAACAAATTGCGAATGTTCAGAGATATTAAATATCAGAGAATCATTGAATTTGAGCGCCCTGATCTCGAGCTGTAGTTTCACAAGAAATATGATGAAGTAACAACACACTCCAGAGCGCAGTGGCTGCTGTAATTGGGTGGAAGTTATTTTGATCACTCAGATAGAGAATGTCAATGATCCCGTTCCAAATAATCAACTGAAGGTTTTTTTTAAAAGCATATGTGAAACAATTAATTTGTTGTAATATTTTAATAAAAAGTGTTCACCGCCAGTGCTAGCTTAATGAATGACACAATGATAGGAAGGTAGGAGCAAGAGGAGGGCACACAGCCCCTCGAGCTGTTCCACCACTGACTTAGATCATGGAGCATCTGTGAGCTAAATCCACAGGTCTCCCTTTGGCTAAAACTCTTTAACACCTTTGATTAACAAGCAAAAACTATCCCAGATTTACTGATTCGCCTGCCCGTAACAAAGGGAGACACCATTTCTGAAACACATTCCAGTGAGTACTGTGACACAATGAGGCTGGAATTAATTGCTCATGAAAGTAAACTTTCAATCTCTGACAATTTCCAATTGAAACATCCCAATCATCATATTTCTTTAATTTAACACTATACTTCCCTGGAATAAAGAAATATAATGTGTGATTGCCTTGCTAAAAATGAGGGAAGCTTCATTCCTATTACATGATTAAGAAATAGCTCTGTTCATTCAGTGAAAACACAGTCAAATCACACAAAAGGAAACCATGTCATCTTGTGTAGACACACAAGTGCCTCAAATAATTTTCAATTCTTCCAGTGGTTGTTTGAATCTCTAGACAGGTGTGGAAGTGTCAGACTTTTTATATCGCCTTGAGAAACCAGTTATCATCAGCCTATTTGAATTGCTGAAGTTTGTGTGGTATTAGCACATTCACAGCGCTGTTAGGAAGTGAGTCCCATGGCTGTGATTGAGGAAGAGGAAACGGCAGAGAAATAGTTGAGAGTCAAGTTGAAGTCTAATTTGGAGGAGAGCTTTCAGGTGAAGCATTTACACGCATGTGCGCCCTTATCCTCAAGGATCACGGTTTTGGAACATGCTGCTGAAGGGACATGTCAGCATGCAAACTGGAAGCTGAAGAAGGCCCCGCGGCCCCTCTAGAATGCTATTCCATTCATGGGATCATCATTAATCTTGCTGCTCACCAGTCTTCCCAACACACAAATAACATTGAACCTGATTGTTTACTGTTCAGCAAAAGAATGGTGAAACTTTGGAATTCTCCACCACAGAAATTGATTCAGGACAAAACATTAAATGATTTCAATAAGGAGATAGATTCCTTCAATCCTTAAAAAAATGCTCCGGATGTGTGGGAGAAAGGCAAACAGGGTACAATATTGGTTGAAAGCCATGAAAACATTGAATGGGGCATGGTTTGTAAGTTTGCACGTAACACCAACATTGGTGGTACAATTGGCAGTGAAAGTTATCCAAACGTACAATGAGATCTTGATCAGCTGGGCCAATGGGCTGAGGAGTGGCAGATGGAGTGTAATTTAAATGAATACGACGTGTTGCTTTTTGAGAAGACAAATCAGGTCACAACATACAGAGTTAATGGTAGGGCACTGCATAGTGATGTTGAACACAGGGCCCTGAGGGTCCAGACTCATAGAGTCTTACAGAGTTCATGGTAAGGCACTGGGTAGTGATATTGAACACTGAGGACCCTGAGGGTTCAGACTCATAGATTCTTGAAAGCGTTGTCTCAAGTAGCTAGTGTGTTGAAGGCGTTTGGCACATGTACCTTCATTGGTCAGAGCACTGAGTGCAGGAGTTGGAGCTTCATGTTGTACCTGTCCAAAACATTGGAATGAACTGCCAGAGGAAGTGGTAAATGCAGAGATAGGTCCAACATTTAGAAGACATTTGAACAGCTCCAGGAACTGGATAGGTCTGGATGGATATGGGCCAAAGGCAGGCAAGTGGAATTAGTTTAATTTGGGAACTCTGGTCAGCATGGATGAGCTGGACCAAGGGAACTGTTTCTGTGCTGTACGACTTTATGACTCACTGACTTTATGGTGGAGTAGGCTCAAAGTTGGAAGGTGGTGAGCAAGTGAGGGGCTAGATTGGGCATGTGGGAGAGTTTGGGCTGGTAGGCTGTGAGGTGTTGGCTGGCTGCTGGGTAAGCTGGCATGCACTCTGTCTGGCAAGGTGGCATCAAGGTAAATGGTAATGGTCACAGGATAATTTGGTCGAATTGTGCTTGGTAGGTGAGGGGTAGTTTGAGCTGAAATGCAGGAGGTCTGTCTTTGCCAGGCTGGTTAGTGCAGAGGTGGGCAGTGTGCCAGGCTGGTTAGCGTAGAGCTGGGCAGAGTGCCAGGATGTTTCGGGGGTGGAAGGTCACTGTAATGAAGTGACAGGTGGACGTGTTGTCTAAATGCAAAGCTCGGAGTCTGGCAAAATGGTGGGTTGTAAAGGACAGATGCGAAAGGAGCTAGGATGCAATGTGCACAGGTTGACTTGGGTAAGATGGGAGGTCAGTGATCAAGGACTGAGGTCACGTCTTGGGTAGTGGGCTTTTGTCCGAGATTGTGAAAATGATGGTGCCAGGTCCAGTCAGGGCCAGATTCACCATGGGCCAGGTGCAGGGCGGCAGGAGTGTAAATGAGTGAAAGGGATTGAGATCATATGTCCATCTGGAATATAGAATATAGAACATTACGGTGCAGTACAGGCCCTTCAGCCCTCGATGTTGCGCTGACCTGTGGAACCAATCTGAAGCCTATCTATCCTACGCGATTCCATTTACATTCATATGTTTATCCAATGACCTTTTAAATGCCCTTAAAGTTGGCGAGTGTACTATTGTTGCAGGCAGTGCGTTCCATGGCCCTACTACTCTCTGAGTAAAGAAACAACCTCTGACATCTGTCATCTATGTCCTCTCCTGCTAGCCATCACTATTCAAGGAAAAAGACTTTCACTGTCCACTCTCTGTTTATCTTTTATGTCTCAATTAAGTAACCTCTCAACCTTCTTCTCTCAAATAAAAACAGCCTCAAGAACCTCATCCTTTCGTCATTAAACCTTCCCGCCATACCAAAAAACATCCTGGTAAACCTCCTCTGAACTCTTCCAAAGCTTCCACATTCTCCCTATAATGTGGTGACCAGAACAGTACACAATACTCCCAAGTGCAGCCACACCAGAGTTTTGTACAGCCGCAGCCTAACCTCATGGTTCTGAAACTCATTCCCTCTATCGATGAAAGCCAACACAAAGTATGCCTTCTTAACAACTCTATCAAACTGGCTGGCAACTTTTAGGGATCTATGTACATGGACACTGAGATCTCTCTGCTCAGCTGCACTACCAATATGGATTTCCTTGGATGTGTTTCGTGTGATAGGGGTTGTGTGTTCCGGGCATGAATGGGTGTATAGCAGGGTAGGGTTTGTCAATGTGAGTGGGAATTTAGGTCTAGACAGAGTAAGTGCAGTGGTTAGTCTGAGACATGAGGTTTGGTGATGAACTGTGTGTCAGTTTGATAGTTATTAAAGTTAAAGATTACTTGTTCATTTCTCAAATCATATTTACGTAAATACTCAGCTGTAACACTCCAAAGTCTCTGAACCTTAATGGTCCTCCATTTTTCAGAGGCCTCCAGAATTCAGATAATTGTAAATGAGATGTTTCAACTTCCAGCCAAATGGCATGAGTTCAGCCGTGACATCCATCCTCCCCGTCCCAGTGCTCAGCTCCTGCCTGTGCTGCTGCTGCAGTGACCTTCCTCCCAGAGAGAACATTCTGCCTTGCATTGATAAGTGAGGAAGGCTCACTGGACCTGATTTCCAAGTATGGGGACGGCAAACACGAGGGGACACAACTTTAAAGTGAGGGGAGATAGGTATAAGACAGATGTCAGAGGTAGTTTCTTTACTCATTGAGTAATAAGGGTATGGAATGCTTTGCCTGCAACGGTAGTGGATTCGCCAAGTTTAAGTACGTTTAAGTCGTCATTGGGCTAACATATGGACGTACATGGGATAGTGCAGGTGGGATGGGCTTCAGATTAGTATGACAGGGCAGTGCAACATCGAGGGCCGAAGGGCCTGTACTGCGCTGTAATGTTCTATGTTCTATGATTCACTCTGACTTCTCTCCGGGGGTACTGCCAGCTGTTGGGTATTTCCAGCAGCACGGCACCTCGTGGGGCAGCACGCTGGTTCCGTGGTTAGTGCTGCTGCCTCACAGTGCTCGGGACTCGGGTTCCATTCCAGCCTCGGGTGACTGTCTGTGTGGAGTTGGCACTTTCTCCCCATGTCTGTGTGCGTTTCCTCCCACAGTCCAAAGATGTGCAAGTTAGGGGAATTGCAAATGTTGTGTTCAGTGATGGGGAGGTTAGGTGCATTAGTCAGGGTTAACTGTAGCATAATATGATAGGGGAATGGGTCTGGATGCGTTACTTTTCAGAGGGTGGGTGTGGACTTGTTGGGCCAAATGGCCTGTTTGCACACACTGTAGAATTTCAATGAATCTGCATTTCCTTGGTTTGTCGTTTGTGAAACTTCTCTGCTCTTCACAGCAATCCAGTGAAAGTGTCAGTTGGTGAGATCTTCAAACAGTTACTGGGGTGGGATCAGGATGTTCTTCTTCCGAAATTATATGGCAATGGTCAAGGTCGAGGGCATGTTTCTAAAGAGGGAACCAATGATCATGATCAGCAACTGGTAGGAAACAAAAATAAACCCCAGTTATGCTGTCGACTTCAGCGGGAGCATATTGGCAAAAGTTTACAGCTGAGGATACATTTGAGTAACTGATAAGGTCAAATTAACAGAAACTAACATGCTCAATTGGTCATTCTGTTGTAGAGACACCATCTCCCCCCACGCTTTATGGCCTGGTCTCCTCCTGTCAGGAGCACAACACCGGTTCTGTGATCTTTGGTTGTTTGGCGATGGACAATTCCCCTGATGTCACCAAGGTAACCTGGAAGAAAGGTGGGGAGCTAATCACGACTGGATTTAAGACTTACCCATCAGTGAGAAACAAGAAGGGAACCTACACCCTGAGCAGCCAGTTAACCCTGCCCGAGTCAGCGGTAGATTGCCCCAGCAAAATCTACTGTGAGGTTCAACACAACGGGACACACAAGAGCAAAGAAATGCTATGTCCAGGTACGTGTTGTAGGAACTGAGATAAACAGATCATCTGTGATTAACATGAATAAGGCATTATTTATAACCGTTTTCACAGAATCACCTTATACAGCACAGGAAAAAGGTCCTTTGATCCATCCAATTCACGCCTATCAATAACAGCCACCTAACTATTCCAGTCTCATGTGCCAGCCTTGTGTGACTTGCCCTTGCAAGGATACTTCATACTTATAATGAGGGGCTCAGTCTCTACATGACTTATAGGTGCTGAGCTCCAGGCTAACACCACCCTCTGTTTGATTTTGTTTTTCCCTGAGATCCACTTGGAACCTCCTGGCCTTACCTTCACCCTGTGCCCCTGAGGCATTGATCTCTCCATCAAGGGGAAAGGTTTCATCCAGTTTACCCTGTCCTATGCCTAAAATAATTCTAGACATCATGATAATCTTCTCCCTAATTCTCCTCTGCTCCAAGGAAAACCCCTGTCTCTCTAAACTAGTTTCATAACTAAAACCCTCCAACCCAGGCAAGACCCTGGCAAATCTCATCAATACTGCCTTCAGTGTAATCACATTCCTTCCATAACATGCACACAACGCTTCGGTATGGCCTAACCAGTGTTTTATTAAGTTCCAGTATCATCTCACCACTATTCATTGTCAATGTCTAGGCTAATAAAAGCAAATATCCTCCCACCTTCTTAGCCTCTTTATCCAGACGACACAGTACTATAGGGGATCGGTGGGTACATGCACCAAAGATCCTCAGGCCTTTCCAGGGTTCCACCATTCAAAACGTCATACCTCACAGATTCTTCTGCCGATTTACGTCACCTTACATTTATTCAGAATAATTTCCATTTGCAACTTTTCTCTTCACATACAACCAACCCTTTTATATCCTCCTGCAATCTAAAGCCATTATGCTCATGACTTACCAACATGACAGTTTTCATTTCATCTGTGAATTCACTGGTTAATCCTCCTAAATTTGAATCTCAATCATTGGTATGCAAGAGAAATTGCACGGAAATCAACACCAATCCCTACAGAACACCAGGAGACATAGATTTCCAGTCACGCAGACACCCGATGACTATTAACCCCTGCTCCATCACTCAGCCAGTTCTAGATCCAATCTGTCAAATTAACTCGGATCCCATTGACTCTGATTATTGCTATCATTTGGACATCGAGTTATAGAACATAGAAGAATACACCCCTTTGGCCCTCGATGTTGCGCCGATCCAAGCCCACCTAACCTATACTAACGCACTATCCTCCATATACCTATCCAATGCCCGCTTAAATGCCCATAAAGAGGGAGAGTCCACCACTGCTACTGGCAGGGCATTCCATGAACTTACGACTCGCTGAGTGAAGAACCTACCCCTAACTTCAGTCCTATATCTACCCCCCCTTAATTTAAAGCTATGCCCCCTTGTAATACCCGACTCCATACGCGGAAAAAGGTTCACACTGTCAACCCTATCTAACCCCCTAATCATCTTGTACACCTCAATCAAGTCACCCCTAAACCTTCTTTTCTCTAATGAAAACAGCCCCAAGTGTCTCAGTCTTTCCTCATACGATCTTCCTTCCATACCAGGCAACATCCTGGTAAACCTCCTCTGCACCCGTTCCAGTGCCTCCACATCCTTCCTATAGTATGGCGACCAAAACTGCACACAATATTCCAGATGCGGCCGCACCAGAGTCTTATACAACTGCATCATGACCTCAGGACTCCGGAACTCAATTCCTCTACCAATAAAAGCCAGTACGCCATATGCCTTCCTCACCGCACTATTTACCTGGGTGGCAACTTTCAGAGATCTGTGTACATGGACACCAAGATCCCTCTGCTCATCCACACTACCAAGTATCCGACCATTAGCCCAGTACCCCACCTTTTTGTAATTCTTCCCAAAGTGAATCACCTCACACTTAGCTACATTGAATTCCATTTGCCACCTTTCTGCCCAGCTCTGCAGCTTCTCTATATCCTGCTGTAACCTGCCACATCCTTCCTCACTGTCAACAACTCCTCTGACTTTCGTATCATCCGCAAACTTGCTCACCCAACCTTCTAACCCCTCTTCCAGGTCATTTATAAAAATGACAAACAGCAATGGTCCCAAAACAAATCCTTGCGGAACACCGCTAGTGACGGTTTGTGAGGCACGACCTGCCCTTCACAAAACCATGCTGACTATCCTTGATCACATTATTCCTATCCAGATGTGCATAAATCCTATCCCTTACAATTCTCTCTAAGACTTTGCCCACAACAGAAGTGAGACTCACCGGCCTATAGTTACTAGGGTTATCCCTACTCCCCTTTTTGAACAAGGGAACCACATTTGCTGTCCTCCATCTCTGTGAAAACTACTATCAAGTTGTTACACGTGACTTCCTCTCAATAAAACCGTGCTGAAACTTGTTGATTTATCTTGCAAATGAAGACTAATTTCACTTCTCAACAGTTTCCTTACCACTGAGACTAGCTTGACAGATCTGTGTTTTCATTATTTATCCCTTCCTTCGTCCTGCATAACAGTGCAACGTTGGCTGATCTACACTCACTTGGCACAACTGCTGTGGCCAGACAGGAATTCTAAATTATTGTCAGCGACCCAACTATTTCATCCTTTGCATCGCTCAACCGCTTGGTATACTTTTCATCTGCCCTGGAAATATAACCACTTTTCATTCAGCAAGACAACACAGAACATCACGTCATGTGTCCTAATTTCTGAAAGTACATCACAACACCCCTCCATAATTTCTGTCCCCACACTGTCCCTCTTACTTGTGAACACTGACACAACACATTCGTTTTGACCACAACCAAATCCTCCGGCTCCACTCCAATAATAACACTTAATGGGCATTACTGTTTCCCGAATAATTCTTTTATTATGAATGAGTCTGTAACTTTAAAAAATATTTTCCTTTATTTTGATTGCTATTATTTTCTCATGGTCCCTTTTGCTCTTCTAATTCCTTTGTCTTTCAAACTCCCCCTTGCACGTTCTGTACTCCATATTAGTTTCTATTGTTTTGAGATTTCAGTATAGACCGGAAGCCTCCCTTGTTTCTCTTTATCTCCCCCTCCATGCCCTTTGGTGTCCAGAGCCCGCTGCATTCTTGGTACCACGCAGTGGCTTCCTGGGAAATGCCCTCCCTGTGATTTTCCTATCTCTTTCTTAAATGTGTCACACTGCTCTGACTCAGATTTACCAACAAGTGTCAGCTTCCAGTCCACTCTGGTCAAGTCATAACCTGATCTTACTAAAACTGTCCTTCCCCTTTTCAGAACTTTGGGCCAATTTCTATTCCTTTGCAGTACAATCTGAAATCCAACTGATTTACGATCACTGTCTGCAAAGTGCTCCACCATTGGTGTTTTACCCACTGGGTCGACTTCATTCCTAAAAGTTAAGTTCCGGTTCACCCCTCTCTTGCAAGATCTGGATTAAAATTCTCTGTATTAAACGCATACTTTGTTCAAACATTCTCCTGGGGGCATTTTTAGAATTGTGCTCCCTCTAAACTTTTGACAAAATGAATATCCAAGCCTATGCTGAGGAAGTTAAAAACCTCTTTTCTCATTCCCCTATTTAATTTACATGTCTCTGAAATTTGCCCATGTATTTGCACTTGGTATTTTGGACCAATAGTAAGGTCTATCGTGCTCTCCCAGTAGTTATGTTTGTTGTATTTTGGTTTTGGAGTACTGTCCATTTGCCTTTGTTCGAGGAGGTATCCATGATTTCATTTCTCTTTACAGCCTAAAATACTCTTGTCAGAATTGCGACAGAAGCAACATTCTGTACCGCACACCTCTGCCCCCATCATTTTCTATCTTTCCCTGTCTCGCCTGAAGGCACTAAATCCTGGAATATTGAATAGCCACTCCTGCCCGGCTCTCAATATGTCTCCGTAATAGCAACGGCATCATATCTTCATTTATGCCAGTAATTCGGCTGCCTTGTTCATCAGACTCTGTCATTAAAACGAATACCATCCAACGTTGCTATCTCCCTTCTGATATTACCGGCCTATAGTTTCTCTGCCTCCTTGACTCCCTTGCTGTGTCCTCTAAGTTTAGCCTTTCACATTGTCCTGCTGATCTTTTTGTGTGGATCCCAGCTTCTCCAGCACTCTGCACAATTATGATTCCTGTGTCCATTAACCACAAGAAACCTTGATATATGAGAACTGATTGTATTTGTTATGAAATTCATCGGATAATGTATGCGACGTGTTTCCTAAAGGTCCAGACATTCTCTCACCAACCCTTCTCCTAACTGTGAGCTCCAGTGAAGAAATCGCAAGCAGCAAGTTTGCAACCGTCGTCTGTTCAATCATCGAGTTCCGTCCGAAGTCAATCTCCGTGAGTTGGTTGAAAAATGGCCGACCCTTGGATTCTGGCTTCTTCACGTCTCCCGTGTGTGAGGCGAACGGGAACTTCTCGGTGACGAGTCGGCTGATGGTCCCTTATGGTGTATGGTACAACAGTGCGGTCTATAACTGCCAGGTCACTCATGGAGAGAACACTCAAAGTAAAAACATCACCGCACTTCAGGGTAAGAGACACACACTGAGAGAGCTACAAATCTCTCTGAACTCTGATGTGAATCAAACACACTAATTTATCAGGCGTAGTAAACAGCACAGTACAGCTTATCGTTTCCCAACATGCCACGTGTCTCATTTCAGTTTGAGTGTTACATTAGCATTGCTCATAATTCAACCTTTTGGCAAGTCAGAAAAGCATGTTTCGTCTCTGTTGAAGATAGATATATAGACAGTGAGCTTTGTTAAATAGTTTGTTGCCTGATCATGCTGGGAGAGGCATTCAGAGTGCTGAATACTTGCCTGGTAGCTGCTTCAAGGATAGGTTTGGGGTGGAGGGGGATATTGGAGAGATATCTGATTGAAACATAGAAAATACTGAGAGACTGAGGTCGAGTGAATGTGGAATAGATGCTTTGACTGGTAGGCGAGACTAGGACCCAAAGGCACAGTCTCAGGGTCAAAGGGGCACCGTTTAGAACTGAGATGGGGAGGGTTTCTTCAGCCAGAGGGTGATGAGTCTGTGGAACATGTTGCTGCAGAGGGATGTGGGGGCCAGGCCATTGTGTGTACTCAAGCCAGAGATAGATCGGCTCTTGTTTAGTACGGGGAGAAGGCAGGAGAATGGCTTTAGCCCGAAACGTCGATTTTCCTGCTCGTCGGATGCTTCCTGACCTGCTGTGCTTTTCCAGCATCATTCTGATTTAAACTCTGGATTGGCCGAACAGCCTTATTCTGAACCTCTATCAAATTGACGTGGTTAACATATGCAGTGACCATTACTTGAAAATAAATCAAAATGCGTTCAATGCTTCATTCCCTGCTCAGGAATGACCTGTTTATTGGACATTATACGACATCGATTTTTATCTGGTACTGAGCTCTTTAACTTCATTTATGGGATCAGACCACAGACCAAGTGGGTATCACATTTGATGAACTGGGATAAATGTGATCTCACTGAGCTTCTTTAAGATGCTCTCTGTAATTAGTGGATGAGGCAGGAGAATAAATTCTGGTGGGAATGCTACAATAGGGATGAATGAACGAGGAACTTGAGACAGGCTGATTTAGCCTGTTTGGGGTGATGATGTTTACACAGTGAGTAGTGGATGTCTATAAAATTAGTGACATTTCCATCGCGTTTGTAGATTAATTTAAGACGCTTTTGTTTGTTTTTTTGCTCCCCTGCTCTATGAAGAAATTAAAAAATGCAGCTTGGTAAATAAAGTAAAAGTACAGACGAGTTATGAACTAACTGAATGGAGGCAAAGACTTTAGGAGATGGGTGTCCTTCTCGATATCCAGTGATGTACTCAATGTCTTGTTTTCAGATCTACTCCAAACACAGCCCACGAGGAACAATGACATAAATTAGAGAATGACATCACACCAATAACGCAAAGTATTTTTGATCACGTTAAATATAATGAACAGAATTTCCATGGCTGTACACCGCTCCTGTAACACTTTAGAACTCTGCAAAGAGAATAATTTTTATTTATTATAATTTGTCCAAAATTTGGGATGTGATTTGGCAGTCAGTGTGACCAGCAGCACTTGCACCTAAAGGTTATGAACATGGAAATGAACTCATTATATTCAGATTACTCTTCTCACAAGTATCAATAGATGGTCTTAAGTGAGAGACAAACTCCGAAAGAAAGATAATTCCATGGGTTACATGATGGTATCTTCGATGATTTTACTTTTTTCACAGGTTTCACTTGTTACAAAGCCAGTGTTCTTTAGGAATAATTACACAGGGTGTGTTATAGGTAATCACAAATGTTTCACAGATCAAAATACATCAACAATAGTAAGCATCGTTTCAGCAATAGTTGGATTTGCCATTTTGAAGGTGGTGTCTTCACCCTGTGAAGGAGTAATCTGAAGATTGGCTGTTTGTATCAGAAAGGGGCATTTTTCATTGACTTTGATTTTTGTTTCATAGAAGATACCGAGTGCCACCCTAACACCGTTAAAATCCTCCCACCGCCAGTAGAACAAGTCTTACTGGAGGCGACGGTGACATTAACCTGCGTTGTGTCCAATCTTCCTTCTGGAGTCAATGTGACCTGGAGACAAGAAAAGAAGCCTCTGAAATCAGAGATTGCTGAGCAGCCTGGACAGAATCCCGACAGCGTGATCAGCAAATTAGACATTTCTACTGAAGCCTGGCTGAGTGGCGTTACTTTTGAATGTGTGGTGTACCATCAGAATCTACCGACTCCGCTGAGAGACTCCATCCACAAGGAGAAAGGTGAGCAGTGAGATTAAAACACAAAGCATCCCATGTGTAATCCAGATCCAGTTACATCAATGACAGGCTTTGATTGGAAATGAACCAACACCGTTGGGGGCATTAACGATGCATCTGAAGGCAGGATAGCTAATTAGCTGATTAAGAAAAAGATGGACCAAAGGATATTGTATTCTGATTAAGTCAGATAAAGTGGGAAGAAGCCTGGGTTGTGACGTCACCATCAGCAATGACAAATGGACAGAATGTCCTCGTTGTGGGCTGGAAACATGGAGGCAACATTCACATTAAACTTTCTATTTTTTACTGAACAGTATGTGTACCATTCTGCTCCTTTAGAAAACGAAAGTGAATAAATCCCAAATTTAAAATGGCGTATTTTAATATTTAGTGAAATTGTGATATTGGTTCAGGATTTTTTTGGTTGATTTATATTTGTCTCAAATATTCTGCAGTGATTAATCCGCTGGAGCCATCAGTGTCGGTCCTCCTGCCACCAACAGAAGAAATCTCCGCTCAGAGGTTTCTCTCCCTCACCTGTTTAGTGAGAGGTTTCTCCCCCCGAGAGATCTTCGTCAAGTGGACAAACAATGACAAGCCGGTGAATCCCAGTAACTACAAGAACACCGAGGTGATAGCGGAGAGTGACAACACCTCCTTCTTCATCTACAGCCTGTTATCCATTACAGCGGAGGAGTGGGCCAGCGGTGCTTCTTACTCCTGTGTGGTGGGACATGAAGCGATTCCATTGAAGATCATCAACAGAACAGTCGATAAATCCAGCGGTAAACCGAGTTTTGTAAACATTTCACTTGCACTGATGGACACAGTTAATTCATGTCAATAAAAATCTCAAAGTTGCATTTAATAATTCAACAGAAGTAATGAAGTGTTTTTTTTCCTCCAGCTGTGAGTTAAATACTGAATTAGTTGTTTCTCACTCTGACTTACATTCCATCTGTGTAGTTAAAGTGGATTATTAACAGGTCTGTAACAAGTGTCTTGTGCAGTTAATGTTCTCTGCTCAGATACACCCTGGGTCAGAGACAGAGTAAAGCTCACTCATTGCAGGATTCCACCAAGTACCTTATCCATCCTAAATCCCTCTGTGACAAAATCTGACAATGTCCATTTAAGTCAAGGGTAGGGCACGAGTTTTGAACTTGGTGTTTTTGATTCCCCCGATTGGACATTCTTACAAAATTCATGTCAGTTTTAAACTGCCAAATTGCACCAATTGGAAATGTAAATTTAAGACACTTTAAAATTAAATTTGATTGGAACATACCAATCGTAAAGAGTGCAGAACAGTTTGAATGTAACCTTTGTTTCTGGGGAACTGCCAGGGATCTTGCGCCAGCGCATGAGTTTTCAGAATGTAGCTTCACTTTCACACCAAAGAGAATCAACAGATAAGTTGTTGTGGAGCAGAGGGGAGGGGAACGATGAATGGTCTGTCCTCTTGCTCCCTGTCCAGAGTTTTCATGGTAGATGTCCTCTGTAATGTAACCCAGTTGCGAACAGGAACAGTCAGCTTCTTGCTTACTGTCCAAAGATTTTCACATTTCAATGCAAAACAATACCTTTGAAACAAGTTAGACACGCTTGGCTCTGTTAACAAATGATTAACATTGATTCCCATAATCCAAAACTGGTGTTTGCATCGTCCCAGTTTGAACTCCATAGTTTTGTCTCAGTTTTCTGGAGCACATGGGATCAATTCTGGTATTCGAATACCTGATATCATTTTGTTTCACATACAGAACACAAGTAGACATTTTCTAATAAACATATTCAGAAATGTTATCTCTGGGGCAGTGGGGATTTGAACTCACGCCTTTTCTCTCAGAGACAGAAATTCTATCACTGCAACAGAAGAGTTGCTCATAAAACGCTTATCTCTGCACGACGATGGGAAATGTTTCCTGTAACACCAAGGTCAAATCTAATTATGGGCAATGCATTAAAATTAGAACAATAAATTAGAATAATAAAAATTGCAGTCTGGTATACGAACAGATGCAGAGAGATGATCGCAAATACACACGTAATGAGACATATTTATGTGCACACTCAAATGTGCATATAGATAAGATGTCACACACGCATACTCGCACAGAGCCACACATGCAAGTGGTACTTGAACACTCACCTAAGCTCATACAGAAACTCACATACACCAAAAGAAAATCATTTGCACAAATGAACAGGAGAACACACAGAGAACCATGAGAAACATCGATACACGGTAACACACAAATGGGCATGAATACATATACATTCATACAGCACAATGCGTACAGACATACACACATGAACACACAGATACAAATTCCGAAAAATGTCCTCCCACATGTCAACTCACACAGGCACGTAAGTGCACAGAGATAAACATTAATATCATTATTTTCCCATTTTCAGAATCACAAACATACGATGACAGAGGCAGCTGAATTAGTTATTTTTAAACCACATTGATCAGCGTGTATACAATATCACACGCACACACAAATTCAGAGTCTCACATGCAGACACACAAGTGCATAGATGAACAAATAGAGGGGCGTTTATTAAATAAGGGTAATGGGCACAAGCATCAGCAAGCATCCACAAACAATAGCACAAACAAGCTGATCAGGAGATAGTTTGGGAAAGATTGCCACACAAGCAAACATCATCATCTAAATATAAACATCCATCAAAACATAACATTGCATGCTAACATTTATTAAGCATAAACATGAAAATAGCCCAGTGTAGGTAGGATCTGAAACAGACACATAAGCACACGTTTTAGATAGCACTAATGAAAAGTGAACACGCACAAAGACATTACAAGATAAGCATAGGCAGCAACGAAGTGGCATATTAGCATGATGATGCTTACACACTGGGAAAATACCAAAATTTAGGTGCACAAACACATGAGCACACCAGCAGTAAAGGAACAGGAATATGTTTATTCATGCACAGACACCAACATGGGCTAGAGTGAAGTAAGAAACTCTTATAACCACATACACAAACATTAAAGGGAAACCAAACACACCAAGCAATAGATCAAATAAATTAAGGGACACACGTACCAAAATTTATTCCTAAATATACAGATCTTAAAAACTAAAATATGAAGCAATGTCCTGACTGTGATGTCACTTATATTCATGATTTGCCAAGCAATTGGTCACCAATATAAAAGATGAGAATCACATTTGAACTTTTATTCAGTGATGGCCACAATTTTCAACTAAAGTGCTGTCACAGCCTATATTTAAAATATAATGATTATAATTAAAATCATCATTCGTAATAAGCATTCCTCAAATAATAATATCCTTAAATAATAGATGAAAAGAAAAATAATTTAAAACGTTCTGACATGGATAATGAAGAAAGAACATGTGCAGTTAGTATTTGTAATTTCTTGCTGAGTCAATAATGCACTAATAGATACAGATAAGAGTCACACTTGAGAAATACCTGACTGTTTTATGAAGATGTAATGGTCTCCAATTACATGACTTGGATGCAGATAGATCGATCTGGATCAATAAACAATCTAAATGCGTTCTCTCGGCTTTATATTTATAGATTCAATAGATCGCACTTGGATTGAAGACTATGAGGATGATAACAGCAACATCTGGACAACTGCTTCCACGTTCATCACCTTGTTCTTCCTGAGTATTTTCTACAGCGCTGCCGTCACTCTGGTGAAGGTGAGAATAATCACATCTTTCTCACACCAAGCAGCCCAATATGTTTTGTGAAATCTCTGAGTGTGCCATTGAATAAACATTATATCTGAAAGTCCCTGATCATAAATATCTGCGGCATTGCTTTCTCTCTCTTTTCCAGGTTAAGTGAATGAATTGTGGACCCCTTTGATTTTCCTGATCTGCTTATCAAGGTCTCTGAATTCCCAATCTCCAATCTGTCCTGTTGCTGACTCTAACAGTGAGATTACTTCAGTTTATCAGCGGGTAACTGAGACAATTATTGATGGATTTTCCTTTTTACTTTGATATCTTTGAGATGGTTGTGGTTGGAAGAATTTGTAGCTTCCCAGTTGTTTGTTTTGTTTTTATTTGTTCCTTACACAGAATGTTGCCTACCCTTTCTGATGAGCCTTTGTATTCCCTTTCTTGTGACTGTTACTGATGTACAGAAAATTCCCAGCTCACAGCGCATGTGTTCTCGTCTCAATGTGGCATCCAGCCATTATATTCACTTCTGTTAGCTTTTACATCAACCTTTTTGGATAAAAATGCTTTCTGAAATGGTTAATAAATCTCGAATGAATATGCACTAACCTTGAGTTTGCTTAATTCTTTCTTCAAGGCCAGTCAGTAATAATACATTTTCCCACATCCTATTCATTTCCCAGCCAAATACTTTCACTTGTTCTGTTTGGTTGTGTTTCATCCAGTTATTTAGTTTAATGCTGTGCTACCATGCAGCCCACTAATGTACATACATCTTTCACACGATATGCCTGATGGAACACTCCAGAGGCAGAATGATGAGAGAACATTTCCGCTTATGCACCAAGGGTCACGGCCTCGGGTCACCTCATGATAATTTTATAGGCTCCACCAGAAGCCGAAAAAAGGCAGACAACGGAGTTTGAAAGTTTACTCTACACTGTCTAAACTAAAAGTACTCCCAATGTCAGGGCAGCCTGGGTTAGTAATGCAGAAATCGCCACCTAAAGCGCCCAAGGAAACATTCATCAGCCAAAAATGTCAACGTTCAGTCAGGTATTCAGACACAACACGTGCACAATCCAAGGGCGGATTCTCAGAACTGGAGATTTTCTCACACATAAATCTCATGGAGCACAATTCCTGGGATCTACTTGACACACCACACCTGTCAAATCCCAGGGAATGAGACTGAGATCTATCTGATACAGGGATATTACTGAACAGCAAACCTCAAAAATAATAAATCAGAGGTCGCTGTGATCAGGCAAGGCACAGCTCATGAGTACTTGAAATATTCAGCCATTAAGATCTATATGACGCAAGACGGAATTGAGAACCAATCATAGCAACTGGTCACAGAGTCTGGAAACTATCAGCAGAGGAGAACATTCTCAATTTCTCAGAGTTGGTGAGGTGTATCATCCCGAGAATAGTGTTGTGAATCAGTCACGCACCCAATCTCATAACTTTGCATTTTTTTCAAAAACGTGGCACCTGAAACTAGATGCAACATTTCAGGTGAGACAAGAGACTGTTTTATTTCAGTTTAACATAATTGCTGTGTGTTTGTTCTCTACAGCGTAAGGTGATGAAGTCGGGTGTATTTGCTCTTCTGTCCACGTGTCATGGTACATTCCCTGATTTGTGCACATACACACGGGGGATCCTCTGCTCCTGCACCCCTTTGGGTTTACCCCCTTACTATTGTATGTTCCCCTGAGTTCATCACAAAACAAATAAGCACGTCACGCCTCCCTGAGACTGTGATCTATCTGACACACCGATATTAATGAATAACAATCCTCAAAATTTATAAATCACAGTTTGATTTCGATCAGGGAAGGCAGAGATGAGAAGTTCTGGAAACCCTGCTGCTTTCCATGTCCTTTCCCACAAGCCGTCTGTCAAGCTTTGAAGCTCCTAGCTGTTCTTCCAATATCCTCACATTTTATTTTAAATTGCTATTAATATTTTTCTGTAATTTTGCATTATAGATCAAAGCACAGGTTGAACCAACAAGGACTCCAAACACTGAACTCTGAGAACGTACACGATATGGCAATCTACATTCTGAAACGGCAAACACCCGTTAACAAATGGTTAACAAGTACAAAACAGCGGCTGAGATTAACTTGAACTCATCAAAACAAAAGGAAAGTAATCTGGAGGTAGAGCGGTGTAGGCAAGACCTGGGCAGAAAGAATGGAGTTCGTTTTTTAAAATTCTTGTTTCTGTCCAGAATTTTCCTTCCACACAATGTAACCTTTTATTTCCCATCACCCATGTCACCCACAGTATCTTTATTTTCAGCTACTAACCATCACCAGTAAATTGAATAATTTATGTTCAAAGCCCCTCCCACCATCAAATGTACGGCAGAAGTAGGAAGAGCTAGAAGGAGATTGGAGTCAATTTTTCTTGTGGTGAAACATTACTACTGTTCTAACACAAGGGATTTCTGAGGGATGGTCTAGTGAAGCTATGTGAATGGAACTCAGAAATAAGAAAAGCATGATTACTTTGATGCGATTGCAATAGTCCCCCCTGTAGTCAGAGTGAAATTGAGTAACAAATATGTCGAAAGATCTTATTTATACGTGTGAATAATAGGATTGTAATAATAGCAAATTTTAACCTTCCAAACATAAAGTGGGACAGCCATGGTCTTAAGAGCTTGGATAGTGAGGAATTTGGTAAGTGCTAAAGTCAATTTTCTTCATTAAATGCAGATGTAACTATCACAGAAGGAGCAAACCTGACCTACTCTTGTGATATAAGGCAGAGCAAGTGACTGAATGGTTAGTAAGGGAGCTTTTTGGGGCCGGGGTCATAATGCCATTAGTTGTAAAATATTTATGGAAAGGATTGGCATTATATATAAGTTAATGTTCTTAACTGGACGAGGGCAAATTTTGATAGTATGAGACAAAACCTTTCAAGGGTTGATTGGAGTAGACTGTTTGCAGCTCAAAGGACGGCCGGGAAGATTGAAGCTTTCAGAAGTGAGATAACGGGAGTTCGGAGGCAGGATGTTCCTGTTAGTGTGAAGGTAAGGCTGGTAAGAGGAGGGAACACTGGAGGAATAAAGATATTGAGGCTTTGGTTCGGATTAAGAATGAATCGTATATTAGAAATAGAGAAATGGGATCAAGTGAATCCCGAAGAGTACAAGAGGTGCAGGGACATTCTAAATAGGGAAATGAGGAGGGCAAGAAAGGAAAATGAGATAGCCTTGGGAGATAATGTTAAAGATAATCCAAAGAGATTTGACTAGTACATTAAGAGCAAAGGGGTAGATCATAGAGTCATAGAGATGTACAACTTGGAAACAGATCTTTCAGTCTCACTTGCCCATGCTGACCAGATATCCTAAACTAATCTATTCCCATTTGCCAGTACTTGGCCCATCTAAATCCTTCCTATTCGTATACACACTCAGATGCCTTTTAAATGTTGAAATTGCACCAGCTTCCTCTGGCAGTTCATTCCATACACACCATCCTCTGCATGAAAAAGTTACTGCTAAGGTACTTTCAACTTTATCCCCTCTCACTCTAAACCTGTACTCACGATTATAGGTTTAGATGAGACTCCACCCACCTCAGGGAAAAGACCTTGTCTATTCACCGTATCCATGCCTCTGATGATTGTATAAACCTTTATAAAGTTACGCCTCAGCCTTCAACGCTCCAGGGAATTCAGCCCAAGCTTATTCAGCCTCTCCCTATATAACCCTACATGGCTGTGAATATGTATAAGCCTAGAAGGATGGCTTCATATAAATCATGTTGCATTTTATATAAATGCTTTTTTTTATTTTCATTTAGTTTAAAATGGAGGATGGGTGCCTTTGCAATTTCATACCAGTAGCCCAGAAAGACCTGGGGAAATAAACTGCAACAAAAAATGGACAAAAAGTTATTGCACTACGGATAATCTCACCATATCATTCGTGTAAAAAATAATCCCAGTTTTGACCTTGAAGTTAACAGAGTTTATTAATTAGTCCTGTGTTTGTAATAATTTTCATCTATCTGTCATTCTACATTTAGTTGTTATAGTTACCGTGTGGATTACTGCACCTCTCTAAAAAGTCAAAACAAAATAAAGTAAAACTGCAAATTAATATTGTATCTAATTACTACAAAAAAAAGCAATTCAATGACACCAAATTGGAAAGGAATGTTGAAATGTAGCTAATTCTGAGGAGTACAAGAAGTTGCAAGAGATCATTAATTAATTTACGGTATGTTCAAATAATTAGCAAATGAAGATTCACACAGATAAACGTAAGGTGTTACATCTTGGTAAGAATAATGTGCAGGTCACTTATTCAAAGATGCACGTCTAAGTGAGGGAGAGAAACAAAGGGATCTCAGACCATGACATCAGTCACGAACAATTTCACCACAGGTTCCGAAGGCCATAAAAATGCAAACAAGGCTCTAAGCTTTATCTCGAAAGGGATAGATTTGAAAGTAGGGTCCCTATAAAAATCTGGTTGACTATAATTAAGAGTATTGCTTGCAGTTCGAGTTGACATATTATATAATGGATGAGAGAGTGTGAAGAGAAGATTTATAAGAATGCTACACAAGTTTCTGGCTGTGTATATCAAGGAAGAATTGTTGTGCTGTTCACTTTTCTCTTGTAAAGAAGGCTGACAGTTCTAAAATTATGAAAGGTTTTGAAGGGAGAAGGTACAGAGAAAACATTACACGACGGGGTAGAACATAACTAGAGGCTGTCAATATAAGATGGTACCTCAAGAAATTCAAAAGGGAATTCAGAAGAAACCTCTTCACTGAAAGAATGATGAGAACGGGGAATATGTGACCAGACGGAATAGTTGAAATCATTAGTTGAGATGTATTTCAAGGAAACTAGGTGAGCACTTGGAAGGGATGGGAATAGAGAATTACAATGGGCGATTTAGATGAGGAAAGATGTGAAACACCTTGAGTGGAACATAAGCGCTGGCATGAACTGATTGTACCAAATGGTCTGTATTTCCTCTGTAATCCTATGTAGAAAATCACCATTGTATGAAACAAAAAGTGTATTAAAAACATCTAGAAGAATTATAATGTTTCTCACAAAAAAGTCTCAAGTCTTCAACAGTGAATGTAAATGATTTTATCACATGGCCACACTTCACTATTTGCTTGATAGCACTGAAACAGCAGTAATCACAGTACTCTTACTAGGAGTAGGAGTAACCCAGTGTCCATGCACCAATTGGGGGATCTTAATGACTTATTAATGGTCTTAGTAGGACCTGCCAACCTGGTCCTGGGAATGTTGTGAACACTCTAGCCCTCACGGCTTCTTTCACTCACTTACTCTGATTTCCAGTTCCCGTAATGATCGCCACCATGGACAGGAGACTGTTCCAGTATGCAGATGGAATACCCTGTTATGAGCCATATGGTACTTCATTAGGAGGGACATCCTGCAGGTTTGTCTCTAGGATGCAGGAGAAGGTCTCCCACACAATGGAGGACCCAGCTTCAGCTAATAAACTGCCAGCATTGGCGGGAACAGACTCTACATTGACCACCTGAGTGGCCATCCTTTCCCTAATTTGGGATAAATAAAATACTACGGAGGTGGAAATATGAAAACCACTGAAACTCCTTCCTTCCCTTATTATTATCCATCGAATGACCTTGCAGCCTGTCCCTAGAGGGCTGATAAAACCCAGTCCCATTGCAATATTCAAGAACATGAAGAGCTGGCAGACTGGTCAAAATTGATAAAGCTTAACACAAACAGTCTTGTCCTGAGTGTTAAATTCTAAAGTGTAACTTGAGATGAGTTCAATAAAAATGGCAGAAGTACCGACACAACCACTTCCATCCATCAGAAACAAATTTCTATGAATGGGAACGGGTGGTCCGCTATTTGGAATGGAGCAGTGCATTTGAAACGTTAATGTGGAGCAGCAATGTTATATGATGGATGTGTGCACAGTTTGAAGCTGTTTGCTGATTCAATTTTGCTAAAGCTTTGGCAGATACATTCCAATTAGAATCAATTAAATCTGCGAAAGTTAACATTAAATACTCACATTTATGAGATGCTTTAACATAGAACATAGAAAAGTACAGCACAGAACAGGCCCATTGGCACACGATGTTTTGCCGAGGTTTAATCCTAATGTAAAATATAATAACAACCTACACACCCCTCAACTCACTGCTAAACATGTGCATGTCCAGCAGTCGCTTAAAAGTCCCGAATGACTCTGCTTCCACCGCCACCACTGGCGATGCATTCCATGCATTCACAACTCTCTACATAAAGAACCTACCTCTGACGTCTCCTCTATACCTTTCTCCTAATATCTTAATACTATGACCCCCCTCGTACCAGTTAATCCTGCCCTGGCGAAAAGTGTCTAGCTATTGAATTTATCTATTCCTCTCATTATCTTGTATACCTCAATCAGGTCTCCTCTCTTCCTCCTTCTCTCCAGAGAGAAACGTCTGAGCTTATTCAACCTTTCTTCACAAGGCAAGCCCTCAGTCCAGGCAGCATCCTGGTAAACCTTCTTTGAATGCTCTCCAAAGCCTCTTTCTTATAGTAGGGCGACCAGAACTGGACACAATATTCCAAATGTGCTCTCACCAGGGACTTGAAGAGCTGTCGCAAAACCTCGCGGCTCTCAAACTCGATCCCCCTGTTAATGAAAGCCAAAGCAACAAATGATTTCTTAACAACCCTATCCATTTGGGTGGTAACTTTGAGGGATCTATGTACTGCACACCCAGATCCCTCTGTTCCTCCACACTGCCAAGAATCCTGTCTTTAACCCTATATTTATTCGAGTCCGACCTTCCAAACTAGAAAAGGATGCACCAAATGCCAAACAGGGGAAGTTTATTGGCATGTATCAGAAGAGTTAGGACCAAGACCAAAAACATGAAACTGGCTTTTAAGCAAGCTTTCAAAGAAAGAATGAGTACCAGAGGGCATCTGAGGAAGTTTATCAGTAAATTACAGCTAATTAAGGGGCTTGGCCATACTCATGGACAAAAAGATATAAAGCAATCAGAGAACCAAAGAACAGAGTGTGTATATAAGGGGTACAAGAGACAGCGTGAATCAAGGCTTTGAAGAATTTAGAGATAGACGTAAGTTTAAACTCAATACATTAGATGATGAGCCAGTTAAGATCTCAGTCCTTTCTCTATAAGCACAAGTTTAAGTTTACCAGTCTTGTCCAGGCCAGCAGTAAATGGGATTTTTATTTGCACTGTGCACATCTCCTGATTTCACAAGATATCTTAGTTTTGTAAATGCAATGGAATGCATTTTGCACCGTTTCAGGAATTCATTAAATAGAAATTAACCAAAGTAAACAACTTTCCAAAGCTGTCTTTCAACAGCCAGACTGATACAATATACAAAGAGGATCTTCATGAACAAAGTGGGCTTGTCAGGGGGTTAAATCATTTCAAATTCGAAAACTAGATTCCATTTTAATCATATCAGCTGGATGTTGGATACTCCATTAACAAAAGGTTCCCAAATTCAAACGATTGTTTGCAAATACAGAAATATTTTGACATAAAGGGAAACAACATTTTATACTGAACAAGAAAAGAGTTCTGATGCATTGGAAAGTGCACAATGATTGATCGAGATGTTCCTAATGTAAAAATGGACTGGTCAGATGGTGATGGACAGTTGACAACTGAACTTTGTTATGTTTTCAATTGGCAGGTTGCCTGAATGGTCAAGGTATTGTCATGCCAAATGAGGCAGAGAATGGTCATCGCCAATTTAGTCGAATCACAACAAGCATTGGCAGTTAACTGCCAACTATCACCTGGTCCACTCTCCATGCCTTTATCAATCAGCACTCATTACCCAGATAGATTAAATGCTTTCTCCCTTTCCATTGGAATTCTTGAGAGTGTCCTGCTTAGTACAATATTAAAGACTTAAATAAAAAAACTTTATTTTCATCAATACTCAAATTTCCATGTTGTACCAGCTGACAGAGGTAAAACTAAACTATAATGTATCAGGCCTGCAATGAACTGGTAAAGTTCTGCACTGGTCTCAGAGGAAAACCAGCAACAATGTCCTTGTGGAGACAATACTTTGCCTTTGATCCTATACAGCAGCAATTTCAAAGCCATTGAGGAACAGAAATAAATAGAAACAAACCACATGCACATACACACAGCACACTATTATTTAAAGTAATAGAGAGAAATTCTGCACTAACAAAAAACCTCATTGTCATTCCGAATACTGAATGTGGCACCAAAAGCACCTTTGGGATAATGACAGTTTGAAAATCTAGCCCATATTGGTTTGCAGCAGTTGAAGAATTAGTCATTCTATTACGAACCCCGGTTAGTTCCGGCACCAGTATGTGACCATAGATTCAGATTGCTTTTAAAGGCAGATATGAATATGAAGTTGGACAGTGGCAGGAGCACGGCTATCCTATGGACAGCACTAAAGAGATTTCACACCCATTGGCCCTTTAATAAAGAAATGGGGCAAACCTCAGAGATAGGGAAATGTAAATAAAGGAATCACTATCAAGATTTCATCCAATTCGATAGTAACTGATACCTGATCACCAAATTCAGCTGCCACTTGAAAGGATGAAAGAAGTCCCATAAGGAGAACTCCAAATTTCACTTGATTCTGTGTCACATTATCGCAAGAGAGCTTTGTAGTTGTCTTCTAGCAGACATCATTTTTTTCCACAAACCACAGAGATCAGAACCGAATAGTGCAGAACCACATCATAATTCATCTTGAGAAACTGTGTCAGTGGGTGTTTGGGTTTGCAGTGCCTCTGTATTCTGAGCTTCGGCCTCAACCTCTCGCTGATCCCTAGTTTTCTTGATAAGTTGCAGTTCCAGTCAGTTTCTATTTCATCATTGTCCCAGATTATAGAGGTTTCAGTATCAGTGAGTTCACCAGTATAGCGCATTGGTTAAATCAGCAGTGGCTCCACTGAAAAGGCTTTTAAATCTTGAGGTTCATAGAACAGCACATCGTTATCCATGTTAAAAGATGTAATAACAATTAACAACATTATATTTGATCTGCTATATTTCCCATTACTGACTGCAATGAATCTATCTCATGGGATACAGAAACTCACCAATGTGAGTAAAAACCTCTTAAACGTTGGGCAAAGCCCAGGTTATTGACTTAAGAGAATAAACTCCATACAATAATGCAACAAAGAAAAGCAGATTGAAGTCAAATGATGCACAGGTTTGATAGAGAGCAAAACCCTCTCTACCCAAGCAGAGTAGAAAAGTTGCACATTTTTATAACATCTTAATGCCACCTCAGAGTATCCAAAGCATCTCTTTCCAGATGTCTGAAACAAGTGCAGAACCCCTGGGGCCACTGTCAACTACATACTATCAAACCCAGGGAATCATAGACGGAAATATCAGTTGTGCCCAAGTAACAGTTTAAAATGTGTTTAATACCTCCGCTCGAGTAACTAACAAAATTGTTTCGAGGTATGAACAGTAAATGAGAATATGTCACTTGGCGCTTCGAGCCTGTTCCACCATTCAATAAGATCCTGACTGACCCGATATTAACAAGCTTATAAAACATTCCGCTTGCAATAGCCCACTTTAACTTCTCTCATTCTATCATTTTAGTATATTCCACTACATATATATTCTAATCTGGAGAATAATTTTCCTGCTGTTAGTCACTGTTCCACACTGTACTCCTTTCCTCATTCTCAAATTTAAAGAGCCTGCAATGCTTTTCCTCAGCCTATTCCTTAGACAAGATAAAATAGATTGCAACAGACTCCACTGTTTGCTGGTACTTGATACAATGAGAACTATTGAAATATTTTTGGTGAAAAGTATAATTTGTTTTAATCCTTTAAATCTGGTTCAGTTCGTTTTATATTTGCATTGAATGGTATTTTAGTTTGATCCAGATGTTAGTATAAAGTGAAATATTACAGCACTCAGTTTTGTCTCATTCTCCTTTGGTGGAAGTTGGAAAGGAGCGCTTTCTTACAACAGAGGGTCAAGAGAGTGAAAAATGAACAGCCAAGTTGAGTAATAATACATGCAGGTTCTGACAAAGCCAATTTTCAATCAGAGATGTTCTATACAACAACCAATGTACTTTTGATCATGTAGTTACATGTCAGAAATGTGATATCTAATTTGTGTACCGTGAGAAAAGCAGGAAGGAGATGATGACCAGATCGTCTGCTCATCGGGATTGAGCGATAAATATTGGCCGGGACACCAGATATAATCTCACTTTAATTCAAAGTAATAAAGGTCCCTTTAGAGTGCAGAGTGGCTTTGGTTTAATGCCTCATATACATCTGACGTGCAGGATTATCTCAGGACTGCACTGCCGTGGCAGTATCAATTAGTGTATTCTAACCCCGAAGGTAGATCTTGAACCCTCAATCTTCCGACTCAGCGATCAGCATTATACTTAGTAGCACCTGAGCAGCACACAATGCTCTGACAAGTGGCTTATTATTTACATCCCCAGGGATTAATGAAGCAATTAAGGGCAATTGCATCAATTCTGTATGAGATGCAAAACAGACCTCTGATGATAGAATGATAGTCTCCCCACCCTTGGTCAGTAGGCTTAAGTTCCTAAATTAGATTTAGTAGACTTGGATTCCTATCCCACCTACTCCAGAGGTGTGTCATACATCGCTGAACATTTTAATTTTAAAAAAAAGGAACACTTCTTCAACCAATGGGCTGTTGTCATTTGGAAAGTGCAATATGTGTCATTAGGAATCAGCACTTTGGGTCACCTTTGCTGATTCCCTGTGTGTTCTACGGGAGTCAGTAATTTCTCTCAGTGTCCACCGTTAAAGCTACAAAAAGTTCTCTAATAACTCTCCTCAGTAGGTCATTTTTCCCTTTTGAATATGGGCAGTGAGCACTCAGTCCTATCTCTTTTTTTAGCAACAAATGGCTACCTTGCTTCCAGCTTGCTATCAGCAAGAGGTTAACTTGCACTGTAAAAGTGTGGTAATACAGAGAACAACCCTCCCCATACATGACCCAGGCGAAGATCACAAGATGCGGCACAAGCCAGTGTTTATGTCCAGAATTAGATAACCAGGAAGGATGTTCTCCACGGCTGGGGAGTCCCGAACCAGACCTCACGGTTTAGGAATACTGGCTCGGGCATTTTGGACTGAGATGAGGAAACTTTTCTTCACCCTGACAGTGGTGACTCTTTGGAATTCACTGTCATAGAAATTGATCTGGAAAACTGGGATAAACTGCTGAGTTAACTTCCAGATGAAAATCGAAATGACCTGAAAGAGTTGGTATAATCACATGGGGAGATATGTGGGAATAACCTGGGAATTACTAATCTCACTACACATAATATTGATTGAGGAAATGATATTCCAATCAAGCAACATCCTATAGACCTAACCTTTGTAGGTTGGCACCGGTTCAGAAAGAGACTGAACACATGCTGAAGCATAACATGGTCATACATTGGATCAAACTTACTTTTTGACTGTCACTTTATTTTCTTGTGAACATAAATTGTCAACTTCCTCAGAATTTGGACAGAGTTTGGACTCCATGTTTGTTTCATAGCTTCAATTGAACGTAAGGAAAAATTAAGACACTTCAAGCAAACACTTTCAACTACAATTAAAGAGGCAGCTTGATATAGCACTTGGGGCAAATGGGATTGAATGTTATGGGGAGAAAGCATGATTAGGCTATTGAGTTGGACAATCAGCCATGATCGTGATGAATGGCAGAGCAAGCTCGAAAGATTGCATGGCCTCCTCCAGCTCCTATTTTCTACGTTTCTAAACCGGCTTAAATACCCAAGAAAACTAAAGATTCAGAATTATATGCCTTCGTCAGATGATTTAGGTAAACAGGTTACACATTAAATTTGTTTAGTCAGCATATAAAGTTAGTCCATATGATCTCCCAGTATTGTTGCTTGAGGCTGAGATTACAATTCATTAGAAGCTTTCCCACCACTAAGATGAATCTGGTTGCTGGATTTATCCAGACAATTTTGAACAAAAATATTTTAAATGTTGTGATTCTCCAGTCTCTGATTCCATGTCTGTATTTGAACAGGATTAGGTTGTTGCGGATATTACCACTGCAGCTTCAATTTTACTTTCCCCTGTATCCTCAAGTGTCTCCAATTCAGTTGTTATCAGCTACCAACACTCAATGACAGTCAGCCTTTATAATTGAAGCAGAAATTGCTGGAGAAGCTCAATAGGTCACAGGACTCAAAAACATTAACTCTGCTTTCCCACCACAGATGCTGCCAGACATGCTGAGATTCTCCAGCAGTTTCAGTTTTGTTTCAGATTTCCAGCATCTGCCATTGTGTTTTATTTGAGCCTTTCTAAAAATTCTGTCAAACTTCATCTCGTCCAAGTCCCAACTACATTTTGTTTCACCATGAACTGGACATCAACTTCCTCTTCATAATACCTCTGCCAGGCCCCTGCCCCGCTGAAGTTTAAACGTGGGATTTATGATCATTGGCCCCACTCATTCTTTTGCCACCCTTTCACTGTTTGTGACTAATTATGACTTTTGGATTCCCTTTTAATGTTAGCTGCCAGTCTCCCTTACTTTTTATTTCCCCTCTGAACATTCTATATTTAGCACGGTTCTCACTGGGGTTAACAATAATCAATATCCTTTGCAACATCATGCAGGGAATGAGAGTATTGTTTTTGCCACCATTTCCTGCTTGTGGAAATGTTAAGCTGTACTGTACAGCTGAAGCTGAACATTGCCCAGATATGTGCTCAAATGCCCTCTTGGCCCATTGAACTCAGCCCACCTCCAAATCAGAATTATTCTGGATTTTTCCTTGTTCATTTTATACACAAGCTAAAATCAATGCTTCCTTAAATGATCCTAGTCTAATATCTAATGCATTTTATACATATTGTGTGTATGCACGCAAATTATGAAGTTGGCAGTTCAGATTGAAGATGGCATTAGGATTCTGAACATTATAAATAGGACCGTGGCATGCAAAATAAGGAAATTATGACAAATAGTTAGAAACAGTCTTGCTTTTCTAGTATTTATGCAGCACGCTTCAGGAAGGGATTTGAGAAGGTGACAAAAGGTACACAAAGATGGTACCAGAGATGAGCAATTGGACAACTATGTCGATAGTTTGAAGAAGCTCGGGCTGTTCTTTATGGAGGACAGAAGATGAAGAAGACATTTTACCTGTGTTCAAAATCATGAGGGATTTGGATAGCGTAGTGTAAAAGGGTAGGAGAATGCATCTGGATTGGTTACTCTTTGGAAGGTTGGTGTGGACGTGTTGGGCCAAGTGGCCTGTTTCCATACTGTACAGATTCTATTTTAAAAAAGGCTTGAAAAGAAAAGGACACTGATTTAAGTTGATCAGCAAAATAAAACAACGGTTAAAAGGATTACTTTATTTAAAAAAACAGCATAGTTCGGAAACTGGGATGTTCTGCCTAATAGTGCAGTGGTGGAGGCAGCTTCAACTGAGGGCTTCAAAAGGAATCTACAATTTTCATAAGGAGAGGTTTTGCAGTATCACATAGTAAAAGGATTTGGGAGTGAACATGGGCAAGTTCCTCTTTGAGAGCTGATCGAATCATTGCCTCCGAGTTGTTACCATTGATCGTTGTATAACATTGCACAAACTACCAGCTCACCAGTTATTTCCTAATGGTTGATCATATTCTGAAATAATGACTAACTTAGTCATGCCTGCAACTAAACTTACTTTGCAATTACTTCACTTGATGCGGGAGAACCTGCATTCCCATTTTCCTCACTGTTTGCACTGACAATGTTTCCGGAACTGCAATTCATCAAAGAACACAAATTAAGTCATTTAACATCAGGAGACTTATCCAGAAGTAAGTCCAAAGCAACTTAACAAAAAAAAATCGCAGACTTGAGATTCAATATTCCAAGACTGGTCGACTAGTTTTCTTAAGTTAGTCAATGACTGTGCAATTTTAATAAATCACATTATTTTGGCATAGTGATAATAAAAGAACAGGGATATCCATGCAAAGTCAGAATCAGGTGTAACAGACCTTTACCTGATCGTTGTTCTCATCAGAAATAGTGATTATAGTCAGGAAAGGTACTTTAAGTGTAAGTCCAATGAGTTGCTGTCGTCCATTCCGTGGAGTGTAAATGCAAGATGGCCCCACATCGTAGCTCAGTGATGGTGAAGGGAGTGGAAATTAGGTCCGTTAGTTCTGTTGCCAGGCAATCAAACTGCTCTCTCTTTGATCATATTGAGCTTCTTGACTATTGTTGCAATTAAACCAATCACCAGGTGAGCAGTGAAGATTCCAATGCTCCCGATTTTAGCCTTGTAATGGTGAAGTTAATGAGGGGGCAATGACAAAGCAGTATACCTTGTATCCCAGTCTTGTAATCTTGCTAATGTAACTAGTTATTGATGCCTTCACCGCCCATCCTCCTGGAGTGTATGGAAAATGCTGTCCTATGATCTGGAAAATGTTGCTGGGACTTTGTTTTCAAGATGCATCATGAACCATCGTGGTCGTGTTGGTATGTGGTTCTTTTGACTTCCACAGGATGTCTACAGTACACCACACTGAGGGAATGCTGGGGTTGGGGTGTGGAAGAGACAGTACAGAGTGAAAAGAAGAGAAAACCATTTCTTTAGTATGTCACCATTGTTTATAGCCATTTCTGGCTATGCAAGACCTTCATACTGAAAGACAAGCAAAATTCAACCGACCATCGAAAACCTTTGGATGCTTTATGCTGATTCAAGATTGGTCTCTCAAAATAAGCCAAGCATTTCTGAACAAGTCAAACAGTTGTTTTCTGTGATTGTTCTCATCTGTGTTAGTGTTCACCATGCTGCCATGGGATGCCTTCGTGAGGCAATCCTGACATAATCTTACAACTGCCAGCACTCCCCTTTCACAATATTGGATCCCTAACATAGCAGATTTAAATCTGACATTAGACCAAACTTAATTGCCAACTTGTTTCCTTAAGTTTCTGACAAACTTAGGTTTCCACCTAATTCACATTGTGAGGTGTCAACATTTTCACAGCTGCAACTGGTCATAAAGTACCAATTTAATCATTTTAAATATGTGCATGATCACCAAGTTAATATTTGGCACTTCTTACCAACATCGAGAGTTTTGGCTGTGAGGGCAGGAGCTGGTGGGTAGGGAGTAAGGAGGTCAAATAAAGATTTGTCTGCACTGGGACAGAGGGAAAACATCCCAAATGCAAGGATTCAAGTTTAACTGCCTTCTCTCTGAAAAAGAAACTCAAGATCTTTATGCACTATTGCTAATTTAACCCTTACAAGCACAATTTGTAACTCAATGTTTGATTCAGAATCCGAATATAGTAATTTCTCATTATTCAAATTCACTGAAGGTTCATGTCATATTAATCAGTATTGGCTGTTTTGTTGAAAAAAGAATTTTATTCCTTTTCCTTTCCTGCTCCTTCATCCGTTCGGAGTTTACTGAAAGATCTGACCATAATAACCCCTGGAGTAATTACAGGCCTCTGACCCAGGGCACTGTAATAACCTCAGTATTTAGGCTTCTATTCATTGATGACATCAGTGAAACGGTGTGGATGTGATGCTGCCTGTATTGAATTCACCATGAAAGCACTTTAAAGCTTGATTCAAACAAATAACTATTACTAGGGAAAGCGCCTGACTCTGTGGATACACATGGCCTCTGGCAAACTTAAATTATAAAAAGTGCGAAGCATTCAATGGCGACATTGTATGGGAGATAGACCAAGGTGAGGAGACCAGGAGCTGGTGCCAATCCATAGCCATATTTCTTCAAATATGTCGCCATATTCCATCAAATGTCACCAAACTTTGGAGACCATGCAATGATTTTGGAGGTAGTGTGGAATGGAGGGTGGGGGAGTGAGGATGAGCAAGAAAGAGAAACAAAGAGAAGCGATGAGGTGGGGTGAAGGAGAGGAACCCAATTCTTCAGTATTTTCACTATAGCTCCAATGGCCAGAAACAGAACCTCATTATTGATCAGCAAGTAATTTCCCTCTGAGCATTTAGGGTGGTGCTACTACTGTTTAAGACAACTCTGTCATGAATATTAAATTCCATGGGAGGCAGTCTAGCAGCCTCTTTAATGTAGCTGCTGTTATCTGGACTGGCATTCGGCGCATTGCACAAAACATTTCAAAGGAATCAATGGTTCTTCAACATTCCCTTTTTACATTGTTGCATTCCAAATGAAGCATAATTAAACCACATCAAAATCAGATCATATTCAAACTTGCTTCCTCATGTCTGGCAAACTTTGATTCCCATCCTCCTGACAATCTGGTCTGTCAAAATGTCCCCAGCCACAAGTCATTGTGAAACACAAATTAAACAAAAGACTTACAACTATAAATGACTTGCAAACATTTGAAAATAAACCCTGAAGATCAAAAGGCTCTATTGAGCTGATAGAGCATTTTTTTAAAAAGGAAGAGGAATCACTCTACTCACCAGGTGTAATGCAAATATTGGGAGGGGCTGTGGTCTGGGATGGTGGTGTTTGCTATAGCACTGGGAGATGTTGTCAAGAGGAAGTTCCTCCAGAAATCTTACAGAAATTCCTGCTCTCTAGAAATTCATTTTCACATTACATTCTGTTACAAAGGCCACTTTCAAAAGCTTTCCTGCAAGAAATGTTGATTTTTTTTTCAACTTGCACAGAGGTTTGCAGGACACCATGGTCTGTTCTTTTTGAATCGATGGGGATGAGGAGGGGTGGCCGATGTCATAGTATTGGGAAGCAGAGAGTTAGGTAGTCAATGTGTTTTCAATATGTTTAGCCTCATTGCACAGTCCAGTGCTTGGAAGTGAACAACTGAAGGCCCGAACATTGAAGGTCTGGAAATGATTATTGAAAGACATTGTGTTGAAGCATGCTCAATTATTCACTGGCTTTTGACTGGGAGGTGGTAGTATTTGGAAAATGGCAGGTAGGGAGTCTGGCACCTTCCCATTGCTAAGCCATGCTGACATAGACCAGTTCTTCTTGACATCTTGACTCTCCATGATCTCTCAAGCCTGCCTCCCTCGTTTTCCTGATTATGCCCACCTTTGCAACTTCAGCAATGAATAGTAGGACTCAGAAATGTGTTGATCTGTTCTCCCTCTTACTGGAGTGTCAACTCTTGAAACTAAGCTGCATAGTCAACTGATGAGTAACCCTGGCAACAATCTCTTCATTTTAGATTAGAATGGAGCTGCAAAAGCACAGCAAGTCAGGCAGCATCTGAGGAGCAGGAAAATCGCCGTTTCGGGCAAAAGCCCTTCATCAATGAAGAATCGCTTCATTGGTCACTGCTGGCAATATACCATCCTTAGCATACGCCAAAACCTCCAGGTTTCAGTCCCAGCATCAGGTCTGCAGCATTCACTGCAAGCTTCCACCTAAAATGTCTTTTTACAAGACTAACGATAGAGCAAAGATTGTATACCAGTCAATAATTTCTTTAATGTAAAATAACAAACTGTGGAAGTTGACAATCTGAAAGAAATACAGAAGTTGCTGGAGAAACTCAACATATTTTGCAGCATCTGTGGAGAGAAAGCAGAGTTCACCTTGAGTCAAGTCACCCTTCTTCAGAGAGATCTGAAGTGGTGAACATGAGAAATTCAACGAAAAACATTAACTCTGCTTTCACTCCACAAATGCAGCCAGATCTGCTAGCTGTTAGTAGATAGTCACACATTGTGTTCAGCTTACTTTTCAATGACCTTCTTAGTTTCTGGAGAAGCAGAATCACCAGCTCCCTTGCACTTTCAGCAGTTGATGTTTTCAGAGCTGCAAATGGTCATCAAGTGCCATTAAGTCAATTGAAGCAAACATTTACGTTCAGAATAAAAACATTTTTAGAAACTTGAATAGGAGTGTCAGGATTACAAGCCACTGACAATCAGGCTGGAACATGGAAATGAAGGATGTGACAAACCCATTTCTTCAATACTTTACACGTGTTGCACAGTCTACAAAAGTCTCAAATAAGGAGCTTAGGGCAATTAGAGAAGGGCAACTAACTGTACAATTTCTCCATTTAAGAGCTTTGGATTCTGGTTCTACATACAGGATTGACTTTTCCTCATGAATGGGTATTGGCTCAGCAAATTCAAACATTAACCGTGGCACAGAAAGGTTTGCCACTCTGCTTTTGCTCCAATGAAACGATCAGCTCTTTAGATTAGGCCGTTTCATTCTTGGGATAGTGACCCAGCAACAGCTTCTTGATCAGGCCATATCAGCAGCATGTCAACATTAGTGGTACCATCATTCACAGCAGCGCTGGGTCCAGCTCTCAGTCCAAGCAGCAGGGCTCCACCACAATTCACAACATTATTACTGCATATGGCTTGTTTTTAACAAAAACCATCACAATCTAACTTCCAGGAAAAATGCACACATGGGAGGCAGAGCCCAGCAGTTTCCGTCATGTTCTAACTATGGCCTGGAATAGCGTATTTGACATTGTTCTCGCATGTATGCAGAAGGAAATGCCTACATAACTTCACAGGAATTGCTGGTTCTCCAGTAATAACCTTTATTCCAATATTAATCAGGAATTAAATTGCACTTTGGATCAAACTGACACTTTAATTTCTTCAGTTGTTCCTGATGGA
The DNA here is from genome assembly GCF_037043375.1 of Chiloscyllium plagiosum. Taxonomy (NCBI): domain Eukaryota; kingdom Metazoa; phylum Chordata; class Chondrichthyes; order Orectolobiformes; family Hemiscylliidae; genus Chiloscyllium; species Chiloscyllium plagiosum. Next base: position 70,285,101 of record NW_028270178.1, on the reverse strand, counting down.
CTATAGGTTTCATTTCCGTCGCAGTTTGGATTGTCACACTTAGTATGCCTGCAATTGGTCTTAAAAGGTAAATGAAGTTATTTAAATGAGCATTTGCCTCAATTGTGTGCCAGCTATTTGAAGGATTGAAGATTCTGGATTCAGGACTGCAGCCTGCATTCAGCCATTTGAGAGAAACTGGTCACACTCCAGATGGGTGACTACAATAGATGGTGAATTTGTTCTTCAAAACCTTTGTTGCTGGTGATAACGATTAGAGACAGAAAGGGGATATCAAGTTCTTGAATGTATTCATATTCAGAGTTTAGAAACTCCAATAACAAAATGCAAGCAAACTTACAATGAAGTGTTTTTGATGTCCTCTCCTAATACAATATTTTTGAATCAAAATTCTGAAGTCTAATTCTAATGCAGATAACAGAGAGACAGTAATGCAAATGCTCTTGCCTAGAGTGGTGTTCCCTGCGCTGCTGTGTGATGTTTCCTGCAAAGGCCCTAGAAAGTAATTTCCTTTCTATTTTGTGTACTCTGAATGAAGCAAAACATTAATCACATATTGTTTTCTAACATTTTTCATGATAGATTTTGGACTGTACAGTTTTTCATAGACCTTGTACTATGGACTGTCAGGTGATCTGCAAATAGTCAGAAAAGTGCTTTTCAGTCATTTTAAGCGTACAACTACATACACAATAAAATCATCATTATAAACCTGAAAAATTGAGTAATTATTTTAAGCCATTGACAGCTAGTTTTGTAAAACTAGTTCAAGACACAATTACAGTAGATGGTGATTTATTGCCCCAAAACCCTCATTGGCTGTTTGCAAGACAAGATAATGAGGCTGGAGTGTGGTAGCAAAGAAAGGGAGACACGATGCAACAAAATCATTTCTTCAATACTTTATACTTGTTGCAACGTCTCAAAATATCTCAACTAAAATGCTCCAGGCCCAAATGGAGACGAGGCAACCAATTTTCCAATGTCTCCAATGAAGACCTTTGTTACTGTCTCGACATACAGGGCTGAATTTTCCATGTCAGCTAGCTCTTGCCAAGATTCTCATGAGTCAGGCCAAGTGGAGGGGAGTTCAGGAGCAAAGCCCAACTCCCTTCTGTACCATTATATTATCTTGTCAGTGGTGGGTAAATAAAGGCATCAATTCAGAGCCACTCATGTCTGTCTATGTTGTGAACAATAGAGCTCCTCAACTCCCACAGTGGGCCGTGGCCTGCGAATCGCTTTAGTACAGGCTCAGCAATATCCATCACTAATAGCTGCAAAGGAAAGGTCGCTGATCTGCCTTCACTCTGTTATTGCTGTTAGCTGCTGGGATCATGCCCTTTCAATAATGGTTTGTGACCAGGCAGCAACTTCTGTATTAGTTACTGTGAGTACCATGCCACCCCTGGCACTGCCAACTATCGCGTTCCAATCCAGCTCTCAGTTCAACCAGCAGGGCTTCACCTGTATACATAAAATTATGACTGCAAAAGTCTTGTGTAAGAAAGAACACCATCTTCGAACTTCTGGATGTAATACATATTTTGTGGGTTAAGCTTATTATGGTAACTAGGGCCTGCTACATGGTTCCTGGATGCAGAACGAAATATCTATATAACTTCACAGGAACTGCTTGTTCTCCAGTAATTGCCTTGGAGAATATAATATCAAATGAAGCACGAATTACATAAAAGATCAAACATATTTTCTAGTTATTGCAACCAATCCTGGAGAATTACATTTTCCATATCCTATGCAGTTTGGATTATCAACCTTGCCATGCCTGTAACTGGAGAAAGTGAGGTCTGCAGATGCTGGAGATCAAAGTTGAAACTTTATTGCTGGAACAGCATAGCAGGTCAGGCAGCATCCAGGGAACAGGAGATTCGACGTTTCGGGCACAGGCCCTTCTTCAGGAAGAAGGGCCTGTGCCCGAAACGTCGAATCCCCTGTTCCCTGGATGCTGCCTGACCTGCTGTGCTGTTCCATGCCTGTAACTGGTCAGGCAAGATAAATTAAGTCCTTACCGTAGCATTTGCCTCCAGCTACTATTGAGTGCCAGCTGCTTGAATGGCTGAAGACTCTGGATTCTGTAGCCTTGGATTCTCTCAAGAAGACTCTTGAGTTCAGCTGGTTTTGTTAAACTTCTTACAATCCAGACGGATACTGCTATCAATACTGATTTTATTCTTCAACCCCTTTCACAGGTTTGATGGACACTATAGCTGGTGGTAAGGGTGAATGTGTGATGGGATACATATTTATTGAATATATTCATTTTAAGAGACTAAAATGATCAGGAAAAAGTAACCCAAATTTGCAAGCAATTTTGAATTCAAGCTTCCGAGATATCCTCTCCTAAAACTGTTTTGAAAAAAAAAACACTCTGACCCGAAGAATAATGTAGATATTGGAGAAGCAGTGTGTGATCGATATGGTCGGGAAAGGTAATCTCTACACTGCTGTGTTTTCATGAGGGGTCTGTACGTTACCTTACCGGAACTGCCTGCCCACCAGAAACTTACTTTCACTTTCTTGTACTCTGAATGAAGCAAACTCATGGTCACATATCGTATCAAACATACTTTTTCGAGACCACCTTAGATTTGGAAGGCATGGTTTTCCATCTCTAAAGCCATTTAGGCTGTCAGGTTTACCAGGCTTGCAATTGAACAGGCAAGTTTAGTCACTGAAATCAGCATTCGCCTGCATATGTAATTGTGTGCCAGCTGCTGGAATGGCTGATGGATCTGGATTCAGTATTGCAGCGCTTATACAGCTGCATTTTTAAAACTGCTCACACTGCAGAAGGATGACTGCATGAGTTGGTGATTTTTTTGGCTAACCTACATAACTGGTTTGCAAGAGGTCAGAGCACAGGTAAGAGAAGAGGCAGAGAATGTCGGGGAGATGGAATTTTCCCTTGCAGTACAGACCAGAGATTTCAATGGGAGGTAAAACGTACAGGACCGGGCTGATGAAGGGGAAACATTTCACTGAAGAGATTTGGATGTTTTAAAGCAATAGCTTTTCCAGCAACTCTGTTTTTCTTTCTGATTTATAGCATTCACAATTCTTTCGCGTTTTATTTGGATGCTTTCTGTTGTTCTAGTTAAATAAGAGCTTCAATCTGTAGGAACAAAGCAAGCATTAGAGATGCAAATTCAGTGCGATTGCTGTGGTCTGGTCTACAAAGGTGTTTGTTGCACTGCTGTCACATGCTTTTAAGAGGCAGCCCCTGAACAATCTAAACAACAGTTCTCCAGCAATATCCTTTCACGTCTTTGAATTCTTAATCAATGATCATTTATACACAAACTGGAGCAAACTTATTTTCTGCAACTGTCCCTGGAGAAATTAGATTTCCCGGTTCTTCACAGTTTACGCAGCTGAAATTAGTCATGAAAGAAGACTTTTTAAGCTAGGTCTTGTATGCACAATTGGCTGATGGCTGGTATAAAATTGCTGGATGCTCAGGGATTCAGTATTATATTCTTTGATCAACTGTATTTATTAAGTAGATCAACTTCCAGAGGTAGTGGAACAATGGAAAACAGTAGGTCTTTTCTTTAAAACTTTCATAGGGGATTTGAAAGACACCAAAGGTAGAATGAGGGCAGCAGAGGAGATAGGAACCCTAATCGTTCAATGTTTTTATCATTTCTTCAGAGTTCAGCTATCTAAACGTTCGACTAAAAATTGAGTCTGAATATTGAATGGGCAAGCAATTTTACACTGACCACTTTTGAAGGTTTTGTATTGACACAACTATTCAAAGTTTGGGAGAAGATTTGTAGCTCGGGTGCTCGTTGTTGTGGTTCTGTTCGCCGAGCTGGGAATTTGTGTTGCAGACGTTTTGTCCCCTGTCTAGGTGACATCCACAGTGCTTTGGAGCCTCCTGTGAAGGGCTTCTGTGATCTTTCCTCCGGCATTTCCTCCGAATGCAGGAGGAAACATCACAGAAGCACTTCACAGGAGGCTCCCAAGCACTGAGGATGTCACCTCGACAGGGGACGAAACGTTTGCAACCCAAACTCCCAGCTCGGCGACCAGAACCACAACGATGCAACTATTTCTTAAGCAAACAAAATCTCTAATCTATACAGGAAAGCCACACACACAGACCAAGTCCTGAACTATGAAAGCAACCACCCCAACACACACAAAAGAAGTTGCATCAAGACACGATTCAAAAGGGCCACAACACACTGCAGCACACCAGAACTGCAAAAAGAGGAAGAGAAACAAGGTATTCGCCAAAACGGATACACGTGCAATTTCATCAACAGATGCCTAAGAGAAAGACAACGGAACGAGGACATGCCGCAACCCAAAGGACTAGCCACACTACCATACATCAAGAACATCTCTGAAATGACAGCTAGATGACTGCGACCACTAGGACTTATAACAGCACACAAACCAACAGCCACTCTCAGACAACAACTCACCAGAACGAAGGACCCGATACCCAGCATGAGCAAAACTAATGTAGTGGACAAAATCCCATGCTAGGACTGCACAAAACACTATATAGGACAAACAGGAAGACAGCTAACGATCCGCATCCATGAACATCAATTAGCCAGGAAACGCCACGACCAGCTATCCTCAGTAGCAACACACGCAGACGACAAGCAACATGAATTTGACTGGGACAACACTAACATTATAGGGCAAGCCAAACAAAGAACAGCCAGGGAATTCCTCGAAGCATGGCACTCATCCACAAACTCCATCAACAAACACATAGACCTGGACCCAATATACCTGCCACTACATTGGACAGCTGAAACTGATAACCGGAAGCGGCAGGGACAGGCCACTATAAATGCCGGAGGAAACACCACAGAAGCGCTTCACAGGAGGCTCCCAAGCACTGAGGGTGTCACCTCGACAGGGGACGAAACGTTTGCAACAAAAATTTCCAGTTCGGCGAACAGAACCACAACAAATCTCTAATCTCCCAGAAAAATGCAAACATTATAGACATATTAAAGCAATCTTGTTAATGTGATTGCCTTAGGTTGGTGTTTGTCGCATTGCTGTGGCATGTACGCATACAGAAGACCCTCCATAGAACTTCCAGGAAGTGGTACTAATTTTTTTTCACATTGTTGTGTTCTAGATGAAACTTAATTAAGTCACACACTGGACTAAAATTTTCTTTGTGATCACTGCATTCATTACTGGAATCTCTTCTGCCTTGGAAGTCTCACAGTTTCCATATCTACAATTGGTGTTACAGCACAAATTAAGTGATTTGAAACAAACACTTGAAAAATTCAACCATTGAAAAAGCTCGGAAGATGGAGGATTTCAGCATTATAAACTTGTTTGTTGGATCTTGACATTGAAACTCCAATTTATCAGTTTAATCAACCTGCCACATCCCATACAAACAGGGATGGGTTAGATATTCAACATGAATATGTCTCATTAATTGTAACTTTAAATCCACATTCCTGCCTACCCTGAAAACCTTTCACCATCCCTCTCTCAACAATAAACTATTTATCCTTGCCTTTAAAATATTCCATAGCTCTGCTTTAATAACGAGTCAGAGTTTCCACATTTTGAGATAAAACCAATCTTCTCGATCTGTTTTAAAAGGACAACCACTGACATTTAGACAGTAATCCTTCATTCTCGTCTCTTCTGTAAGTGCTCTCTACTTTTGTGTTAAAATTCCCCCACGATAAAAGGAAAACATTTATTCGCTTTCCTAATTATGTACTGTGATGGAAATGTGTTGCTGGAGAAGCGCAGCAGGTCAGGCAGCATCTAGGGAACAGGAGAATCGACGTTTCGGGCATTAGCTAATGCCCGAAACGTCGATTCTCCTGTTCCCTAGATGCTGCCTGACCTGCTGCGCTTCTCCAGCAACACATTTCCATCTCTGATCTCCAGCATCTGCAGACCTCATTTTCTAATTATGTACTGTATCTGTCTGCTAGCACTTTGTGATTTAGGTAATGTTACACTGATCCCACTGCATCTCAGAACTATGGAATCTTCCTCTATTTTTTAAAAAAAGCTTTTCTTCATGTCAAAATGGACAACTTCACATTTATCCACGTAAAGCTCTATTTGTCAGGTCTTTGACTACTCACTTAAGCTATATTTCTCTATATCACCCCAATGTCCTCTGAGGTTTTTTTTAACCTTTCTTTGTAATGTCAGCTTTATATTCATTCCTTCATAAGTCATGGACTGTGAGTCAATACTTATAAAATTTGAGCAGATACAGATTTGATTCAAATGGCTGCTCAAGTTATATGATCCTAACCATTCTGAACTCCAGTTAATTCTCAGTTCCAAACAAACAATAAAGTAAACGCGAACATTCATGTAAAAAAGGCTGAGCCCCTGAATCTAATTAGAGAATACCAAAATAACAATCACATTCGCATAAGCCACTCTCTCGCTCTCCCTCTCTCTCTCTCTCTCCCTCTCTCTCTCTCTCACACACACACACACACACCATGGATAAGGGAAAATCTTGAAATGTAAGATGTCTGTAAGGCAAATGGATGCTATAAACTTCCACTGTACTATGATAACCTTTTAGCCAAACTACAATGGTTGACTCAGACCCGTGGCATGTGCCTCTTGCTTGATGTGGAAGTTTAGGAATGTGGCTGACTTTCCTGACTCTTACACTTGCAAGAAGTGTGTCCAGCTGCAGCTCTTGTTTGACCGTATGACGACTCTGGAGCTGCGGATGGACGCACTGTGGAGCATCCGTGATGCTGAAGAGGTCGTGGATAGCATGTTTAGTGAACTTGTTACACCGCAGTTAGAGTTGGTGAGGGTGACAGTGAATGGGTGACCAAAAGGCAGAAGAAGAGTAGGAAGGCAGTGCAGGTGTCCCCTGCGGTCACCTCCCTCCAAAACAGGTATACTATTTTGGATACTGTTGGGGGAGATGGCTCACCAGGGGAGGGCAGCAGTTGCCAGGATCATGGCGTCGTGGCAGGCACTGCTGTTCCGAAGGGCAGGAGATCGACTCGTAGGACCATTGTCACAGGGAATTCTCTTGTGAGGAGAGTAGATAGGCGGATCTGTGTCCGAAAATGGGACTTTTAGATCGTATATTGCCTCCCAGATGCTCAGGTCAGGGATGTCACTGATCAGAGCGTTCTAATAGGGGACGGTGAATAGCCAGTTGTCTTGGTACATGTAGGCACCAACGATATAAGTAGGAAATGAGATGAGGTTCTCAAAGAAGAAGTCAGGGAACTAGGAGAGAAGTTAAAGAGGAGGACCTCAAAGGTAGTGATCTTGGGATTACTACCAGTGCCACGTGCTGGCCAGCGGAGAAATGAAAGAATAGGCAGGATGAACACGTGGCTTGAGAGATGGTGTAGGAGGGAGGGGTTCAGATTTGTTGGACATTGGGACCGGTTCTGCGGAAGGTGGGACTATGACAAAAGGGACGGTCTACATCTGAACCAGACCGGAACCAATGTCCTTGGAGGAGTTTTTACTAATGCTTGTTGGGGAGGTTTTAAACTAATGTGGCTGGGGGCTGGGAACCAGAAGAGAAAATAAGTAGGCAGTGATGCGGAGATTGGAGACTGTAAGAATTATGTAGATAGCATTCATAAAGGGAAGAGTAGGCAGAGAGTAGATGAGCGCAAAAACAAAACTGGTGGCCTGAAATGCATCTACTTTAATGCAAGGAGTATAGTGTGTAAGGCAGGTGAACTTAGGGCTTGGATTGCTGCCATTATTGCCATCACAGAGACTTGGTTGAACGAAGGGCATGATGATTGGCAATTAAACGTTCCAGGATATAGACGCTTTAGACAGGACAGGGAGGGAAGTAAAAGGGAGGGGTGGAGTTGCATTGCTGGTCAAGGACGAAATCACGGCTGTGCTAAAGGAGCACACTGTGGAGGTCTTGGGTAGTGAGGCATTATGGGTGGCGCTGAGAAATGAGAAGGGTGCAGTTACACAGTTGGAGCTGTATTACAGGCCTCCCAATAGTATGCATCTGGTAGAAAAACAAATTGGTAAACAGATTATGGAAAGATGTAGAGGCAATAGTGCAATGGTGATGGGAGATTTTAATTTTCACAAAATTGACTGGGATATACTTAGCGTAAGAGGTCTGGACGGGGTAGAATTTGTAAGAAATGTCCAGGAGAGTTTACTACTGCAGTATGTCAATAGTCCGCCGAGGGAAGGGGCCATATTGGACTTGGTACTGGGGAACAAACCAGGACATGTGGTAGAAGTTGCGGGGGATTACTTTGGGAACAGCGACCACAATTCTATAAGTTTTAGAATACTCATGGTTAAAGAAGAGAATGGTCCTAAGGGAAGAGTACTAAACTGAGCCAAGACCAATTATATCAAAATTAGGCAGGAGCTCAGAAATGTGGAATGGACACAGCTATATGAAGGGAGGTCCACATTTGAGATGTGGGAGGCTTTCAAAGCTAGGTTAAAAATAGTGCAGGATAAACGTGTCCCGTTAAAGGCAAAGGATAAGAAGTGCAACATTCGAGAACCGTGGATGACAGGGGAAATTGTACGACTAGCCAAGAGGAAAAGGGAAGCATACATAAGGTCTAGGCAGCTAAGAACAGAACAGGCCCTGGAAGAATATCGGAAGAGTAGGACAAGTCTTAAACGAGGAATCAAGCGAGCATAAACGGGTTATGAAATAGCTTTAGCGACCAGAATTAATTAGAATCCCAAAACATTGGCAAGAGGGTAACGAGAGAAAGGATTGATCCACTAAAGGATAATGAAGGAAGGCTGTGTGTCGAACCTGAGCGAATGGGTGAGATTCTGAATGATTACTTTGCATCAGTGCTCACTGAGGAGAGGAACATGATGAACGTTAAGATGAGAGATGGAAGTTTGATTTGTCTGGATCACGTTGACATAAGTAGCAAAGTCGCGTTTGGCAGGCTAGAGGTTATTAAGTTGGACAAATCCCCAGGACCGGATGGGATCTATCCCAGGGTGCTTAGTGAAGCGAGAGAGGAAATAACTGGGGTCCTGACAGATATCTTTGTGGAATCCTTAAATACAGGTGAGGTCCCGGAAGACTGGAGGGGAGCTTATGTTGTTCCCCTGTACAAGAAGGGTAGTAGGGATATTCTGGGAAACCAAAGACTAGTGAGCCTGATGTCAGTGGTGGGAAAGTTTCTGTAGAAGGTACTGAGGGATAGGATCTACCTATATTTAGAAAAGAATGGGGTTATCAGTGATAGGCAAAATGGTTTTGTACAGGGGAGACCGTGCCTTACCAACTTAATTGAGTTCTTCAAGGAAGTGTTCAGATTGATAGATGAAGGAAGGGCTGTTGATGTCATATACATGGACTTTAGGAAGGCGTTGATAAGGTACCCCATGGTAGACTAATAGAGAAATTGAAGTCATATGGTGAGCAGGGAGTTCTAGCGAGGTGGATAAAGAACTGGTTGAGAAACAGGAGACAGAGAGTAATAGCTGAAGGAGTTTCTCAAAATGGAGAAAGGTGACGAGTGGTGATCCACAGGGGTCAGTGATTGGGCCACTGTTGTTTATAATATATATAAATGGTCTGGAAGATGGCACTTTTGTTATGATCAGCAAGTTTGCAGATGACACAAAGTTTGGTGGAGTAGCAGCATGTATAAGGGACTGTCAGAGAATGCAGGAGGATATAGATAGACTGGAGAGTTGGGCAGAAAAGTGGCAGATGGTTTTCAATCCAGACAAACATGAGGTGATGCATGTCTAATTCTAGAGCGAATTTCACAATCAACGGAAGAGCCTTGAGAAAAGTTGCTGGGCAGAGAGATCTGGGAGTGCAGGTCCATTGTACATTGAATGTTGCTGCACAGGTGCATAGAGTAGTCAAGAAGGCATATGGTTTGCTTGCCTTCATTGGACGGGGTATTGAGTATAAGAGCTGGCAAGTCATGTTAACATTGTACAAGACATTGGTTCCGCCACATTTAGAATACTGTGTACAGTTCTGGTCGCCACATTATCAAAAGGATAGGGACGCTTTTTAGAGGGTGCAGAGAAGGTTTACGAGGATGTTTCCTTGTATGGAAGGTGCTCGCTATGAAGAAAGTTTTAATTGGTTAGGTTTATTTTCATTAGAAAAAAGGAAATTGAGGGAGGTTCTGATTGAGGTTTACAATATCATGAAGGGTATAGACAGGGTGGATAGAGACAAGCTTTTTCCCAGGGTGAAGGATTCAGTAACGAGAGGTCACGCTTACAAGGTGTGAGGTGGAATGTTTAAGGGGGATACGCGCGGCAAGTACTTCACACAGAAGGTGGTGGGCGTTTGGAACGCGTTGCCAGCAGAGGTGGTAGAGGCAGGCCAGGTAGATTCATTTAAGATGTGTCTGGACAGATGCATGAGTAGGTGGGGAGGAAAGGGATACAAATGCTTAGGAATTGACCGACAGAGTTAGACAGTACATTAGGATTGACTCAGGCTTGGAGGGCTGAAGGGCCTGTTCCTGGGCTGTAAATTTTCTTTGCTCTTTTTGTTAACATATACGTTCCTTTTCATGTTGTATTTATTAGAAGGTGCGAGGTTGGGAAGTGCTTTTATCAAAAAGGACCGGAATGTCCTTGGCTACAGGTCACGAACAGAATTCATGCAGGGCATCCATTAATCAGGACAGGAAATGAAATGCAGCCTTCATTACAAAATGAGTCATGTGTAGGAGTTGTGGAGTGTTGTTGAGGCAGTATTTGGGTTATTGTGGACAGATTTTCTGACCTTTATAAATCAATGGTCTCCTTGTCACAGAGGGTGTGCAAAGCTGTTTTATCAGAATAATCTCTGGGATGATGGTAACATGAAGAGAGTGTGAAGGAAATTGATGGTCACTTTGTCGCACGGTGAGGGAATAAGAGTTGACTGCATTGAAACTTGAAGATTATGGGCGAACACACATTACGTCCAGAGAAAGACATTGTTGGCATAAGGAATTACATTTTGCCCATGATACTTGCTTCTTGGTAGTTTATGTACCTCTATTAAGTTCCTATGTTGGTTGGGAGAGAGCTTCAGGCTCTGAATGAACTCTCATTGCCTCAATGTGTAGATGGTGTGTGACCCTGCACTGAAAGTCAGATTGTTCACAAATCTGTCAGCAACTGCAATGCCTAACTCCTGAAAATGTTAGCCCTTCCCAACAGCTTTTGACCTCCTTAGGGAATACCGGTCTGCCTTCTCGGATATGTCCTCCCTCCTCACCGTCAGCAAACCATATTAATGTATACATTGTGTACCATTAGCAATGGAGCCAGGAGGAACGACATGGAGCAGAGTCTATCCGTGCAGTCTCTGTTTCATTGGTTTGTCAAGTTTGGTCGGAGAAACCATCCTCCTATATCTGTACAACAGGCTTGAGCAGCTGAACGGCCACCTGCTGATGTCATGGGAGACGCTCAAGGACCTGACTGGGCAAACCGTGGTAGCTGTTTATTAGCTCATGTGTTTGACTGGGCTCCTTCTTTTCCTGTGTAATAGTCAGGAGAGAATGAATGGGCGATCCCTATTCTTATCCCAAAGCACTGATGGGCGGAATGACCTCCTCATATTCCTGTGAAGTGAGCTTGAGGTCTGAATGTGCACCTCCCTTTACTATGGTCATGCGCAGTGTCCAGCAGCACAGTTCCATGAATGTTACCGACACTCGAACAGTATAAGCCTGAATGCTGACCAAATCTTACTGCACATGGATAAGACTGCTTCAGGAGCTGAGGGGGACAAGTTGTTCTGAACATTGTGTGATCTTCAGTCACCATCTCCACTTCTGAGCTTCTGATGGGGGGAAAAACACTGAGGGGCAACTGGGAATGCTTCTGCTGTGGATCTCCTGCAGCGATGTCCCGGGACTGAGGTGGTACGTGTCGACGAGCCACAAACATCTTCTTTGTGCTGAATCACTGTAACCGGTGTGGAGGTTACCCTGATTTCCATTAGGTTCCATTTTCTTCAGGTGCCTTGATACCATCCTCAGTTAAACACTGCCTTGTTGTCAGGAACAGCCACTCATACCTGTTTTTTATATATTTTGTTGATGTCAACAGGTCACGGTGTATATATGTGGTGTGTTTCCTTCTCACAGAGGGGAGTGACTGTCGGGATGTCTCTGTTCCACAGAGGAAGGGGGGCTAGATCATTGAGATAGTTGGAAGACAGAGATAGATGGATGTTTGACACGGCAGGCACTGCCGGAGTTGGGGCCTACAGCAGATCAGCCATGATCCTATTGAAGGGAAAGGCAGGCTGTAGGGGCTAAATGACGTTCTCCTGCTTCTAATGTTCTTGCATTTTGTTATTGGAGGGTTCATCGTTGTTATTTTCCTGGATGTTCTGTGAAGGAATGTTGCAGTCAAAGACACCAGAGGATTTTGTGAGCAATATCTGGGTACAGTATGGGGCCATTATTCACTATGAATCTAGGTCTACAACATGACAAATAAATGGATCCAGGGGAACTTCTGTAAAGAGAGAGGAGGGGACTGTTTCACAGTAACACCCACTCTTTTTCCCAAGAACGGTTTCCAATCCACACCAAATCAGTCAGGGGCTGAATGGTCTCCTCTGTTTCTGTGCAATAGGTAGTAGGAGTAAGTGGTCTCCAACTGCTCTTGTGTAGCAGATTCCAGCAGACTGGAATGGGGCGAAGTAGAACTGAGGAACAGGAGTGAGATCCTGCCCCACCAGGCACTAAGATTATGGCTTATCAGATTGTGATCTCAGCCCCATGTTTCTATCTGCAGTTCATTGTCCTTGAGTCACTTTCCTATCAAATATTTAACTAACACACCTTTGAATAAATGCAAACACAGGTAGTACAAACCTGTGGGGCAGAGAATTCCCTCTCAAAATGCCTTTTGAAAATTTCTCCTTACCCCTCCCAGCGAGGTTAGAGAGTCATTGTTTCTTTTTTAGTCCCACTCCTCCAGACGTCACGACAAATTATCAGTGTAACTAAGTGTGTGATATGGTAAATGATATCCGTCTCAGACTGAGTCAGATTCAGTGTTAGGAACAAGTCGGATAGGTTTCTTAAATTTGTGAAAGTAACTAATCTAAAACCAAAGCAAAGTTACTCGAAATACGATTGATACATAAATGATATACAGTTTCGACATTGACAATATGCACATCAACATTCATTTTTCTGTAAATCTGTGACACAGAAACATGCACACAAAGAAACACACACGCACACAAACACACACATATCGGAAGGCAAACAGAAAACAATAAAACTTTTCAGAATATTAATTCGAAAGAGCTTTGTCCAAAAAAACAGTTAATTTCATGACAAAAGCAAAATTGAAAATGTTTCAATTGTTAATCCGCCTCTGAAGTGATTCTGCCTCATAGAAGCTACTAGCACTGGGGTTTCTTCCTGGAACAGTTGCATTCGGCTGAATTCCCTTTTCTGCAGGTAGTGGAGAGGTTCCAATGAATCCTCAACAGGAACCCTCCTTGAGTGGCAAAGATGGCTGATTGGTTTTCAGCTCTCATATGTTACTGTAGAGAAGTACAAGTAGAGATGGAGCAATGGCCGTTTGTTTCTACGACACGTTGCATTTTCTCCCTCTCTGATCTGAAACAGAGGAGTCCAAAACATAGGGTAGTAATTTAAGGTGAGAGGAGAAAGATTAAAAAGATACCTGAAGGGTATCTATTCTGCACAGAGGATAGTGCGTGTATGGAATGAGCCGGCACCGAAAGTGGTGGAGGCTGGTACACCGACAACAATTAAGAGATAATGGATGGGTGTATGAATAAGAAGGGTTTAGATGGTTATGTGTTTAATGTTGGCAAATGGTACTACATCAGATTGGAATGTCTGGTCGGTGCAGATGAGCTGGACTGAAGGGTCTGTTTCCGTGCTGTATGACACTCTAATTCTTTCTGGCCTTCATTCTAGCAAGGATTAAAGTGAAACATCTGTGAAAAGCTTCTAAAAGAATTGCATTTTTTTTCTTTCAATTTAGGGGTTCATTACAACACACAATATATCCAATGTAGTCTCAGCATTGTTATGTACAGATGCAGTAAAACATTCCAATGAGTATACCCGATGGCCTTTGCATGAAACAGCATCATTCAATGCACTTTCCCAATCACTTGCTGAATCTGCTGACTAGATTTATGTGGCTCATGTACCGGGATTCCAAATCTCTCTGTAACAGTGAGTTCATCAATGTATCTCCATTTAAGTAGGTTACTGTTATTTTATCTGTTCAACACAACACTGACTTCCCTTAACCCACATTATACTGTTTTCTGCCAGAGCTTTGCACACGAACTTCCCCTGTCTGTATTCCATTGCAGAGTCTCCATGTCCAGTTAATTGACTATCTTGGTGAATGAGCTAACTGATCTCCACTCCAATCAGTTCCTTCATTCAAATCATTGGTATAGATTGTAAGTAGGTGATAATCTCACACTGATCCCTGAGGCACTCCACCAAGTTACAACTTTACAACCTGAAAGTAAACATTTATCCCAATGGTTTAATCCCCGATAGTTCACCGGGTTTCCTCTGTTTCTGGGCAGTAGCCTAGAAAGGTTGGATGGCCTCATCCTACACTGTGTGATGTACTTAGCCATTGAATCACTTCAATCTATTCCTGCTTAAATCCTTAGAGGGCAGAATGGACTCCTCCTGTCTCAATATAACAATGCTGTCTGGCTGAACAGGTTCTTTCTTTACCTCCGTAACATTACTGAATGCTTGAGTGAACAACACATGGGTTAGGTCCAGCAGCTGGCTATTCAGCCCCTCACGCCTGCTGCACCATTCAGAATGTGCATTGTTGATGTGATTGTAACTAAACATCCCTTCCCTGTCTGTTCCCAATAAACATGAATTCTCTTGTTCATCAAAGATCTATGGAACTTAACCTTGAGTGCTTTTAGTAACCCAGTCTTCACTGCTACTTCGGCATGAGAACACCACGGATCACACAACCCTAAAGGGAAACGAACATCCCTGTCTCAGGCAGAAATGAGAATGCCCTTATTCTCAAACTGTTTTCTCCTCAAACCAAGCACCACTCTTTTGATATATAAGCAGTCGACAGTTAGGAACATATATCGACCATGCAGCCCCTCAGCCCTGCGCACATTCTCATTAACACTCCTAAATCAAATACTTACCAAATTCGGCCCCCACTGAACTCGTGCAAACACAATTCTAGGAAAGATCATATGAACAATGAACCCGCTAGCAGAATTAAGACACTCAGCCCATCTTTTCTGTCATGACATTTGACAGCGGCTAAAATATTTCTCAACCCCATTCTCCTGCCTTCTCCGACTGACCAATGATAACTTATTCGTAAAAACGTATATACCTCTGTATTAAAGACCGTGTGTGCCTGTATATGTTTGTGTGTTTGTGTGTAAATGTCTATATTTACGTGCGTATCTCTGTGTGCATGTGTTATATGTGTTAGTGTCAGTATTTCAGTTTGTGTATACCTCTGTCTGCATCGCTGTGCAATGTTGTATTTTAAGTAAATAGATTGAAATTGGAATCAAAGTCTCCCTTCTCCTCCTCTCTCTGTCTGTCCCTGTTGTTCATAGAGTTCACAGAATCGCTACAGTGTGGAAACAGGCCCTTCGACCCAGCGCATCCACACTGACCCTTCGAAGAGTAACCCACCCAGACCCATTTCCCAACTATCCTACGTGTACCCCTGAATAACGCCCCTAACCGACACATCCCTGAGCACTATGGGCAATTTAGCATGGCCAATTCACCTAATATCCACATCGTTGAACTAAGGGTGGAAACTCACGCAGACACGGGGAGAAGGTACAAACTCCACACAGACAGTCGCCCGAGGGTGGAATCGAGCCCGGGTGCCTGGCGCAGTGAGGCAGCAGTGCGAACCACTGAGTTTCATGATTAGATTCATACAATACTTCCCTCTGCTGGCCTCCCCACACCACTGCATCAGTGGCAGAGTTCTTAACTCTCTGAGAAGATAACAAATCCTTGACTGTGAATCTTTCAAACTGCATGGCCGTTTGATTTTTCAAATAATATCTTTGGAAGCACAGAGTAGTTTTGTCTGATAATCTACGATGTTGTTCCTGCGATATTACTACCACTACTGGGCATTTTTCAGGATTTTTCAATACTTTCTCACATAATGTTTAAGCATTGAAAGTCACAGAATGAGAAATAAATTCATCTTATCTCCTGACAAAATGGTTCATTCAGAGGTGCGCATTTCCATACTGACAGGCCCAAGTATATTTGCAACCCTCCATCTACCAACATTGTGTGTGTGTATGTGTGTGTGTGTTGATGGTGCTGTCAGTTTGGATGGTGCTGTAAGCTGCTGCCCTCTGTCCCTCCCAGATTGAATCCTCGAAGGTTATCACCTTTTGCCACTGGCACTGCAATATGGTGTGGAGGCCTGCTGAGGGAGGGATTGTGTCATTTTAAGCACTACAGAGACATTCAGACCTGCACCCACATACATATACTAACAGAGTCACATAGAGAGACACAGGTAAAGGGGGTAGTGGGGCGAGATAGATATCGGACACCCCATCACCCAGCTTGTCACTTTCTGTCCTATTCCAAGCTGTTTCTGTTGGAATAGGAGATGGTGAGAAATGGAGTGATGGTGGGAGTGGGTGACCCTGCTGTCAGTGCTGGTGTAGGTGGGGGCGGAAGATGGTGACGTGTCCAGAGGGAGTCAGTCAACAGCGTTGTCTCCATGGGTCGCTATTAGTGTATTAGATAGAGTAGAGGGGAAAGAGAGCGAGAGAGAGGGAAGGTGCTGCATGCAGCAGTGAGATTAGTGGACCATGAGCCTTGTTCGGGGGTCGGTGCTATAACAGATATAAAGTGAGTATGAGGATGCAGAGAGAATACGGCGATCCTTATCCTGACATGGTGGGGAAGGTTATTGATGCTTGTCCTGTATTGCTGGACATTTCTTCAGACCGCAGATACTGCACTGAGCTTGGTGGTGAGCTCAGACCAGGCTCGGTGGGTCTGGTGGTGTGGCTCCCTCTGGGAAGAGAATGGTCCCCCTCTGTACTAGCTCATCCACCAGGCTCTCCGTGCCCCTGTCGACAAACCGTGGTGTAATTGCCCCTTATCTGCCATGTTCGGGGTAAACTGTGCAGGGCAGCTCCAACCTGCGAAAGCTCAACCGTGTGCCCATTGGCCTTTTAATGATAGACCCAGTGCCAGGGATCACGGAATATCCAGGGGCAACCAGGCGATGGTGAGTCCCACCAGCCATGATGGGTGGGAGATTCGGGCTGGTATTGAATTAGAGGGACACCATGGAGTTGGGTGGGTAGTTAATGAGTTGACTTCGATAAGATAGCACCAGTAAACTAGCTCAGCCTCATGCAGACAATCCCTCTGTCACACTCAAAGAGAATGTCACTGAGACAAATTATTGTTAGATTCAAACCAATGAGTCGAAGACTCTGCTGACCCCAAACCCATTACAATGCTGCAGCTGCTTGGCCAATGCACTCCATCACAGGGAAGGAGCTAAACGTCACCTTACCCTTGGGACATAAAGCAGTGGGGAGGGGGTGGTTGAGGTATCAGTGGGGGAGCACTTTATGACAAATCATCATAATTCTATTAGTTCTAAAATAGAGATGGAAAGGGATGAACCAGGTGTAAAATTTAGTTATAAATTGTTGAAAACCAATTTTGAAAGTATTAACTAAGAATTTTCCAAAGTCGATTGGGATAGATATTCGCAGAGAAGGGGGTCAGTTGAGAAGTGAGAAGCTTTCAAAAATGAGATGTCAGTAGTACAGAGACATTATGTCCCTGTTAGGATGAAGGGTAAGTCTGTTACGTGTAAGGAATGCTGCAGGATTGGAGAAGTTGAGGTTCTGGTTACAGATAAAAGGGAAGCATATGTCAGGTATAGACAGCAGGAATTGAGGGATTTTTTTCTTAATTCATTCACAGGATGAGGGCATCCCTGGCTAGGCAAGCATCTATTACCCATACCTAATTGCCCAGAGGGCAGTTAGCAGTCAACCACATTGCTGTGGGTCTGGAGTCACTTGTAGGCCAGGCCAGGTAAGAATGGCAGTTTGTTTCCTTAAAGCGTGTCAGTGAACCAGATGGATTTTTCCGACAATCGGAATGGACATCATTAGCCTCTTAATTCCTGATTTAAAGTGAATCATTAGAACAGTCTGAAGGCAACAAGGGTACACTTAAGAGGGAAACTGGGAGCAACTGTGATAGCTTTGGCAAATAGAGTTATGGAGAATCCAAAGGATTTCTACAAATATGTCAAGGACAAACGAGTAACTGTGGAGAGAATAGGACATCCTTAAAGATCAGCAAGGCTGCCCATGTGCAGAACCACAGGAAATGGGGGAGATACTGGATGAATATTTTGTATCAGTATTTACCGTGCAGGAGGATATGGAAGTTAGAGAGCTTGGGAAATAAGTAGTGACATTTAGCAAAGTGTCTGCATTACAGAGGAGCTGCTGGAGGTCTTAAAACATGCAAAGGAAGGAAAATGTCCTGACTTTTATTAGATACACACTCGAACTCTGTGGGAAGCTGGGGAAGTGATTGCTGCGGCCCCTTGCAATCATCAATAGCCATAGGTAAAGTGTCAGAAGACTGGGGGTTGGCTAACGTGGTGCCACTACTTAAAAGATTTAACAAGGGTAATAAGAGAAAGGTAGTGTGCCTGACGTCAGCGGTGGGTAAGTTGTTGGAGGGGATTATGAGTCATTGGATTTTCACGTATTTTGCAAGGTAACGACTGATTAGGGATAGTCAACATGGCTTTGTGCAAACAATATTGTGTCTAACTGACGTGGCAGAGATATTTTTGAAGAAGCGACTCAAAAGAATGAGGTAGAGTGGTGTACATTGTTGATATGGACTTCAATAAGGAGTTGAATAACTTTGTGTATGGTCATCCGTTTAACAAGGTTGGTTCATATGAAAGCCATATGTATACAAAACTGGCTCAAAGGTAGGAGACAGAGGGTGGTGGTAGAGGTTTGCAATATCCTGGCAAAGATTTGCAATGCTCCCCATGCTGTGCAGATAGTCCAGTTTATTGAGTAATCCTCAAGCACGGCCTGCACAGCTCTCCATCTTAGCCGTTACCTTACCCAGTTTATGTTGTCTAGGCTGGTTCTGTGAAGCAGATTCAGAATTTGAGGCAATGGACCATTCTAGCGGATCTGGCAATGTCTCTATTCAATGTTTGCTTTCTTGGAATTGGACCCACAATTGTCTCACTTATCCCGTTATTCCAATCACCCCATCTCCTTATCCACATTTTCAGCAAGTTATCAGTTAATTAATTATTTGTGTTGTTTTTCTGTATCTTTCCCTGGTCTTGTCTTTTGACTCCCTCCTAAATCGATTGCTGGCATGGTGAAGCTCAGAACCATTGAAATGGTGTGTGTCAATCTGTTGTTGTTCCCTTCCCGATGTGTCCCATGTGGTACTCCATGGACAGGGGTGTTCCAGCAGCTCTGACTCACCTGTTAGAAACTTGGTATGCTCCTGCTCACAGAACGCCTCTGCTTGTCTCTCTCAGTTGATCATGCTGTCAGTAACACGAGGAAAATCCTGGAGTATAATTGGAAAGGAACAGGCATCTAACTTGTAGTTGAGGGGCTTCTGACTGACTCCTGTTATTGAAAAGTCAGTGGAGGTGCTAGAGTTGAGTTGCTGGTCGTTGAACTGTAAGCTGCGTCAGACATACAGGGGAATCCTAAGGATTTGCTGACCCAAATCTGGATGGATCATGGGGACTGCAATTACAGCATTTGGGTCTGTAACATGAACAACAATTGGAGTAAAGGCTACCGAGAAGGGAAGCTCTGAAACCATGGAATGTGTGTGTGGGGAAAATGATTTGCTATATCTGTCTGTGTTCTCGCCTGGACAAGCACATACTCTCACTCTCCCCGTTACATACACTGAAGCACACTCTCCCTATCTCTTCCACACACACACTCACACTCCCCCTCTCTCACATGCGCACACGCGCACTCCACTCTGTCACACGCACGCATGCTCACTCAGTCTCTCTCTCTCCCTCCCGCCTTCTCACACACACTCTCTCTCACATACATCGTGTATCTCTCTCTCTCCCTCTCCCCTTCACACAGACAGGCCAATCTCTCACACATACACACACACACACATAATCATATATACATCTGCGGGGTGAATTTGCATTTGCCCATTTGCAGACGCATTTTATTTTGTTCCAAAAAGATACAAATTGTAGACAGTCAGTCAATGTGATATTTTGTAAACTCCTACTTTGTAAATAAAACCAGTTTGACTCCAGGCGAAGACACAGACAGCATCCAAGCAAGGTCTCAGGCTTAGAATACATTGTCTAACCACAAGTGTTACTTCATTTACATCGATAATACTTGAAGGTATCTCCAGGCAGTGACTTGAAATAAATTCTGCGATTTGCATAGTAATCAATGAAACTTGCATCTTCATTTTAATTGATTAAGTATTTAACAGCCACCTTAGGTGTGTGGACAATTCATGTGCATAAGTTGTACAATCCTTTGATCTTTGCCTTGTAACTCCTGTGTTTAAGGTCTTCCTCTCTCTTACACTTGATGAAGGAGCAGCGCAATAAAATCTGGTGTCTACAAATAAACCCATTGGGCTCTAACTTGGTGTCATTTGATTTTTGACCTTGTTCAACACAGTCCAAAACCAGTGGCTCCATATTATGGCTTTTACTGGTCAGCTAATCCTCTCCCCTAGCAAGTAAATCGTTCTTAACCCCATGTGTTCTTTTATTGCATATTAATCTTTTGCAAGACACTTTACGAACTGACGTCTGATATTCCAGATATAATACATCGATATGATCTCCATTATCTACCTTGCGTGTTCATTTTTTTAAGGAAAGCTAGTCAAATCATTCAAACGTGATTTATCCTTCATAAAACTATGTTGACTGTTCTAGATTGTGGCTTGACTTTGGAAATCTCCTGTTATTAATTCCTTCATAACGGATTCTAATAATTTGTCTTCAATCCCAATAGTTTTCTCACTACTTGTCATTCCACAGTGAAGCTGGTTATTCGAAGTCCTTCCATTTCTATAACTTCGACATTGCCTTTCACAATTCCTGTGCAACAGGCACAAGGCTGTAAAAGATCTGCTCCAATTGCTGTGTAAGAGACATGAGTGGCTGATTGGACTCATTCTATTCCTGCTTTGCACACTCGCTGGGCTGAATGTTCTCCTGGTTTTCTACGTTATAGTCTCGATGGCTTGCATGTCCTGGTCCTGTTCCTGACCAAGCCGCTCAAGATCTCAATGTCCACCTCCATTTGCTCAATGACAGGTTTGGGGACTTAGGGAATCTTCCTGCTGAAATGTCACTTTTCAAGGGCTGAACTATGCAGGCAAATTGCGTTGCCCACACTGGTTAGCTCAGTGGTTAGCACTGCTGCCTCACTGCACCAGAGATCCTAGTTCAATTTCAGTCTTCAATTTCCTTCCACACTCCCAATATGTGCAGGTTAGTTGGATTGGCCACACTAACTTAACCATAATGTCTGGGGATGTGGAGGCAAGGAGCATCAGTCATGGAAAATGCCAGGTTATAACGATTGGGCGGAATGGGTGGCGGTAATTGAATGGGATGGTCTTCCGAGGATCAATGTGGAGTCGATGGGTCAAATGGCCTGCTTCCACACTGAAGGGGTTTTACGATTAACACCTTCATTGCAGAAATCAGTTGAGGGAACAATCTTTGAGTTCATTCCAACATCCTTTCCGAAGTGAGGAGATTAAATCTGTGTGCACTACTCCAGATGTGTTCTCAATCAGACCCTGTACAGCAGCAGCAACACTTTACCAGCCTGCTGTAAGGTTCCCACCCAGGTTAGGGTAGTCTCAGCTGTCTGGGAATACACAGCATTGTTGAAAGGTCATTGTCCTCCTCCATTCCACCAGCATGATGGGCGACCTGGTAATAATGTCACAATAACCTTGAGAAGAATAGGGAAGGTGTGGCGAAATGATATCAATGTTGAAACATCGCCAAGTAGCTTGCCTGAATCTACCATTAACCTCGCCAGAGCTCACGTCACTCAGATTCCACAGAATTTGGTAAGATAGAGCTTAGCAACAGCAAGAAGATGCAAACATTGATGAGAGTTATATATCAAAATTGTGATACAATTGTTGGGTATGTTACAAAACCGAAAATTAAATATACACGTTTGTGGGTACCGCATAATAATGGATAGCTCCAAGTTACATCTAAAGAGGGTTAACCCAAGTGAATGTTAATGCTGGGAAAATGGATTACATGAGAGTCTATGAGATGGGTTGCTTTAACGATATAATGAGCACTGAACTAGAGATACGACTGTTCTGGAATTGATGGTGGATGATCAGAAGAGCTAATTGAAGAGTTTGTTGTAAAGGAGCTTTTGCGAATAGTGATCTTAATATTTTGAATGTAAATGACATCAGAATACAAAGCAGTTTTTTTCTTATATTACTGGTACATAGAGTCATGCAAGCCATTAAGATACGAGGATAAATTTGGCTTCCGTGAATTTGAAAAGTCCATTAAATGATTTTAGGAAAGACGGGAAATCTCTGTTATTTATACAAACACTGTAAGGTCAGAGTTGGCCATGCTGAATTGCCCATAGTGTTAGGTGCATTAGTCAGAAGGATTGAGTCTGGGTGGGTTGCTCTTCGGAAGGTCGGTGTGAATTGTTGGACCGAAGGGCCTGTTTCCACACTGTAAGTAATCTAATCTTTAAAAAAAAAACTTAAAATAAATGACATAAATAATGGCAAAGACCAGTGGGAAACTAGAAGATTGGGAAAACTTCAATGGTCAAAAGAGAGCAACAAAAAAGCTATGAAGAAACATTAGATAGATTATGAGAGTAAACTACGTCAGAATATAAAGGCAGATAGCAAAAGATTCTATAAATACATAAAATGAAAACAGTGGCTAAGCTAAGCATTGGTCATTTAGAGGATGAGAAGGGAGATTCAGTAATGGCATGTGAGGAAATAACCGAGGAATTGAACAGATATTTAGTCGGTCTTCACAGTGAAAGACACTTATAGCATGCCAATAGTTGTCAAAGGGAGGAAGGTAGGTGAGGACCTGGAAACAACCATTCCCATGAGAAAGATAGTGTTGGGTAAGTTAATGGATCTAAAGGTAGGTAAGTCTCCTGGCCCTGATGGAATGTATACCAGGGTACTAACAGAAGTGGTGGGAGAAATAGCAAATGCATATGTGGAAATTTTTCTAAATTCACTGGACTCTGGACTCTGATGCAGTTCCAGAAGATCGCAAAACAGGAAACCAGACACCACTGTTTAAATAGGGAAATAGGAAAAAAGTGGTCAATTATACACTGGTTAGCCTAACATGTGTAGTTGGGAAATGCTTCAATCTGTAAGTAGGGTACAAATAGCACGAACCTAGATAGAAATTGTCCCATTCGACAGACACAGCATCAGTTCATCAAAGGCAGATCATGCTTAACTAATTTATTGGAAATGTGTTAAGACATTATGACCAGGGGGACTCAGTAGATGTGGTGTACCGAGATTTACAACAGGAATTCGACACAGTGCAGCCAAAAAAAAAGCTGCTGCAAAAGGTAATGGTGCGTCACATTACGGGTAATGTATTAACATGCATAGAGGATTGGTTAACTAACAGGAAACAACGAGTGGGAATAAATGAGTGCTTTTCTGGTTGTGGTGTGCCTCTGGGATCAGTCCTAGGACGGCAATTATTCACAGCTTACATGGACGATTTGGAGTTGGGGACCACTGTAGTGTCTCAATGATTGCGGATGATATGAAAATGAGTGGCAGAGCAAAGTGTGCAGAGAATTGATAAACATTACAACGGGACATTAATAGTTTAAGTGAGTGGGCAAAGGTCTGGCAGATGGAGTACAACTATAATTAATGTGAAGTCATCCATTTTGGTAGGAATACTAGTAAAAAAGACTATTATTTACATAGTAAAAAATGCAGCATGCGTCTGTGCAGAGGGACTTGGGTGTCCTTGTGCATGAATCACAGAAGTTGGCCTGCAGGGGCAACAAAAAGTTATCAAGGCGAATTGAATTGTGTCCTTCATTGCTAAAGTGATTGGGTTTAAAAACAGGGAGGTTATGTTGCATCTGTACAGGGTGCAGGTGAGTCCACACCTGCAATACTGTGAGCAGTTTTGGTCTCCCGACTTGAGAAAGGATGAGCTGGCACTACAATGGATGCAGAGGAGGTTCCCTCGGTTGGTTCCGGAGTTGAGGCAGTTGGCTTATGAGGAGAGACTGAGTGGACTAGAATTATATACTGATTGGAATTTGAAATAATGAGAGGGATCTCATAGAAACATATGTGACTCTGAAGGGAATAGATACAATAGAAATAGGGAGGATGTTTCCAGTAGCAGGTGAAACTAGGACAAGATGGCTAAGTCACAAAATTAGGTGGAGCAGATTTAGGACTGAATTGAGAAGGAACTTCTTGACTAAGAAGGTTGTGAATCTGTGGAATTCCCTGCCCAGTGAAATAGTTGAGGTTTTGTCATTGAATGTTTTTGAAGCTCAGATAGATTTTTTTTGTGCAGTAAAGGAACAAAGGGTTATGGTGAGCGGGCGGGTAAGTGGAGCTGAGGCCATGAAATGATCAGCCATGACCTTTGTAATGCTCCGAGTTCTTCTGTAACGGGTCAACATGAAATGGGAATCCTATTTGATCAACTGACTGGGTGATACATATGGAGAAGCAATGCATGCAAAGCATTTGGATTTTTAGAAAGATCTTGGTACAAACTGTGGCCTAGTGTGCAAAGCCAAATGTTACAGGGTTGGGGCTAAAATATGAACATGGTTTTATAATAAGAGAGCTGACAGGAAACAGTGAACAGAAATCTAACAATATGTTTTGAAGTGGAAGGATCATGGCTTGTCGCAGGATCGGTGCTTGGGACTTTGCAGTTCCCAATCCGTGTCAAACACTTAATTGAGGGAATCAAATGCAATACTCCCAAGTCTGCTGCAAGCACTAAATGAGGTCGGATTGTGAATGGCTGAGGAGAATGTAAAAAGCTCCAATGTGATTGAGACAAGTGGAGTGAATGAGCAACTACGTGGCAGATGGAGAGCAATGGGGATGGATGTGACGGTGTGTACTTTGGTGGGAATAGTAGAACAGCAACTTATCATTTGAAAAGGGATTAGTTGAAACATGTTGCTCTTTAAAGGGCTTTATGTTCTGTTTTTGTTTCCTCTGTGCAAACCTCCGAGGTCCATGCAAGGCAGTGAGTTCCGAACCCAGAAACCAATTCTGAGGATGGTATTGGCACGCTGAGCAGTGTACACAGACCCACAGTGTACAGGTAGCTGTAACATTGAAAAGGATCTGGATCTCCTTGTACACCAGTCACTGACAGCAATATCTCAGGAAAGAAAGCAGTTAGGAAGATAAATGCTGTGTTGACCTTCATCTCAGGGGGATTTGAATCCAGGAGTAAGGGTGTCTTACTAAAGCTGTACGGGGCCTCGGTGAAGGAGGCCCAGGACCTCCATGTCCTCGGCAAAGTGGGAGGGAGAGTTGAAATGTTTGGCCACAGGGCGGTGTGGTTGACTGGTGCGGGTGTCCCAAAGATGTTCCCTAAAGCGCTCTGCTAGGAGGCGTCCAGTCTCCCCAATGTAGAGGAGACCGCATCGGGAGCAATGGATACAATAAATGATATTGGTGGATGTGCAGGTGAAACTTTGATGGATATGGAAGGCTCCTTTAGGGCATTGGATGGAGATGAGGGAGGAGGTGTGGGCGCAGGTTTTGCAATTCCTGCGGTGGCAGGGGAAGGTGCCAGGTCGGGAGGTTGGGTTGTTGCGGGGTGTGGACCTGACCAGGTAGTCATGGAGCGACGATCTTTGCGGAAGGGGGAAAAGGGTGGGAAGGGAAATAGATCCCTGGTGGTGGGGTCTGTTTGAAGGTGGCGGAAATATCGACGGTTGAATTGGTTTATGCTAAGATTGGTAGGGTGGAAGGTGAGCACCACGGGGATTGTGTCAATGTTACGGTTGGAGGGGTGGGGTCTGAGCGTGGAGATGCGGATGTTGACGAGATGCGTTGGAGGGCATCTTTAACCACGAGGGAAGGGAAATTGCAGTCTCTGAAGAAGGAGGCCAACTGCTGTGTTCACAGAACAGCACCACTCTAATCCAGATTGTAACTATTCCTCTCTTTGGGAACTGGACATAGCTGAGTAATTTTCCACATTACCAGGGAGATGTCAGAGTTGTCAGTTTAGGGGAAATGGTATACTGAGAGATTATCCCAGTCAAAAAGTTACAGATTGTGTTTGAATATGATGCTGGTTCTGCTGCTGCTGCTGTGGTCTACAGCACCACATCAATGTCAGGAATTCTGTATTTAAGAAAGTTCAGAGAGTTACATCATTGGAAGTATTTACAGAGGAGGTTTGACTTGGAAATGAATTGAGTGCAACGAAGAATTAGTGCTGAAAGAGGGATTTGCAGGTCATGGACTCTTAGAGTTATACAATATGCAAACGCACACTTCAGCCCGACTCATCCATGCTCACCAGGTTTCCTAAACTGAATTAGTTCTATTTTTCCGCTTTTGGCACATACCCCTCCAAACCTTTCCTATTCATATACACATCAGATTGTTTTTCAATTGTTGTAATTGCACTCACCAATACCACTTCCTCTGACAGCTTGCTACATATAAACACCACTCAATGTGAGAAACAGCTGCCATTAGATCTATTTTAAATATCTTCCCTCTCACCTTAAACTTATCCTCTCTGGTTTTGGAAACCACCACCCTGGAGAAAAGGCTTTGTCTATTTATCCTATTCATGCCAGTCATGATTTTATAAAGGTCACCACTCAGCTTCCTATAAAAAAGGAACAAAATCCCTGCCTCTCCATATATCTCAAAACCTCCTGTCTCCGTCACGTCATTTTAAATACTTTTGTCCCCTTTCCAGGTTATAGCATCCTTCCTGTAGCAGGGTGACAAGAATTGTACTTAGTACTCCAAATGTGGCCTTAACATTCTCTTGTACAGCCGCAACATGATGTTCCAATTCCTATAGTCAATGGTCTGACTGATGAAGATAAGTGTGCCTAATGCCTTCTTCACTGCCCTGTCTACCTGAGACTCCACTTTCAAGGAACTGTGTACCTGTATCCTGGGTCTCTCTGTCCGAATACACTTCAGAATATCCTACCGCTAACTATATAAATCTTGCCCTAATTTGTCGAAGAAAATGCAACACCTCACATTTATCTGCATGAAGCTCTGCCTGCCAATCCTCAGCACACTTTCCCAGTTGATCACGATCTCATTGTTCGCTAAGATAACCTTCTTCACTGTCCACTATTAACACCGATTTTGGGGGTTTTGTCTACGAACTTACTATCCATGGTTCCTATATTCTCATCCAAACCATTTACAAAAACAATGAACAGCAGCAGGCTGGTCCTTGTGGCACACCACTGGTCACAGTCCTCCAATTTGAACAATACATCTCTCCCAGCACCACCTACTACCTAGTGTCAAGCCAATTTTATAACTAATTATCTAGCGCTCCCTGATCCCCTGTGATGTTACCTTATTAACCAGGCTACCATGAGGAACCTTGTTGGGCCTCACTAAGGTCCACGTCGACAACGTTTGCTGCTTTACCTTTATCTATCTTCACAATCACCTCTTCAAAAACTGAAATCTCGTTTGTGAGACATGGGTTCCCAGATACAAATATCCCTAATCAGTTCTTGCCTTTCCAAATACATGTAAATCCTACCTCTTAGAATCTCCTACAAACACTTACCCACCCTTGACATCAAACTCACTGGTGTGTAGTTCCCTGGGATTTCCTTGCAGCTTTGTTACACATAATGCAACCACATTTGCTGGCGTCCTGTCCTCCAGCACCTCAACTGTGGCTGTCAATGATACACAAAAGAAAGTCAAGAGAACTGCACATTTCGTAAGCCAGAAACTAAGACAGACATGTGCTGGCAATGCTCAGCAGATCTGCTGGCATGTGTGCAGAGAAATCAGAGTTAATTGTTACCACACGGGGTAAACTCCTCCGCCCCCCACAATCCCCCCAACCCCCGCGCTAATTTAAACTTGCAGCACAGTAAAGATTTAACCCGTGCTGTAATCTAAAAATTCGGTAGGCCAAGAACCATCCTAAAGGTCACTATTTAAAGTAAAAATTAACAACTTTAAAAAAAATCTACGAGAGAATAGTTAACTATCATCTATTTGCAACTTCTTTCTCTGACCTATCTTTTACATTCTCTCCTACAATACTGGTCCGATAACCTTGCTCCTTCCCCCCGCACCATTTAAGATTGTCCAAAACATTCAAATTTCAGAACCATCCAGCTGTCGAATCTTCTCTTTGTATCCTCCTCTGTCTTCTTTTCTTCTCCTTAGAGTTTCTGTTTCACAGGTCATTGATAAATAAAGGGGCATTTCGGAGAGCTATTCTCCGGGCAGTCTGCAGATGGTGGTGGTGTGGCAGTTCTCCCCCAACTTTTCTTTTTTTTTGGCTTTATACCCCAAAGCAAAGGGTCATTTCATTCTTTTTAATTTTGTCAAAATGCAAAAATCAAATTCGACTGTAGTTTAGTTTCTTGGGACATAATTTAAACTGATTGTTCGAATTTGATTTTATTGCTGTCACATAGCATCCCTGGTACTGCCAGCTGCTGGACCAAATGTTACTTTGTAAATTTGCCAGAACACACTGTGCTTGTAAATCCTTCAACTCTCTTAAAAGTACAGTACCCTTTACACGTTCATAACACCTACCCTCTCAAAAGAACCATCATAATGAAAACACGGCCTCATTTGTTTTTCTATTTTTTAAAACACATTACCATAGCATACAGGTAACTTAAATTTAAGTTCACCTTAACTTCTTCCCATATACCTATATTTAACATTGGTAAATATAAATCTCGTCTAAACTTTATCAGTTAAATATGTGAGAACGCATCTGAGATTACATTCTTACGACACACTGCATGTACAATTCTAAAATTAAAAGTCTGTAACATCAGTCTTTAATGAAATAGTCTTTAAAGCATTCAAAGAATGTAAGCAGATTGGGATCCACGTACACAACCGTCTCCAACACGCTGTTTGTGAATACACATTAAAATGTCATAAGGCTAGTACCAATCTCAATAGTTCTTTCCCAATCGTGGAATATTTTCTCTGGTGGATGTCGAACTTCTTTGAAAAATACTATCCCATCTCATCGTCCTGCAGCAGTATAACTCCAACTCCTATGTCACTAGCGTCGATGGCAACTTGAAAGCTTTCAAAACGTTTGGTGTAGCTGAAACTGGTTTGGTGGTCAATATTTCTTTTTAATGGTCGAATGCCTTCTGGCATTGGTCTGTCCACTAAAACTTTGTGTTCTTCTTCAGCAAATCGGTTAACGGTTCCACTACACTGCTGAAGTTTGGAACAGACTTCCGATAGAATCCATTGACTCTTAAGAAGCAAAGCACCTTTTTAACATAGAACATAGAAGAACATAGAAGAATACAGCGCAGTACAGGCCCTTGGGCCCTCGATGTTGCGCCGATCCAAGCCCACCTAAACTACACTAACCCACTATCCTCCATATACCTATCCAATGCCCTCTTAAATGCCCATAAAGAGGGAGAGTCCACCACTGTTACTGGCAGGGCATTCCATGAACTAACGACTCGCTGAGTGAAGAACCTACCCCTAACATCAGTCCTATATCTACCCCCCCTTAATTTAAAGCTATGCCCCCTTGTAATACCCGACTCAATACGCGGGAAAAGGTTCATACTGTCTACCCTATCTAACCCCCTAATCATCTTGTACACCTCAATCAAGTCACCCCTAAACCTTCTTTTCTCTAGTGAAAACAGCCCCAAGTGCCTCAGTCTTTCCTCATACGATTTTCCTTCCATACCAGGCAACATCCTGGTAAACCTCCTCTGCACCCGTTCCAATGCCTCCACATCCTTCCTATAGTATGGCGACCAAAACTGCACACAATATTCCAGATGCGGCCGTACCAGAGTCTTATACAACTGCATCATGACCTCAGGACTCCGGAACTCAATTCCTCTACCAATAAAAGCCAGTACGCCATATGCCTTCCTCACCGCACTATTTACCTGGGTGGCAACTTTCAGAGATCTGTGTACATGGACACCAAGATCCCTCTGTTCATCCACACTACCAAGTATCCGACCATTAGCCCAGTACCCCATCTTTTTGTTATTCTTCCCAAAGTGAATCACCTCGCACTTAGCTACATTCAATTCCATCTGCCACCTTTCTGCCCAGCTCTGCAGCTTCTCTATATCCTGCTGTAACCTGCCACATGCTTCCTCACTGTCAACAACTCCTCCGACTTTCGTATCATCCGCAAACTTGCTCACCCAACCTTCTAACCCCTCTTCCAGGTCATTTATAAAAATGACAAACAGCAATGGTCCCAAAACAGATCCTTCGCGAAAGCAGACGTGATGTTCTTGGGACAAAATATCGGTCATGGAAGGTTGATCCCATGGAACGCAAAGACAAAAGCTTCCGAGGAATTTCCACGATCAACCTCTTTGAGGTTGATCGTGGAAATTCCTCGGAAGCTTTTGTCTTTGCGTTCCATGGGATCAACCTTCCATGACCGATATTTTGTCCCAAGAACATCACGTCTGCTTTCGCGAAGTCAGTTTTGTTTAAATTTACCACCAGTTTTATTTCTCGTATTCATTCAAAGAGCTCTGCCAACTGTACCAAGCGATCTTTCCAGGACTTATTAAAGACCAATACATCGTCCAAATGGTCTGCACAGTTTATTTACCAGGTCAGAACTCTAGTCCTGAGTCTTTGGAATGTGTTGGATGCGTTCTTCATTCCAAATGGCATCACTTTGAATTGATAGAGTCCATTTGGCGTTACAATTCAGAAACTGTCTCTGATAAAGGTACTTGCCATTAACCACGCATTATGTCCAACTTGGTGATGTAAGTGACTTGTCCAACTTTCTCGATACAGTCCTCCAATGTCAATGTTGGATATAAGTCTGATTTTGTAACAGTATTGACCTTCCAATAATCCAAGCAAAATCATTGAGTCCCATCCGGTTTGGGAAAGAAGGTGATCAGCGAGCTCCACTCGCTCTGGCTTGGTTCGATTATGTCCTCATTGAGCATAGCCTCCACCTCCTTCTGGACCCGTCTGGCTTTGAGAGGATTAAGCTGATAGAGGTGTTGTTTTTATCTGAACAGTATTCCATACATCTACTTCAGGTACAATGACATTAGCTCTCCCCATATGATTCTTAAATCTGTCCGCATATTGCAATAACAAACTTTTCAACTGCGTCCTATGCTCCCGAGACAGAGAGGTTACTAATCTATCCTTCTGCTCAAGGACTTCTACATTTTTAGGCACATCAAAATTCACAACATTTGGAACTGATTTCTAACTCTGTAGGGCAGTAACTAACACTTGTTACTCCAATTCTTTCTCTCCTCTACTTTTCAGTATGGTGCACTCATTTATAAGCAACATAAAGGGGTCTTTGAATGTGGGAATTGGCAACAGAGGTGCTACTTTCATTACTGCCTGTGGCCTACCTATTATTTGGCATGTATGACACGTTTGCCAAAATGTTAGCACATCTGTGTGCATTCCAGGTCAATAAAAATGTTTTTGTCCCTTATCCTGAGTCTTTCGTACCCCTAGGTGACCTCCCACAGGTAATTCACGTGCTACCCATAACACTTCTTGTCTCTATGCGACCGGCAACACAATATGGTGCATTTCAGCACATTCCCCTCTGCACTAACCTGCCGTCGTCTCCATTTCCATCTTAGGATTCTATATTTCTGATAATAACCCTCAGGAATATCTCTGCCTCTCTTTCAGAGTACACATCCACGTATATATCTTTTATCATCTTGCCTGTCTTTTGCAAATTCCTTCGCCTTTCAGGACTAAACATCTCTGTCTGTTCAGGTTTCCCTGCACCATTACGTCAAACAGAGTATCAGCTAACTGAACCTTAACTCCTTCATCTTGTCTTTAGTTTGTGCTTCATGTTGTGACTTATGATAGTGGGATCTAGTTACTGGACAGTCTGGGAAAATACTAGGATAGTTCTGTTTTAACTACTCAGTTTCTTGGTCTTCCTTTGGCTTCTGCACAACAAGAGGTGTCGCTCCCAACTTGGACCCTGCTAAATCATTCCCGAGAACAAACTGGATTCCTAGAAATGACACTCTGTCAGTCACTCCCACGGTTACTTCCCCAGACTTGAGAAGGCACTCCAACCTGATCTTAGGTTATGGAAAGCTAAATTTCTGTCCATCTACACCACAAATTACGACACTCTCGGATAACAGCTCAGAAAGACTGCAAAATTGCTAATCTTTTGCTAATAGAAACTGGTTGGATCCTGCATCTCTCAAAATTATAACTTCCCCTTCTCCCCCGTTGTTTCTGAGTAAACTTTACACACAGAGGCGAATTCTTTATGGAGAGTAGGTACAAGCTCCATTCCCAGCCTCTGCCTAGGCTGTGCACTATCGTGCAGCTCCTCGGCTTTTGTTGGGGCTTATTTTAATACATTTAATACATTTACTAATGCCACTGGCTTAGTTACTTTTACCACATCTTCTCCCATAGTGCCTTTCTTAACAACCTGCACTGTGACCTTACGTATCCCACCTTATGGCAGTGATACACCTTTTCCCAGTGCCTTTCTAAAACCACCGGCACTCTAAATTTCTGTGTCCCACTCTAATGCAGTGAAAGCACCTGAGGCCTCTCATCTCCTTTACATCCTCTTGGGAATCGTCTTTAACCTATGCTAAACTCTTATTGTCGACAGTTTCTTTCATAGTGTAGCATCTCTGATTCTCCCAAATTCGATCCTTGATAGGAGGAAATTCTGGCTGGAAGCTTCTCGTACGCAGCAACATGTATTCATATGCTAAGTCTACTGCCCTTAATTTCTGAACTTTCTGTTCCTCCACGTGAATTCTTATCATATCTGGAAGTGATTTTTTCAAATCCTTCAGCAGAATAATCTCCATTAGAGCCTCATAGGTCATATCTATCTTTAAAGCAAGCATCCATCTGTCAAAATGCCTGTGTTTGATTATTTCAAACTCAAAATAAGACTGACCTGATTACTTCTGTATGTTTCTCTATTGCTGAATATATGATTCTGGTACCAATTCGTAAGCACTTAAAATACCTTGTTTGACGTCTTGTGAATCTCTTGACCCCTCATCTGACAGCGGAGAACATACCTCACTCGCCCTGCCTACCAGTTTAGTCCGAAATAGCATTACCCGTAAATCATTAGATCACTCCAAATACCGAGCCAATTCTTCAAGTGAGATAAAGAAGGCTTCAGCATCCTTCTCATTAAAATGTTGCAGAGTATTGACATAGTTGCAGAGAACACTACCTTCTCTTTTAATCTCCATCTTTTTAATTTGACTTTCGCTGAGTCAATCACAACTTCTCAAGTTCAAATTCTCTTTCTTTGGTCAGCTAAGAACCTTCTCCTTCTCTATTTTTTTTTCTCTCTCTATCTTCTGTCTTGCTTTCTGTTTCTTCTCTCTCTCTTTTTCTCTCCCTTTGTTTATCTTTAAACTGCATTTTCCTCAATTGAAATTTAAGTGTTTTTTTCTCACTCTACTGCACTTGTCTGTGTTTCTGACATACCTTAGTGTTTGAGAAATTCCCGGACAATTTCAGATTTACTTTAACCTTGCTTATATCCAAATCTAACTTCTTTGCTAATTCTAAAAGTTTGGCCTTTATCTTTCCTTCCAAGATTTCGTGGCAAATTGGAGAATCATCTTCAAACCCCTCTTACCATTTTTAGCAGCCATTTCTCTCACCTTTAATTTAAAAAAAACACAAGTCATCGAAATTAAACAAGTTGTATCGCTAACGTTTTATTTAAAGATCTCGGTCGCGAACGTGCAGAAGTTTGAATATATTTTGTTTTGTTTTCATCGCTCAAATCTATTTAAATCTCAGACTGGATCTGCCTAAACCTGTTCATATCGTAGACGAAAGCCCCCAAGCTGTTACGACACAGGGTTAACCCCTCTTCTAATTTAAACCAGCCACACAGAAAACGTTCACCTCATTTCATAATCTGTTAAATTTCGAGAGGCAAAGGTACATTTACAGAGTTCACTATTTAAAGTAAAATTATCAATTTGTTATTTAAGTACAACAGAGAATAATAAAACAAACAACTGTTTAGAACTCCCTTCGGTTAAACGTATCTTTTACCTCCCACTCTGCAATGCTGGTCAGATAAAACAAAAAAAATTAAGGATTACAAAAAAAAAATCACGTTTCAAAGCCAGTCAGCTTTGTCGATTCTCCTTTGTAGACTTTCCTTTGTAGAGTTTTCTCTCGGTTGGCTTCGATGTTCTGCTGTGTAAACCTCTTATAGACAGGTACCTTTCAGCTCGCAGTCTATCTTTCTGGATGTCCTTGGTAGTTCTCCCCCTAAATGTTCAAAATGTCCAGTTTTATACCTCGAAACATTGGACCATTGCATTGCTTTTGATGTCATCAAATATTTCAAACTCAATTTGATTTCAGTGTGTTGGGGCAAAATTTAAACTGGCCGAATCTGAATTGGTTTTCGTTTTGTAGCAACTCAGCTATTGATTTCACAGTCAAATGTTACATTTAACTTCTTTCAGAACACTTTTGCCAGGTTCCAGTCTCTCTTAAATGTAACATATATCTCTACACCTTCATAACAATAACTTTTATCTGCACTACATAGCTTTCCATAAATTTGATCAACTTAGTAATTTCACATAATACTCTTTTCTGTTCCAAAAAGACCCATTTTCTCTCATCCTTCCTTTACCTAAAGCCTTCTTTCCAGTTATCATTCCAATTACTTACAATGTTACTGGTATTCTTCGACAAAGAATTACATTGTGTGTCTGTGTCTGTATGTGTGTAAGTATGTGTGTGTGTGCTTGCATGAGTGTGTGAATGTGTGTCCATGTGTGTATGCATGTGCGTGCGTATGTGTATATGTGTGTGTATGTGTGTGCGCATTTCATGAATAATTCTCTGTAACTGGACTGAGATGAAAGAATGAGATGTAATCACATTCCCATATGAAAGAATAAATATGCAACGTTTCCAAGCTTTCTGATATCAAAAAAGATGTCAAAACCTCCTTTATTCATGGATTAGGAAAGTGAAAAAACGATGTTTATGGACCGAATAGTAGTAATGTAATGACCCTTTACTGAGATCATTGAACGACCAAATATTTAGTTTTCTTCTGAGAGTTTAAGTTCAACTTTTGTTTTCAATTCTACGTTGCATACATTTTTATCAATATGCAATCAACATCGGTGACAAAACCAGAAGTTGCTGGAAATGCTCAGTAGTTCTGTCATTGTCTCTTGTAAGAAAGCAGATACAACATAATGTAAAGGAATGGGTCTGGGTTGTTTGTGTTTTGCCAATAGTGGTCAGCGATGTGCCGCTTAGGTGCATTAGTCAGGGGTAAATGCAGAGTAACAGAGATGGGGAATTGGTCAGAATGGGTTACTCTTCAATGGGTCAGTGTGGACGTGTTGTTTTAAATGGCCTGTTTCCCCACCATAGGGATTCTATGATTCTATGATTTCTTCATAAAAAGGGTGGTCGGTGCCTGTATCAAGAATGTCTCCGAGCATGCTCAGTGCATATTGAAGTGGGAGGGTGAACAGACAGCGGTCGTTGTTCACATTGACACCAATGACATAGGTAAGAAGAGTGAAAGGTTGAAAGGTCCAGCAAAGGAAGTTCAGGGAGTTAGGGGTAAGTTTAAAAGCAGGATCTCCAGGATTGTATTCTTGGGATTACTGCCCGGGCACCTGGAAGTGAGACAAGGAAGAGGAAGATAGTCGAGTTGAATATGTGGCAAAGAGCTAGTCTGGAAGGAGGGTTTCTGATTTTTGGATGATTCGGATCGTGTACAAAAAGCAAAGTGTGCACTTTAACTGGAACGGCCCCAACATCCTGGAAGGGAAGTATGATCGTGCAGATTTAAGCTAATGATATAGGAGGCTGGGAACCAAAGCAGCAGATCAGAAAATGAGCAGAAAGTAAAGGCTTGTCAAATAAACATGCAGAGCCATTTTAATGACCATGATGAAGGAAGGAATCATAACAATTTTAAAAACATGAGTCGAAAGTTGAAGTATATGATAGGCTCACTATTATCAGGGATCAGTAAATAAGGATGGAGAGCCTGTGAACGCAAGTATTAAAAGAGAAAGATAAATCAATAGAACCTATGCTAAAAAACGTTTTGAATAAAATTTGTGCAGTATTTGGAATAAAATGAATGAGCTGACAGCGCAAACAGAGATAAAAAATGGCATGGTGGGCATGACTGAAATGTGGTTACATGAACGTCAGGACTGGGGTGTTAAATGTCCAAGGTTGCTCAGTATTCAGACAAGAAGGAACCGCAGGTGGAGTGCCTGTATTGGTTAAGAATTATGTCAAGGCTGTATTAACAAATGATATTAGCATTTGGGACAAAACTGATGAATCAGTCTGGTTTGAAATAAAACACATGAAAGGAAACCCATTGGTATGAGCATTTCCAGCCCAAAAAAACACCCCCCCCCCCCTAATAAATTACTTTCAAAGTAGGGCATAGCATGAACCAGCGAATAACTATGGCTTCCGACAAGGGCACAAGAGTGATTATGGGAATGTGAGCATGCATATTGACTGGAGTAATCAATTTGGAAAGGGGAGCCTCAAAGAACAATGTGTCGAATATATGACGAATTATTTAATTGATTAACATGTCATGGAACCAACCTGAGAACTGGCTTTGTTATTACGAAATGAGGAAGGAGTGATAAATCATATTGTAGTACAGGATCATCTTAGACAGAGTGACCAAAACATGCTGGATTTTTACATTCAGACTGTAAAAATGAAGACAGAGTCATATAGGAGAGGTTTAGTGTTGGACAATTATAATTATATTGGCCTGAGGAAGGGCTCGGCCTGGTGGGATACGTCAAAAAGATTAAAGTGCAGGACATTTGAAGAACCGTGGCAACTACTTAGAGAGATAGTCAAAACCCCTCAAATAAAGTGTAATCTTGAGTGGAAGAGGAATTGTAAAAGCAATCCATGTCTTAACACGGAAAGTCAACAATAACATGAAGGTTCTTGCCTGGTGAGATTACCGCTGACTGGTAATCCAGATAAAGTTCTGGGGAACTCAGGTTCAAATGCCGCCACGGCAGATGGTGGAATTTAAATCCAATATGAATCTGCAATTAAGAGTCTATTGATGATAATGAATCCATTGCTCATTGTTGGAAACACCCATATCTTTCATGAATGTTCTTTAGGGACGGAAACCACCATCCTTACCTGGTCTGACCTATATGTGACTTCCAACCCATACAAACTTGGTTGACGCTTAATTGCCCTCCGGGCAATTTGAGACAGACAATGGCTGCTGTCTAACCAGCGACACGCTCATCCTTTAATGAATTAAAGAAAAATACTTTACTTGTCAGCAAATGGTTACTAAAAACAAAATCAAAGTGGCTACAAAGGAAAATGAGTAGAAAACATAAGAAATAATAAAGAACACTTCTCCGAGTAGACAAAAAGTAACAGAATGCTGAAAGTAAATGTTGGTCATTGAGAGGATGAACATGGCGAGTTAATAATGGGAAACTCAGAAATGGCAGAGGTAAAACCAACATTTCCTATTTTCACAGTGCAAGATAATTTCTTCCCAAAATTTAAAACAACTGCAAAGGTTCATGATGGAAGTACGATGACGAGGAAGAAGATATTAAATGCATTTATGGGATTTTAGGCAGGCCAGACCCTCGGGCTGCAGTCTATCGTATTAAAGGAGGTAACAGCAGAGAAAGTGGATGTGTTAGTGAGGATATTCAAAAAATCCTTGGATTCTGGAACGGTATGAAGTATTGGAAAAGTAATAATATGGTACACGTATTCAAAACAGGAGATAGGCAAAAAAATCACAAACTTAAGACCAGTGACTTTAACCTCTGTAGTGGGAACGTTTCTTCAGTCAACCATAAAGTAGGAAATAACTGAATACTTGGAAAAACAAAGATTAATTCACCATGTCAGCACGGATTCAAGGTGGGCAGGTTGTGCTTGACATATCTGCAGGGGTTCTTTGAGAATGTAACCGACAAGCTGGATAATGGGGATGCAGCAAATGTACATCTTTACTTCAGAAGGCATTTGACAATGTGCTGCGTAAAGTACTGATCTAGAAGGTTAGATCCGAGGGGTTAAGGGTAGAGTATTGCATTGGATGGAGGATTGGCTGACGAACAGAAAGCAGAACATCAGGATAAATGGTCTTTCTCTGGCGAACAGAAACTAGTGAGGGTTTAGTTTTCAAACCTCATTTTTTTTCAATCTGCCCAAATGACCTGGAAGGAGAGACAGAGTGTAGTAACTAACTTCACAGATGTTATTCAACTAGGTTTTCAAACAGGCTGTAATGAGGAGCTAAAGAGTTTACAGGTGAATAATGATAGGCTTAGAAAATGGGGCAGATTTCTGTATCTGGCAGACGGTGTTTAATGTGGACAACTACACAGTTGAATTTCCTATCGTCACTCATAACTTATATTGGTCCATCTACAGTTCTTTGGATTTTATTTACCCTTGGTGGCTGGGGTAAAAGGGGTCGAGGGGTTTGGTTGAGGGAGACGCAGGTTGCTCTGTATGTAGGGAACATGACTAGGTGTGGAGAAAATACCGCATTCTGGCCTTCTTAATTATGACAGCAGGCCTGGCAACCAGATGGTCTATCCCTGTTCTTACCTCCTGATGTTTAATTGCCTGGAGTAATCCACATCAAAATGTTGCAGTCAGACAGACAGTCCGTAATTAATATGCCCATTCTGTAATAAAGGGACAAATGACCATTCAGATCAGAAGTAAAGACTTGGCAATTCATTTGAGATTTAATGACTATTTGCTGCAACTGCAGGCTGGGAACTGGATGATGGGACAACAAAACACTCAGCATTGTTGCAAGTTAATCGTTTAAATATTGAGTAAAAATATTACCTTATCAATTCTGTTCGAAAGTATCTACAATCTATATGTTATGGAAAATGTTTTGAATGTATTGTGTAGGAATACAAACATCGAAAAGTTTAGAAAAGGAAAATGTGAAGTGGATATAAGTCTTTAAAATGGTCTAGGCATGTCAAGGGAACGGGCAAATATTGATTTGTGGATCATAGTTAGGAAAATGTGTCTGTGTTTGATCACATTGGCGAGTTGAATGGCAAAAAAGTGTATTATTTCAATGAACAGATTGCGAAACTGAGGCACTAGGAACAGGGAACCTGGATCACAAAACAAAACCTCTGCTTCACCATCACATTTTTCAGGAGGCAATATAAATCGTGAAATATTTTAAAACCAAACACATTTAGAAATAGAAAAGTTTTTTCCACAGTTTACAGATTAATGGTGAGTCTACTTTCACTTTGAAAGTGTGTCTCCTTATTATTGAGCCTCGGAGTAAGGGGAAGACCTGCTCTCTGTTCACCCTGTCTGGATCTCTCATGTTGTTAAACACCTCCATCAGGAACACCTCTCAACCTTCATTGCTTAAAAGTGAAAGCAGTAAATCTGGCCTTTCTTAAGTTTGAGTACACTGTTGCTTGTTACTTCAGAAAGTTATCACATTTATCTGTGTTAAATTTCATCAGCGATTGATCTGTCCACCTGAACAACCGGTTTATACCCTCCTGTACTCTCACACGCTCCTCCTCACTGTTAACCACCAGTTCATCTTTGTGTCATCCACAACATAATTTATCATCCCCCCACCCCCCAAACCCCATCCCTCCCATTTTCATCATCATCGTTTAGGAAGTTCAGAACTAAGCCTTGATTTTATCCTGTTCTTCAGATGTTGTTCACAGGGAAACCATTGAGAATTCCATTCTCTTGCTTTTCCTATTTTGGTGAATTTGCAGCATGATGCAGTTGGGTTTTATTTTACGAGGGAGCCACAAATTTTATTTTGGTCTTGGAACTGAATTCTCCTTTAATACTATGCGCCTCTGTATGTTTTATTAATTTAGCTTGTACGTATTAGTACTGAATTAGGTTTTGGTGGCTTTTACTGCGACATTTGTGTTCTACGTGGTCCTGGATAATTTTCATTGTATCGTTCCCTGTAATAGGCAGAGCTGAAGAAACCTTCTGTCTACAATAGACAATAGACAATAGGTACAAGACTAGGCCATTACGCCCTTAGAGCCTGCACTACCATTCATTATGATCATTGCGGATCATCGTCAATCAGTATCCTGATCCTGCCTTATCTCCAGAACCGTTGATTCCATTATCCTTGAGAGCTCTATCCAACTCTTTCTTAAACGAATCCAGAGACTGGGCTTCCACTGCCCTCTGGGGCAGAGCATTCCACACAGCCACCACTCTCTGGGTGAAGAGGTTTCTCCTCATCTCTGTCCTAAATGGCCTACTCCTTATTTTTAAGCTGTGTCCTTTGGTTCGGGACTCACCCATCAGCGGAAACATATTTCCTGCCTTCACAATGTCCAATCCTTTCATAATCTTAAACGTCACAATCCGATCCCCTCTCAGTCTTCTAAATCAAGGGTATACAAGCCCAGTCGCTCCAGTCTTTCAACATAAGGTAGTGCCACCATTCCAGGAATTGACCTCGTGATCCTACGCTGCACTCCCTCTATAGGCAGAATGCCTTTCCTCAAATT
Source organism: Chiloscyllium plagiosum (assembly GCF_037043375.1). Taxonomy (NCBI): domain Eukaryota; kingdom Metazoa; phylum Chordata; class Chondrichthyes; order Orectolobiformes; family Hemiscylliidae; genus Chiloscyllium; species Chiloscyllium plagiosum. The sequence continues at coordinate 70,244,189 of NW_028270178.1, read as the reverse complement.
TGCAGACCAGAACTGCACACAGTATTCCAGGTGCGGTCTCACCAGGGCCCTGTACAGCTGCAGAAGAACCTCTTTACTTCTATACTCAATCCCTCTTGTTACGAAGGCCAGCATGCCAATAGCTTTCTTCACGACCTGCTGTACCTGCATGCTTGCGTTCATTGTCTGGTATACAAGAACACCCAGATCTCTTTGTACTGTCCCTTTACCTAATTTGATTCCATTTAGGTAGTAATCTGCCTTCCTGTTCTTGCCACCAAAGTGGATAACCATTCATTTATCCACATTGAACTGCATCTGCCATGCATCCGTCCACTCACCTAACCTGTCCAGGTCACCCTGTAATCTCCTAACATACTCTTCACATTTCACCCTGCTACCCAGCTTTGTATCATCAGCAAATTTGCTAATGTTACTATTAATATCATCTTCTATATCATTAATATATATTGCAAAAAGCTGCGGTCCCAGCAATGATCCCTGCGGTACCCCACTGGTCACCGCCTGTCATTCCGAAAGGGAGACAGACACACATTCATAATCTTGTTTGAAAGAGCTGGATTGATGAGATTCAAACAAATTCTACATATAGACTCAAAGCATGCGTTCACGTCATAACCGCAAGTCCACTTCGAATTGGAAATGCTTTATTAAAACATACACCAGTTTTCTTCATATTGTAAAAACAGTTTCAAAAAATGTTCTTAGAACAGCATGGATCTTACAGCTGCTCCTGGGATTGCAGGCGGTTAAATATTTAATGTAGTATTTTTTGCATTTGATATTATAGTTTATTAATTTAACATTTCTTTTTTCTATTTTGTTTTATTTACGTTCAAAAGCAAACTCACGAATTTCTTTCAAACAAATACTTTTAAAAATAACTTTTTAAGGGTGGTTTACAAAAAAAGGAAAAAGTCCATTTATGTTTTAAAAGTTTTTTTTTATCACACTGCGAGCTTTTTTTTTGTAAAATTAATCAGCTTCTCTTTTTTTAAATAAGGAGTTAAACCTTCGTTCCGTAAAGTCCTACACATTTTCAGGCTCCGGAGAAGACGATTTTCTTCTCTGAGTTTATTGAAGAGGAATATTTTTATTCATTTAATTAGCTAAATGGCTGATTTTGTTTATTTTTTCTATGTTTGATAGGCATATGCATATATTTTTCAGTTTTAATATTACTGACTGTAGGCAATGAAAGTTAACATAAGGTGTCATAAAATGTGCTGCTTTTGGCATAATATTATTAAAGTCACATATAAGGGACAGAGAGGATGGCTGGAGGATTTAGAAAGTAATGATATCCAGCAAATCAGTCATATTGATGTGTAGCTGTCAGGAAAGTTAAGAAGGTAGTTCAAAATTCTCCGGTGGCTTATCCTTTATCAAAATGATTTTCAGCTTTACGAACAGCAGAAGGGGATTGTCTTTCTTAGGAAAATGGAAGAGAAATCAACTATTGGACACTTGGAATTATTCTTATGTTTAGCAGCGTTTGAGAAGATTTTGTAGAATTGTTGCTTCACTGGACTTTTCTATCAGGGGCATTTACAGGAGATTTTGGGGCAGTGACCGTTAATTTATGATGGTTTGTTGCTTTCCCTGTGCGAGGATTAAGAACGTTTCGAAACATTTCAAGCACGTTGTTAAAAGTGAGATTGAGGAGCAAAACATTATTGTAGATATTGGCAGGAATGACATTTTTTCGGGAAAGGTGAATGCAGTATAGAATGAACTTAAGAGGTGGGGTAGAGTATTTTAAAAAAAACTTTAAAGCAATACTTTTTCATTTACTCCCAATGCCAAACTCAGCTGGGAAGGAACAAAGGGCTAAAGGAGAAAAATCAACGGTTGAAGAGCTGTGTTGTTGAGGGATTTAGATTTTTCGGAAATTGGAATCTATTTTAGGATAGAAAAGACCTGTTTTGAATGGATTGGTCCAATCTAAGCTGTAAATCAACGAATATCTTAGCAGGGAAATTTGGTCATTTTATGCAGGGAGACGTTATATTGATAGAGACGGCAAGGGGGTTATTCCAAGTAGTCGTACAAATTGTAGGATGGTTAGAGAAGTTTATGAATATGAAGAGAGCATGTCAATTAGAAAATAAAATAAACGAGAGAGTCAAGAGTATATTGTAATTCTGAAGCACGAAATTGCATTTAGTTCAATGTAAGGAAGGGTTGGACGCTGAAGAATTTGTCAAATATTTTCACGAAAACATGCTTCATCAATATGCGGATGATTCTAACAGAGAAGGAGCAAAACCATACCTTCTTTTGTGCAATAGGCAGGGTAAGTGTCTGAAGTAAACGCGGGAATATTTTTGGTATTGTAATTACAACTCTATTAGCTTCTTAATGGTTCTGGAAAAGAATAAGGCTTTCATTATTTTTTTTAATTGGAGTACCATAAATATAATGGCATGGGACAAGGCCTTACCAAGTTTGATTGGAGCAGACTGTTAGTAGGTAAAACGATGTCTGACAAGTGGGAGGCATTCAAAAGTCTGACGACGGGAGTTGAGAGGCATTATGTTACATTTAGAGTGAAGTGTAATGCTGATAAGATTAACCAGCAATGGTCAATTAAAGTTATTGAGCTTATATTCAAGAATCAAAAAAAAACCTTACTTTAGATATGGACAACTTTATTCAATGTAATCTCTTAGTCAATATAAAGAGTGGGGGGGGGGGTTATTTCGAGAGAAATCAGGAAAGCAAGAAGGAGATATGACAGAGCATGGGCAGATAAGGTTAGGGATAATCCAAATACATTGTGCAACCACATTAACAGCAACAGGGTAAGGCCTCTCAAAGATCATGAAGGATATCGATGTTTTGAACCCAGGAGATGGGGATTAAAATCATCCCATTCCTGGTGCATCAGACATCAGCAAACACACACTATTGCTTGCACCTCACATTCATCCAGCTTGAACTCTATCTGCTATTTATCAGTCTATTGACCCGTTTCATCAAGATCCTTTTGTATGATGCTTGTTGTCTGCGTGGGTGGCTACAAAGCATAGCTGGTCGTGTCGTTTCGTGGCTAGTTGATGTTCATGTATGCGGATTGTTAGCTGTCTTCCTGTTTGTCCTATATAGTGTTTAGTGCAGTCCTTGCATGGTATTTTGTACACTACATTCGTCTTGCTCATGTTGGGTATCGGGTCCTTCGTTCTGGTGAGTTGTTGTCTGAGCGTGGCTGTTGGTTTATCTGCCGTTATGAGTGCTAGGTGTCGCAGTAGTCTGGCAGTCAGTTCCGAGATGCTCCTGATGTATTTTAGTGTCATGCAAGGACTGCACTAAACACTATATAGGACAGGCAACATGAATTCGACTGGGACAACACTACTATCATAGGGCAAGCCAGACAGAGAACAGCCAGGGAATTCCTAGTGGCATGGCATTCATCCACAAACTCCATCAACAAACACATCGACCTGGACCCAATATACCAACCACTACAGCGGACAGCTGAAACTGACAACCGGAAGCGGCAGGGACAGACCACTATAAACACCGGAGGAAACATCAAAGAAGCGCTTCGCAGGAGGCTCCCAAGCACTGATGATGTCGCCTAGCCAGGGGACGAAACGTTTGCAACAAAAACTTCCAGCTCGGCGAACAGAACCACAACAACGAGCACCCGAGCTACAAATCTTCGCACAAACTTTGAATCCTTTTGTATTCTTAGAAACCCTTCTTGACTGTCCACTATGCCACCAGTTTTGGTGTCATCCACCAACTTATGACCCATGCCTTTGATATTCTCACGCAAAACATTTACATAAATGACAAACAATGAAGACCCAGAACCAACCTTTGTGGAACACTGCTGGGCACAGGCATCCAGTCCAAAAAGCAACTGCCCACAATTACTCTCTAACTCCTGCTATTGCAACAATTTAACGTGCTGGAGAGAAACCCAGCAGTTCAGGCAGCATCGGAGCAGCGAAAAATCGAATTAACTCTTTTTGAGTCCAACATAACTTGTTCAGAACAGGTTCATCTAAGACTTGATATGTTAACTCCGTTTCTCTGCCCAGAATCTGCGTCATCTGTTGCATTTCGCCCTCATTTTGCATTTATATTTCAGATTTCCAATATCTCTAATATTTTGTTTTTTCTTGAAAGGTCTGGATGTTGGTCCCGGTTATATTTGGACAATATGCTCCATTCCTGTTCCCATCACTTGTGCCAGTGACACTGTAGACTGTTTTTTCTTTAAGTTCTCAAAATAAATGCGCAGACCTCATCAACGTGATTTTGATGTAAAGGGCATTTTAGAGAGAGCTACACTTGATGCAAAAATAGGAATAATTAATTAATTATGACATTGTGCGTTTTATGTCTAAACATATCTCTGAACATTTTCAATACGTTTCTCTGAATAATTTCAGCAAAGATGGTTGCCATGCAGCCCATCATCTCTGTACCAGCTTGGTATGAGCTGTATCCTCATTTTTACTCTGCTGTAACTCACAGTAACCCAACACATTTTGTTATCTGTGTCTGTTTTTATTTCTGAATATCCCGTCCAGATAACAACCTGTCTAACCTGTGATTACACAGTCTGTATATAAGATATAATTCTGCACATCACATTTAAAATTGTCCTGTTCTATTCACATTGTTGTTTAGCATTCCATGTAACAAAGGTCATCTGTTATCTTGCTCTGCATTGCATTTCATTCCATTTGTCAGAAGCAGTATGGCTGAATACCGGTGACTGGGAGATATTACTGTACACCCCTCAGGTCTCCTCACTCACTGGCCGCAGCTCTTTCTGTCTCATAGCCATTATCATATTCATTCTGTCACTGACTCATTAATTCATGACTGTTAATTATCAAAGTTATTGTACATTGTTATGGACCAGGCCCGACCCCTCAAAACATTCTTAAGCACGTTGCCCAGACCTTAATGTTGCCATTTGCTGAAGGTAAATGTATAGTGGATATTCCCAGAGTGAGTTAGCTTGTCCGACTGCCGACTTTAAAAACAAACAGAATTTATTTACAAAAATAAGGAATGAAACACAACGAAATGAAAATACTGTACCTGAATAATTCATCCTATCAATTCTGACAGGCACTCTCTAATTAATGCTGCTGATCCAAATTACTTACTAATCCCAATAAAGAAACCACTGAGCACAAAGAATAAAAATTACACAAAAAGAAGCTTATAGGTTACGAAGTCAGAGGGCTGAAGGAGGAGGACAGCATCCAGTTCAAACAGTGACCCTGACTCAACTAACCCTCGAACTGAACTGACCCATGCAGCCGGAGAGCTGGCCACATCTCCTTGATTACACCATGTTTTTTAAAGACATGAGAGCCTTCATTCCGAGGCATTACCTGTTAGGTAAAAACGAAAGGACCCCAATGAAGCGTTCAATATTGAGACATGTTGGAACGTTGGATAATTTAGAACCTCTCTGAAAACAATTCAAAGATAACATAACCTTGGAAAGAGACCGCCTATGTGACTGCTCCCCGGATATACAATTGAATATCCAAAGATGGCTTCGGTTTTCAAAACTCCAAAAGTAGAGGTTCATACTTTAAAATTCGCATCTACAATCGTTTACTATAAACATGCAAGTGTGCACAACTCCATCCGGATTCAGTGTGTGGTACTCCCATCATTAAGTGGCTCCATTTGTCACTCAAGTCTCAACAATGCATTGGCAATCATGTTTTCAAGACCTGCACTGTGCACAAGTTTCTAATTGAATGGCTGTTACAACAGGCTCCAGCTAAACAGTTCAGCACTTTTGTCCTTAAATTTCTCCAAACAAATTCTCAGATACGTTGCTGGTAATATAAGCACTGAAATATTGTAGTGTCAGCACAAAACTCACAGTGTCTTTCTCAACTGATGAATACTTCTGCCAATGAATGTTGAACCTCCTGGAGAAATACCCAGTAAGTCTTTCTCTCTTGTCATCATCTTCCTGCAAGAGCCCAGCACCAATACCCACATCACTCGCAATTAAAGCCACCTTGAATGGTTTTGCATAATCAGGTGTGGCTGATCTCAGGCCAGTTGAAAACACATATTTCATGTCAAATGCCTTCTGATCGTCCTCTGCCCACTGAAAAGTCTTGCCTTTCTTTAACAATTCAGTGAGTGGAGCAGCCACACTGCGAAAATGAAGCGCAAACATTCGATGAAATCATTCAGTCCCACGAACTGCTCCTTTAGTCGACGGTATGGGAAATTCCCAAATTACCTAAATGTTTACATCTCATGGACTGTTTATCTATGTCCAATAGCACGGCCAAGGAAGATTGGCAAATTCACTTTTCGCTATGTTTACCACCAAGCCTGCCTTCCGAATTTGGGAGAACAAGTCTGATATATGCTGTAAGTGTTCCTTCCATGAGTCACTAAAAATCAATGTACAGCACATGTTGGATATTCTGGCAAATTATCGGTTAGTCCCCGAAATTTGTCCGGTACGTTTTTCATACAAAATGCAAGTTGCTTGTCCCTCATTTTCAACACAGTTTTCCAACCATGGAACTGGGTATACATCAATGTTTTTAACTACATTGACGTTACGATAATCGTTGGGTACCATTTGGCTTTAGTACCATGCCTAGGGGTGATTTCCAGTCACTATAAGACATGTTGATTATGTCATTTTAGACCATGTGTTAAATCGCCTTCTGAACCTGTGCCAACTTTAAAGAATTATCCCTGTAAGGATGTTGCTTAAGCGTAACAGCACCTCTTATAGCTACATTATGCACAATTAGGTTAGTACTTCTAAGTTAATATCTGAATATATCCCCACGTGATAGTAATAACTCTTTCTGGTCATTTCAATTTTTCTCAGGGAGGTAACTTAATAATTTATCCCAGTTTTAGACAATTACCACATTGTCCACTTTAATTTGAGGAATGTCTGATTCAGAATCCTCTTAACTTGGTTCTTCCTTCTGTGCCATAATCATTAACACCTTGTCCTCTTACAATCTGTTCCTGTTAAAGTACATTTTGAGCCTATTCACATGACATACACTGATATTTATTTTTGACTGGAGTTCTTATCAAATAGTTACCCTCACTCAATATCCTTTGTATTTGATAAGGTCCACTCAACCTTGCTTTTCAAGTTTCACCTATCCCTGGAAGTAACAGTAATAACTTATCCCCAATAGTAAAATTGCAAATTTTTGATTTCCTGTCTGCTTCCTGTGTTATTGCATGCTGCAATACTTTTAAATGCTGTCTAGCCAACTCCCCAGCGCTATTTATCACTCTCTAAAATTTCAGACCTAGCCCAACTGTGTGGCGTTTGAATTCTGATTTACGATTTTCTGTTTAATCAATTTTAACGTCCTCTCACTTAATGCCCAGAAACTACTTCGAATGGAGTGAATTTGCTCTGGGTTTGCTCTTTATTATCGCTTGTATTTTTCCAATTACCTGACATGTATGACAAGCCTGGCAAAATTCAACTACATTCTGTTGCAGTCCAGACCAGTAAAAATGTCTCTGTATTTCAGCCTATGTTTTTTCTCCTTCCTGAGTGACCTCTAGGTGGTAGCTCATGTCCCATTCGCATCACCTCCTTTCTGTCTCCTATTTGAAATAAGATTTGATGAACTTCTGCCCATTTCTCATCTCCTTGAATATGTGATATTCTCCATTTCCTTATTTGGACATCATTTTAGGGTAATAACACTCAGGGATACATTCAAAATTTCTAAATATATGCTTTTTGATACAACTGTTTTAACCTTTTTATCTTCCTGATGTAACTCAGTTTGTTTAGCTGAGCTAAAAATATTTGCCTAATGCCCTACTTGTTCTTGTTTTGTCTCAACTACCTGATGGAACAAAGTGTCTGTTGATGCCCCTTCAGCTTCCTTATCTTTACAGTTTTGATCTCTCCTGTTTCTCCTGGTGACATTATGACCTTGTTACCCCACAATCAGGAACGTTTCTAGGATAAGACCCTTGCATTGCTCCAGTTGCCTGCGTCTCCATTGGCTTTTCAACCAGCGTAGACAGTATTCCCATCAGTGTTTTTCCATACGCTTACCACAATTTCTCCACACATTCATCATCAAAGACTGAGGGGATTTTGTGTCCCTTAATACTGCATCTTCTTCACACACCCTATGTCAATAAATTTTCTCTTTGCAGGTATATTTTCTAAGCAGTCTGTGATGCTGAATGATAGGGAGATATGTACTCTTGAAGGACTATTTCCAGAAAAGGTACTGCTAATGGGAATTCACCTTGAGACAAAAAGTGCAAAATTATGTAAAGCGAGGATGGAGTGTACAGAAATGTGTGCAGAAATTGAAGTAAGCGTATGGACAAACACTCAGCTCCATGAATACAATGTATCCTTGCAAAAGATTTAGCGGATTCACCTGTGGGAATACTGTCTACGCTGGTTGAAAAGCCAGTGGAGACGCAGGCAACTGGAGCAATGCAAGGGTCTTATCCTAGAAACGTTCCTGATTGTGGGGTAACAAGGTCATAATGTCACCAGGAGAAACAGGAGACATCAAGCAGATGTGCCACTTGCACCTTAACAAACCTCTGATCAGCTTATACACTCTGATGCAGTTTTCTAGCTTCCACTGTGCTTTCTGTTACCTCTCCAACAAAACTCCCAGGCTTATCCCGTTTTCCTGCAACTGTGTTTTTTTCCTAACTCACCAACACAATAATTTCATGTGACTTAATTTGTTGCAATGAAAACACCGAGCTTTTTAACTTCTTTGTTTCCTTCAAATGTTTCCTTTTTACCCTATGCGAAGTTATCCTTACGACCTTCATTGAGATCTATCTTTCCCTTTATACGTGAGGATTTCTCTTTGCCCTAATTTTTATCCCTCATGTACTGAAATTGATTCTGGAAGCCAAACCGTATTGTATGGACCAATTCATAATCATCAGCCACTTCAACTGCCAGCCTTGCCCTTTTAACTCTCAGCTCTTCCAAATGAGATGCACTATATCAGGTAGTGAAGTTTTGAACTCCAGCAAATTTATTGTCTTTCGAAGAGCATATCTTTTTAAAGCTCTAGTCCATCTATCAAAATTACTTTGTTTGATCCTTTCAAACTGAATATGAGTTTGACCAGGATCCCTCCTTAGATTCCTGAAACGTTGTCTGTAGCCTTCTGGCACAAGATCATATGCACTTCCTCTACCTCCTTTTACTCCCCAGTTCCCTCCTCTGATAGTGTTGCGAATACCTCACGAGCTCTATCTACAAAGTTTGGTTTGGATCAACAATACTACATGGCCACTGTCCACTGCAATTTTCAGCCACTTTTTCAAATTCAATGAAACATTTTCCATATCCTACATATCAAATTTAGTCAAGGCGTGAATATAGTTAAAAAGTTTCTCACTAGGCTTTTGACTACCATGTCTTTGCTCGTCCTTACATTGTTCCTCACTAACCTTACCTTCAGCCTTCATCTCCATTGTTTTCAGCTGAATTTCCATTCTCAGTGTCGATCTCTGAAGTTCAAACGCGCTCTCTTTTTGTTTCCCTCCTGCTAAAGCCATTCTTTTATTTCTCTTTACAGGATTAAACCTATTCGTTCTCTTTTAATTTTAGTCGTAACTCAAACTGCTTCATTTCTGCTTCTAATTAAAGCTGCTTTATTTGCGATTGAAGTTTAGTCATTTCTACAGACCCCAATGTAGTTTCCCGCAAATTGGTATATTAAGCTACTGCTGCAATCATCACCTATTTCCTCACATTTGGAGGTAGCTTCAACTCCAGCTTGTCTACTAATTCCCGCAGTTGGGACTTATGTACATTTTGTAAGACTCCCCAGATCAATTCTCCCACCTCCAAAACATCCTTTGTGACTGCAAGAGCTATTGCTCTCTGAAGCTCTGTTTACTCACAAAATCAGCACACAAAAAAGACACACGAACACCTGCCACTCGCTGTCTAAATTCCGCAAAGCCACCCCCAATTTGTTATAGACCAGACCTGACACCTCAGAACATTTTTAAGCAGGTAGCCTAGACCATAACTTTGCAATTTGTTGAAGATTATTGTATAGTGGATATTCCCAGAGTGAATTAGCTTGTCAGACTGCCGAGTTTTAACCAAACAGACTTTATTTACCAAATTACGGAATGAAGCGCATGAACTGAACATAGAGTACCCAACTAACTTATCTTATCCAACCGATAGGTTATCCCGACTTTAGGATATTGTTCCAAATTTGATGCAACAATCCCAATAAACAAACGGTTTATCACAAACAGTCAATCTGATACAAAAGCTTACAGGTTATGAGATCGGAAGGGCAGAAGGAGGGGGAGAGCGTCCAAATTCAACAGTGACACCGACTCAACTCACCACCAAACTTAACCGATCTACCCAGCTACAAAGGTGACCACATCGTCATGATTAAACAAGTTTTTATTTAAAGTCTTGAAAGCGTTCGGCCTGAGGCATTACCAATTAGCTGTAAACAAATGAACCTTTCAAAATTCAGACATATTGGAATCTTGGGTCGTTTAGAACCTCTCCGAAGAAGAAAACTCAAGGATAACATAACCTTGTAAAAGGACCGGCTTTGTGACAACATATGCCACATTTGGCTTTGGACTGAATTCAAACAATGTAAGTTCTTCTGCTTGGAGCCAATAAGTGTGTTAAGGTGTTTGTCAGTTGAGTGTTGAAGATTAAAAAAATGACTTATTAGATCAATTAAAGGAATGCCCAGGCAAATACACATGTCTTGTGTATTGGAGTGCAAATAGATCCACTGTAAATACATTAGCTGGTGCCTCTTCTAGTCGAGGAGCGATCAGCACCGTAACAACATCGAGATTGTGGTTTTTGAGGATGGTGGTGGTGGGAGGTTCAGGCGGTTACAGTATTGCAAATGAACTATGCAGCAGAATCATCTAGCCTGCGATAACTTCACGAGAGCAATGGGTGATGGGAGACGTGACGCATAGCCACTGATGTCAACATTCAATCCAATCCAGCTGCTATTTGTGAACTGAATCTACCACACTGAAAGGGGTTAACTGGATTTGTTCGCTCAGTGACTGTAATTGATGTCAGTCTCCATGGATCCTAATGATGTCACTGGATGGTTTCCCTCTCTTATTAGTAAGGGGCTTCTTGCAATGTGTTGTCCCATTGTAGCAGCAGAAGCGTCACCCCCACCACTAATAGGGATCAGCAGCTGCAGAGGCAGGACGAGGAGAGGTAAATATCTGAAAATAATTTGGAATGTTCAATTAATGGATCAGAATCTGCTAACATTAGACTGGAATGCTGTAACAATGGTCAAGAGTTTGTAGGGGGGACTGTTCTATCTTTCCTGGTATTGGTCGACATTATCAGATCGGATATACTGTGTACTCATTATTATCCAGGTTGGTTACTATCCCATGCTCGCTATTGTTGGTGTTCCTGGTAAGTCTCTCCATTTATATCCATTTACTAATCCCATAGACCATGGCAAACTTCATTGCTATTTCTGTTATCTATATTTGGCAAAGATGGAAAATATTGTCTTCAGTTTCAAATGCAAATTCCATTCATTATCCACAAATTTCAGAACTGACCCCTCTTCCTCCCTCACAAACACTTGAGAACAAGACTGTTCACAATCCCGAAGTACATGTTTGCCCTGAATTCATTTATGTCTCGTAAATCAATCCATCACGAAACCTATCCACAGCCAGCTCGATAATACCCCCAGTCACCATCTTCGCATCAATGCTGAAGCTTAATAAACCATTACTTATGCCTTTATGGTTCCAGCTCTCCTCGAAGCACGTTTCAGTTGCAAATATGTTGATAGAAACCTTGTTCTTGTCTCTAAAGTAACTTCATGACAGGGACACTGTGTCAGAGTACTAATGATGCAAGAAATGTAATTCAGAGGAGAAAGTGAGGTCTGCAGATGCTGAAGATCAGAGCTGAAAATGTGTTGCTGGAAAAGCGCAGCAGTTCAGGCAGCATCCAGGGAACAGGAGAATCGACGTTTCGGGCATAAGCCCTTCTTCAGGAATGATGAAGGGCTTCCTGAAGAAGGGCTTATGCCCGAAACGTCGATTCTCCTGTTCCCTGGATGCTGCCTGACCTGCTGCGCTTTTCCAGCAACACAGATGTAATTCAGAGGCACAGGTTATTACACAGAAAGACACTGTTTTACATCATGCCACAAATGATGTAAGAACGAAAATTCAAATGACAAGAATTGGAAATAAAAGCAAGTTTCACTAATAACAACCATAACATCACCAGCATTTGTCTATAAGTTTATATATTTTACTGATGTCGTTTGGAAAAGGAATCTAGCATTATTATCTGGTATGGCTTAAGACGGACATCAAGCCCACAGTAACGTGCTTGGCTCTGTACTACCTTCGGGAATAACCTCACCCTAAAGGGTATTTAGTCAGGTCAACAAATACTGCCCCTGTCGGCAATGCAGACATCCCATGTAATACAACGGTAACGGTTAAATAAAACAAAGAATGATGCTAGAGATCAGAATCAAAAAGAACGAGAAACTACCAGAGAAACTTAACAAATGTTGAAGCCTGAGGTTGAGAGAAAAACAGAATTGGCATTTTCAGTCCAATGACCAGACATCAGAACTGAACGCAGCTGGGAAATAATGTGATTGATGTTGGTGACAGGGATGTCTGTTGTGAAGGAGAGAAGGACTAAGTAGAATGGATAGAGAAAGGGAAAGGTAGAGGGAATGAAACAAACAAAGGGATTGTTGATGATCAGCTGGGATGGAAATAAACAAGATTAACCTTATTTATTTTTCTCCTGTTCCCATGTTACTGAATATTGTGACCATGTAAGGTATACATCAAAGTCACTGTTTAAAGTGAGTTATGTCCCTCTGTATCTCTTCCCTGAGTGTGATCATTTTCCTTTATTCATTAATGGGATACTGGACCTGTATTATTTCCCTTTCCCCTTTGTCCTTGAGAAGGTGTTGGTAAGCTGCCTTGCTGACTACTGCAGTCCGTGGGCTGTAACCAGTCAGTGCTGATGTCCGCCCGGTTTCATTTCTTTGAGACTTTGTAGCGACTGTTATAACTGAGCGGCTAGCTTGGCCATTTCAAACTGCATCTGAGAGTTAACAACATTGCTGTGTGTCTGGAGACACATGTAAGCCTGACCAGATGAAGATGGTAGATCTCCTTCACTGAAGGCCATGGCGGTGCCAGGTAGGACAATTTTCAATGTTTTCATTGTTTTATTTGATTCTTAATTCCTGATATTTTATTGAATTCAAATTCCAACATTTGCCAAGGTGGAATTCAAATCCAGGGTCTGGGTCATTACCTGGGTCCCTTAATTAATATTCCAGAGATCTTCCTGAAGAAGGGCTAATGCCCGAAACGTCGATTCTCCTGTTCCCTAGATGCTGCCTGACCTGCTGCGCTTTTCCAGCAACACATTTCCATCTCTGATCTCCAGCATCTGCAGACCTCACTTTCTCCTCCAGTTAGACCATTGCCTCCTCAGCATCTCTAACCATCTACAATGGTAATAGTGATGTTGCTGTTGGTGTGGCTTTGCTTCATAAGGCAAATAAATGATTTGCAAAACATACCATCCTTCTCATTTTTTATTTATGAGCAGGTAAGATGATGGAAGTGCTCTTGGTGCAAAGGAGCAGGATGTCCTTGGTCATGAGTCACTGACAGAATTCATATGGAGCAGTAAGTAATCAGCACAGTAAATGTGTGGTGCCCTTCATTGCAAAACGATGGAATTATAAGAGTGAAGACACCTTCCTGCAGTTGTAGAGTGTTCTTGAGACAGTACTTGGGGCACTGTGAACAGATATTCTCTCCTCTATGAGGAATGACCTCCTTGCCACAATGAGACAGTGTAAAGGAGTTTCACCAGATTAATCCTTGTGGACACGGTACCGTGAGGAGGGTGTGAGGGAAATGACTGTTTAATCTTCATCTTTACCAATGAATAAAAACTGATTGCATTAAAACTTGAGCATTATGGACTAACATTCATGATTTCCAAAACAAAATGTTGATAGCATAAAACTATAACATGCTTTCCCCGATAGACGTTTTCACATTTGGACAAATATATAGATAGAAAATAGTGAGAATTATATGGGCCAAGTGCAGAGAAATGAGGTTAGCATGGATGGACATCTTGGTCAATATGAACCGCTTTGGGCTAAAGAGCCTATCCCCGTGCTGTCGGAGTCTATAGCTCTTTCACAATTTGCATAGTTCTGTGGGGCCCCCATATAGGTTGCGAGTGAGCTCCAGGTTCTGAATGAACTCTTACCGCCTCAAAGTGCAGTTGGTGTGTGACCTTGCACTGAACATCATGTTGTTCACAAATCTGTCAGCAGTCACACTCTGATAGAGTTAACCATTCCCACAAGATTGTGTCCTCCGTACAGAACACTAGCTTGTCTTCTCCGTCTCAAAGTTAGTCCCCTTTTGTCTAAAAACTGTTCCTTGGCACAAAGAGATTGTCCTTGATTTTTTTTTCAGAAGGGCAATAAAACGGGGCCTGACACCGGTCAGTCTGGTTTGCTACAGACATGAAAAGGATTTTCAGAGGCATTTTATTTATATGAAAACAGATGAGACATCAGTCCAAAGTTGTCGTGCTTTGGAAGTGACCTGTATAATGAAAGGAGTGTGGTCAGCTCTTTTTAGCTGAACTAGCTGAGCTGAGCTGAGCAGTGCAGTTTTCAGTTGAGGCTTGAGCTGGGGAGTTCAACAGGGAGCTGTGTGGAAACTCTCACTTGTTTGCTCTTCAACTTCAACCTGTAAGCATGTGTTCCATTTATACTGTTTGGTAAAAGGAGTTTGCTTATTGGGACTGTTGCATATATTCGGAACAGCATACTTAATTCTAGTTGAATAGGTTGAGTTCTGTAGGGGTTCTTCATTCTGACTTTGTGTTTCATTGCGTAATTTTGTGATTAAAGGTTTTGTCTGTTTTAAAATCTAGTAGATAACCTAGGTATCTTACTCTGTTTTCTTTTCATTCTAAACTTACCGAAACAAGATGCAAAGTTATGCTCTGGGCTGCCTGCTTTAGAATGATTTGAGTGGTCTAGCTGAGTCCATAACAGATTGGGGGCTATTTGTGGAATTTTAAACAGTGAGTGTGAGGTGCTTGGGTCTTTATTTTGGGTGTTGGTTTTGTTGGGTAGACAAAGCTTTAGATAGTAATGGCTCTTTCAGTCGCCAAACATTTTCTGGATATGGATAGCAGAGTGGCTGGAATTGGAACCGCCTGCTTCTGTGAGGAAAGGAGACATAGTTACAGCAGTAGTTCGTCAATTAAACTTGCTGTAGAAATCATCAGAATCTACAGTGGTAGCAAGAATTCTATTGCAAATAAACCAGCTCGTGTTTGAGGCGAGAGATAAGGAAAGGGCAGCAGAAATGAAATAGTTTGAGGTACGATTAAAAACAGAAGAGAGGGAAAAAAAGTGAGCAGCAGATGAGAGAGAAAAGAGACAACAGCAGCAGAGGAGAAAGAGAGAGCTTTTGAAGAGCAAAAACTGACACATAAAAATGGAACTCATCATAAAAGGCTGGACATAACGCCAGAGGGTAGGGTTAGTAGGGAAGAGAGTGAGAGTGAACAAGTCCCTGGTAGTAAGAAGCCCAGTGACAAACTGTTTAAGTATGTTCAAGCATTGCCTAAATTTGATTAGAAGAATGTACAAGTATTTTGCAACTCATTTGAAAGGGTGACTAAACAAATGCTGTGGCCAGAGGCAATGTGGGTTTTGTTGATCCAAACCAAACGTGTAGATAGGGCTAGTGAGGTATTCGCATCCCTATCAGAGGAGGTATCTGGGCAGTATAAGAAATAAAAATGCCATTTTAACTGCGTATGAGCTTGTACAAGAAGGTTATAGGCAACTCTTCAGGGATCTAAGAGGGACTCTGGTTTTACCTACATTTGCTTCGAAAGGATCAAACAGAGTAATTTCGATAGATGGATAAAAGCTTTAAAAAATCAAGCAAACCCATAATAACCTGAGAGAGATAAATATTTTGGTGGAATTCAAAAATTCACTTCCTGACGTTGTGCAAACTTGTAGAGAGCAGAGAGTTAAGACAACAAGGTTAGCTGCTCAAGTGACTGATGAGTATGAACTGGTCCATAAATGTATTTTGGCTTCCAGAATAAATTTCCAGCCACGAAGGATAGCAATTGGTGCAAAGAGATATCCTCACGTGAATAGGGCGAGGAAGATCTCAGTGAAGATCATAAGCATAATTTACGACACGTTAAAAAAAGAAACCCTTGAGGGGGACAAAGAAGTTAAAAATGTCCGGTGTTTTCATTTTAATAAAGTGGGCCACACGAACTCACAGTATTGGTGGGCTACGAGAAAGCCAGATGTAGGAAAACCAGTCAAGTCTGGTAGTTTTTTTGGAGTAGTAAAAATACCACAATGGAAATTAGACAACTGAAGCAGAATGTGCAAGATGATCAGAAGTTGATTAAGGAGGACGTGGCAGATCTGCTTAAAAATTCACATGCAAGGGTAAAGTTTATTCACATAGGCTAGGAGGAATAGGTAAGGAGGTTCCAACATTAAGGAAGGCCGGATCTTCTCAGTGTGTAATGCTGAGGGATGAGGAGATATGCACGCCTGAGAGACTATTGCCAGAGAAGGTACTGATAACAAGAATTCGTGGTGAGTCAAAAAGTGCTCAATTGTGCAAAGTGAGGCGAGGGAGTCCAGAGAAGAGTGGAGAATATGTGGTAGGAGAACTGGACCCCAAACTCTCGGCTCCGGGTATACAATTTGTCCTTGCAAATGATATAGCTGCTTCACCAGTAGGCGTGCTGCCTACTCTAGTTGAAAAGCCAGTGGAGACGCAGGCAACTGAAGACCTGGAGAATATTTATCCAGGAATTTTCAAGATCACCAGTGTGCAGGTTTATGCAGGAGACATCAAAAGGACAGATAAGGAAGGTGACAGAGAGTTATCCGGAACCTTCTTTGATCAGGTAAGTAGAACAGAGAAAGAGCAAGTAGGAAAGCATGCAAGTATTCTTAGCTCTTCTAAACTGATTGATTTACAGCAGAAAAAATGAGGAGTCAAAACAGTTATATTAAAATGCATTTACCAAGAAAGAAAACGAATGAATTCCTGTTTGTTATTACTTAACAAATGACGTCTGAATGAGAAAATGGAGACCATCACACATTCTAGCAGATCAGACAGGGACAGAAATTCATCAAATTGTTTTGCCAGTAGGATATAGAAAGGAGGTGCTGCGAGTAGTGCACGAGCTACCACTTGGAAGTCAGAATATGGATGTAAAGAAATGTTGAAGCAGTTTCACAGCGTGTTGGTGAGACTGTACCTGGAGTATTGTATACAGTTTTGGTGACCGAATCTGAGAAAGAATATACTGACCACAGAGGAAGTACAAAGGATATTCTCCAGACTAATCCCTCAGATAGCGAGATTGCATGATGAGGAAATTCGGCGCGTGTTCTCCAGAGTTTCAAAGAATGAGAGATGTATCACAGTGAAATTTAGAAAATTCACAAAACAGATGACAAGTTGGAAGTTAACAGGATGTTTCTCTGGCTGTCTAATCCACATTCAAGGTAAATAATGGCAACATAAGGAACAGGCCATTTAAGACTGCAATAAGGAACAAATTCTGCACACGTAGGGGACTAACTAACCCAGGGACATGGAAACCTGTTGGTAAGGCAAGATTAGGGAAAATTCCCAGATATTCTACAAGAGTGTCCAGCGGAACAGAATAACCAGGGAACAGGTAGGACTCATTAGTGACTTGCCAAGTTGCATCCATAACAACTTTAGTGGTAGGAGGCGGGGGCGGGGGTAGTAGGCTGCTGGTATGACTGTAGGCGAGTGTCTAATGGTGAACCCCGGGGATCAGTGCTGTATCCCTTATTATTTGTGATTCAGAGGTGCCGGTGTTGGACTGGGGTGTACAAAGCTAACATCATTTTATAGTCCAACAGGTTTATTCAGCAGCACTAGCTTTTGAAGTGCTGCTTCTTCATCAAAGCACACGACCACTGATGAAGAAGCAGCGCTTCAAAAGCTAGTGCCTCCGAATAAATCTGTTGGACTAGAACCTGATATCTTGTGATTTTAAACCTTATCATTTGTGGTATTCATAAATGATGCAGCTGTGAATATGGACGAGGGGTGGGGTGTGTGATAAGTAAATTGTGTTTGATACGCAGATTGGCCGGGTGATTGGCAGTGAGGAGGAAGAAAAGGTATGCAACCGATGTGGCTTCCTAAACATTGGGGAGACAGGCCAACTACTTGCGGAACGTTTCAGAGACAACCTCTGGAACACCCGCACCAACCAACCCAACCGCACCGTGGCTGAACACTTTAACTCCTCCTCTCACTCCGCCAAGGACATGCAGGTCCTTGGCCTCCTCCATCGCCAGACCATGGCAACACGACGCCTGGAGGAAAAGCGCCTCATCTGCCGCCTAGGAACCCTCCAACCACAAGGGATGAATGCAGATTTCTCCAGCTTCCTCATTTCCCCTCCCCCACCTTTTCTCAGTCCCAAACCTCGGAGTCAGCGCCACCTTCTTGACCTGCAATCTTCTTCCCGACCTCTGCCCCACCCCCTCTCCGGCCTATCGCCCTCACCTTAACCTCCTTCCCCCTATCGCATTCACAATGCCCCTCCCCCAAGTCCCTCCTCCCTACCTTTTATCTTAGCCTGCTTGGCACACGCTCCTCGTTCCTGAAGAAGGGCTTATGCCCGAAACGTCGATTCACCTGCTCCTTTGATGCTGCCTGACCTGTTGCGCTTTTCCAGCAACACATTTTTCAGCTCTGATCTCCAGCATCTGCAGTCTTCACTTTCTCCTAGTGAGGAGGAAGGCCTTATGTTACAGGAAGATACAGATGGAATGGTCAGATGGGTGGATCAATGGCAGATGGAATGTAACCCTGTTAAATATGTGGTGATCCACTTTGGAAAAAGGAACCAGACAGAGGAGGACTCAATGAATGGCAGCACACTAGGAAGCTCAGAGGGTGCTTCTCCACACCTCCCTGAATGTGATTGCACCGGTTAATACACAATTTGAGAAAGCATAGGGGAGCGTAAACACAGCCTTAATACAAAGTGGCATAGATTATAAGAGCTATGCGGAACTTTGGTGAGGCCAAGATGGAATACGGTGTGTAGTTCTAGGAACCACATTACAGGAAAGATATGATTGCACTGGTGGGGGTGCAGACCAGATTGCCTAGGATGTTCCCTGGGATGGACCATATCAGCTATGGACAGAGGCTGGGTAAGCTCGGGTTGTTTAATTTGGAGGAGAGAAGGTTGAGGGGTCCGTGATTCAGAAGGATAGGATGACGAGGGACATGGACACGGTGGATAGACAGCAGCTGTTCCTTTCGTCAAAAGGATTCACTTTTATAGTGAAGAGTTTCAGGTTTAGTGAGGATTTGAGGACTGTTTTTCACCCAGAGTGTGTTGGGGTCTGGAATACGATTCTTGAGAGGGGAGTTGTCATGGTAACCTCGAATCCATTGGAAAATACACGGTTGTGCACTTGAAATGCCATAAGATTCACGGCTACGGGTCTTGTGTTGGAAAGTGGGACTAATGTAGACTGTGCTGTATTACTGATGGTACAGAGTCTGTGCTTCTGTAATTGTATGGCTGTGGAAGGCCAATCACTGAGTAGCTTAAGATAGGAATTGATCGATTTCAGAAGAATATCTTATTAGAGTTTATATGAGTGATATTGTAATATTTTCTGAAAATATGTCAATAACAAAATTAAGAGAAAAAGGTGCAGCTTTCTTAAAGTCTGATACCATATGATTGAAGACAGGGAAATAGCAGAAATTTGAAGCAAATACTTCAGTTATGTCTTCACAGAAGAAACAAAAATAAAACTTCCCAACAATACTAGGGAACTTTAGCCTTGTGAGAAAAAAGCAATAGAATGAAATTAGCAACTAAACAGTTTTAGAGAAAGTATTGGACTGAAATTAATGGGTATAGACAAAGTCAACAGAGATTTATGAAATGGGAATCATATTTGAAAAATTGGGTTTTAGCAAAATTATGGAAAAGGAATTAATGCAATACAATTTGAAGCTCAGAAAAGGTATTGGTAAAGCCCCAAGCCTATTGTGCAAATTCTAATTCTGTGGGGCTGGGGCTAATATATGGTCATGGTTTTCGAAGGGCAGAGCTGGCAGGAAACACTGAGTAGGAATAAAACCATGTTTTCTTTTAAATGGAAGACTTGGAGGATATAGCAAGGATCGGGATTTGGGCTCCAGCTATTCCCAATACACATCATATGTTTAGTTGAGAAGCTCAAATGCAATATTCCGATGATTGTTAACAGCACTAATCGATGTCAGCTTGTGAGTGGGTGAGGAAGATGTAAAAAAGCTCCAAGGTGATTGAGAAAAGTGGAATGACTAGGCAAATACCTAGCAGATGGAGAGTAATGGCAGAGATGAGATGTTGTGTACTTTGATGGGAATAATAGAATGGCAGCCTCTCATTTGAAAAGGGAGTGGTTGAAAAATGTTGCTCTATACATGAACTTAAGCTGCATTTTAGTGTATTTCTGCGCAGCCTCCGAGTTCATGTAGGGCAGTGAGTTCTAAAACCAGTAGTCAATACTGGGAATGGCATTGGCACGCTTACCAGTGTATATAGACCCAGAAATGGGGAGCTGTAACATGGAAAAGAATCTGGATCTCCCAGTACACCAGTCACTGATAGCATTAGTGTAGGAGCAGAAAGCAGTTCGGCAGATAAGTAGCATATTCACCTCCATTTCAGGGGGATTTGAATACAGGAATAAGGGTCATTTACTGCAGGTGTACAGGGCCTTAGTGGGACCCCATCTCGAACATTGTGCAGTATTGTGTGCAGTTTTGGTCCCCTTACTTAATAAAGGACAAACCTGACATTGAGGGAGAGAAGCGAAGGATGACCAAACTGATCACTGGGATGACAGGCTTGTTGTGGGAGCAGAGTTTGGGGCAACTGGGCCTATATTCCATGGTGTTTAGGAAAATGAGTTGCGATCTCATTGAAATATATAAAACCCTGTCAGTGTGAGACAGATTGGAAGCAGGGGTGATAATTCCCCAGGCTGGGATGTCGAAAACAAGGGGCCACAGTTCTAGCTTCATGCAGGCCACTCTGCGTTGAAATGAGAATTAATGTCTGCACTCAGAGATGGTACCCTGGGGATCTCTCTCGCAGATGAGGTTGTAGAAGCCAAGGCGCTAAATATACATAAGAATTTCTGGAAACTAAAGGAATAGGGAAAGAGCAGGAGTGTGGTGTGAAGATAGAAGATCAGCGATCATTCTAGGTTGTTCTCCAATAAAGCGGTAGCTGTGTTCCTGTGCAAAACTGTGTTGTAGAAAATCGTGCAATATTAGTAATGTGATTTATGGAAAAAAGAGCATAAGGGGCGAACCTCCCAAAATATCAGTAAAAAACAAAAATTAAATTTAGTTTTACACACACACTAGCACTGTCTAAATAAATCTTTAATTCACATATTGCAATGAAACTGTGTTGTAAATTTAACACTTTCACACAACAGACACTAACCACAACAGCGTACCTTTCACTACACTCTTCACCAGAAGGTGCGCAAGCTGACTGACCACGTGATGCAGAATTCCATTTCTCCTGAAGAATCTACCACCACCGCCACCCCCCACCCCCCGTTTGAAATAAAGTTCCTCCTAAATGTAGGCTATAATTCCTAGTTTCAGGCTCAGTTTCAAGGCATCCAGAGCGGATTGTATTCCTGTTTTAGCTGAATACATTGATTGTGTATTTTGTAGACAGAGGATCCTGAGGCTACATTTTGCTGTTCAGCTGGTGCCCGCGTAACAGTGAATGGGAATTGACTTTATAGAAAATGGAGCAGATTGACACAATTGAGTGCCTTGCTTTGCCGTTTCAGAGACTATTGAAGAGTGTATCACATGTCTGTGTGTCTAGAGTCACTTTTAGGACAGACCAGGAAAGCACGGGAGACTCACTTCCTGAAAGTACACTGGGGAAGGAGATTGATGTTGACAATAAACATTGGATACTAGATCACTATTACTGACACCAGATTTTAGGCCTCGATATTTTATTAATTGTTTTTAACTTCCACCAGCTGCCAGAGCATTCGCCTGTCTGGATTCGTAATCCAGTGACATTTCCACAATAGCACCATCTCCACATGTGGACCTATCTCACACCACACTGAGCTGGTTTTTTCTGTGCTGCTTGACAGCTCTGTCAAATAGAACTCCCACCAATGAGACTGTCGTGATGGGACTGAAGGGGTGGTAAATGGTCAGATTGCAGTTATTTCTCTCTTCGGGGATTGGACGTAGTTGAGTAATTTGCTAAATTGCCATGGAGATGTCAAAGTTGGAGCTGGAATGAAACAGCTTCCCCAGGGGCATGGCTTGTTGTGCAGCACAAGTCTTCAGTCCTATTGCAGGAATGGTGTCATGGTCCTTTGTCTTTGTCATAACTATTGTGTTCAGCTGTTTCTTCATGTCACGTGCAGCGAAACAAATTGGTTGAAGATTGGCGTCTGTGATTCTGTGTGCATCATGATGAGGGTGAAGCGGATTATCAACTCAACACGTCTGGCTGAGGGTAGTGCAGGCTTGACTTTTACACTGACGCAAAGAGCTCTTCCGATATTTAGGGTGAGGATATTTGTGGAGTCCTCTCCTCCAGTAAATTGTTTAATAGCCCATCGATATTTATGCTTGGATGTGTGAGGATGACAGAGCTTAGATCTGATCTGTTAGTCTTGGGATCATTTCCTCCTCTCCATCAGACGTTAGTTCTGCTGTTTGGAATGTAACCAGTCAAGTGCGGTAGCTTTAATGTGTTATCATCAGGTTTAGGTGCACATGATTCCGACCCTGGCATGTTCACCCACACTCGTCACTGAACCATGGATCGGCTTGATGGTAATGGTAGACTGATAGATTATCCTGAGTAAAATGTTACGGATTGTCCTTGAATACAATTCTGTTTCTGCTGCTGCTGTGGTCTACAGCATCAGATGATAACCCAGTTTCAGCTGCAAAGTCTACAATTTAACTCTACTGACTGTCCCCCAGTTCACATTGAGACCCATTCACCCATCAGCCTAGTACTCAGTGATCTAACCTGATTTCTGATGCGGTAATACTTCCAATAGCATATTCTCATTCTGCTGAAAGACTCTCATTGTTGTCACGCCTCCAATTTGTTACTTTAACTGAATCCATTTCAGGTATTAATCTGTATCTTTTCCTTTCCATAATGCCATCTTCTGTGTTTGAAGTGAATGTGTTTCCTTCTGATTTTCTCCCTGACCATGATTAAGAGCTGTATAGTGTCAGTGATGACAGTCTTATGCAGTTTCAGAGTCAAGAAACTTGTCACCATGCGTTATCGTTCAGTTCCCAATGTATGACGCTCCATGTTGGACAGGATGTTTGAGCATCTTTCACATACTTCTTTGGAAATTGTTCGAAAACAGAAATTGCTGAAAATGCTGCAGCATCTACTGGAGTGAATGCAGAGTTACACTTTCAGTCCAGTGAGCCTCGACAAGCTCACAGTTTCTCCAGCATGTTTTGTATTTTATTTCCATTGTCCATAGTTATTTGATTAATTCAAAATTTCTGCTGCACCTATTCATTTCTGGAGAACCTCAGCAGGCCTGGCAGCATCAGTCGAGACAGAGAATCAGAGTTAGCATTTCAAGTCTAATGTGACACTTCTTCAGAACTTAAAACGATTGGAAATGGGCTTACTAATCCCTTGCCAGAGGCGGGGGAATGAATGACAGGAGAAAAAGGGTGTGGCAAAGATAAATGGGGTTTTAGCAGTGGTGAAGGATTAAGTGATGTAAAACGGGTTTATATTAAGATGTGAATGGGGGAAAGGGGATCTCTCTACTCAGTACAAGATAAATAAGTCACAACCACACAAAGTCATAGGGAGTCGAGGAGGGAGAATGTTGACTATGTGGTATTTTCAAGATCTGGCCACAAATACGTTTTCTCTGTCGAGATCATCACCGCCCTTCGACAAAGGAATTCAGATGCTTGACTTCTTATTGGCACGGGTAAGGGTTTCATGCTGTCTTAGTATTGTAATGTGGAGAAAAGCAAATAACAGTATGAAGTTTGGGCTGGGTATTGTTCAACTGTCTTTTTAATATTGCAGTAATATTTTTTATTTGCTTGTTCTTGAAGTTAGTATTGGATGGAGTGTAGTAGGATGAGGGGTGACATTATAGAAGTTTCTAAAATCATGAGGGGTATTGATAGGGTGAATAGCCAAGGTCTTTTCCACGGAATGGGGGAGTTCAGCCATAGACGGCATGGGTTTAAGGTGAAAGAGGGAAAATTTACAAGGGACGCAGGGGCAACGTTTTTACACAGAGGGTGGTGTAAGTATGGAATGAGCTGCCAGAGGAAGAGTGGTAGATGCGATGCATGCAAAACTAAAACATTTAAAACTCATTTGGACAAACATATGAATGGGAAACATTTAGAGGCATATGGTGCCAAATGAAAGCAGGTGGGACGAGCTTAATTTGGAAAACCTGGCCTGCATGGACATTTAGAAAAGCTTCACGCAGAGTCAGTGTGGTTTTGTGAAAGGGAAATTATACTTTGCGGACTTGATAAAGGGGATCTGGTAGACCCCAGGCTTTCCAGAGGTTTTCCACAAGGTATTACAAAATAAGAGTTCTTACACAAGACAGAAACGCGTAGGATGATGGATAATGTATTAATATGGGATGATGATTGTTTAAAACACAGAAATCGGAGAGTCAGGATTAATGGATCTTCATGATAAAGGTATATCTGCTGGAGCACACAAATATCAGTCCAATGGCATCAGTTATTCACAATCTATACTGCCGGCCTGAAGGCGGGAGCTCAGTGCAACATACATCCGAGTTTGTGGATGAGACTGAGAATCAAAAGGCAGGCTGTTATTTAATGGAGACGACTTCCAGAAAAGGAGCAGTACAAATAGATTGGAGTCTTCTTGTGTATGAAACATAAATCAGCATGCTGATGCAGCAAGTAACTAGGTTGGTTCATTAGGCAGCTTCCTGAGATGAAAGGTTTGAATTATTGAGAATCTCTAAAACGGTGAGGCGATCATTCATTGGGGTTTAAATGAATGAGGAGTGATATTGCTGAAAAATACAAGACACAGAAGGAGCTTGAGGAGGTAAATGTTGAGAAGCTGTTTCCTCTCCTGAGGGGAGTCTTGAACTCGAGGACATAGTTACCGAATATGGAGAACATCGATGTCAATCTGAGATGCAGAGTGATGTATTTTCTCAGAAGATAATGAATGTCTGGAATTCCCTAACCCAGAGAAAGTATGGGGAGATATAAGGAGTCGGCAAGAAAGTGAAGTTGAGCCCTGGAGTAGATCAGCCATGTCCTTATTAAATGAGAGGGCTAGCTTGAGGGGCCGAATGGCCGACTCCTGTTCCTATTTATTAATTCTACATGTTATGCTTTTGGAAAGTAACTGGTTATTTTCCTGGAAGTCGTGTTGTACATGTTGCATTCAGGGAGAGCAGAGGATTTATTTGAGTTACTGTGGTTCTGTTCGCCGAGCTGCAAGTTTTTGTTGCAAACGTTTCGTCCCCTGTCTAGGTGACATCCTCAGTGCTTGGGAGCCTCCTGTGAAGCGCTTCTGTGGGGTTTCCTCCGGCATTTATAGTGGCCTGTCCCTGCCGCTTCCAGTTTTCAGTTTCAGCTGTCCGATGTAGTGGCCGGTATATTGGGTCCAGGTCTATGTGTTTGTTGATGGAGTTTGTAGATGAGTGCCATGCTTCTAGGAATTCCCTGGCTGTTCTTTGTTTCGCTTGCCCTTTAATGGTAGTGTTGTCCCAGTCAAATTCATGTTGCTTGTCGTCTGCGTGTGTGGCTACAAGGGATAGCTGGTCGTGTCGTTTCGT
Source organism: Chiloscyllium plagiosum (assembly GCF_037043375.1). Lineage (NCBI taxonomy): Eukaryota > Metazoa > Chordata > Chondrichthyes > Orectolobiformes > Hemiscylliidae > Chiloscyllium > Chiloscyllium plagiosum. The sequence goes on along the minus strand of NW_028270178.1, from coordinate 70,218,156 downwards.
GGCTAGATGATGTTCGTGGATGCGGATCGTTAGCTGTCTTCCTGTTTGTCCTATATAGTGTTTTGTGCAGTACTTGCATGGGATTTTGTACACTACATTAGTTTTGCTACATGCTGGGTATCGGGTCCTTCGTTCTGGTGAGTTGTTGTCTGAGACCTATAGGGGAGAGACGCGACGACAAGCCAGGAAATGGGAATCCTGCGCTAACCGCCTAAGCGCCACATATGAACAACTCCGGTTCCTGCATGAATGCCGAAAGAATCGAATCCTTCCACCATGTGTCAGATACAGACCACCAGTCAACAATCCACAAGCCTGTGTGGAGTTTGCACGTTCTCCCCGTGTCTGCGTGGGTTTCCTCCGGGTGCTCCGGTTTCCTCCCACAGTCCAAAGCGGTGCAGGTGAATTGGCCATGTTAAATTGCCCCTAGTGTTAGGTAAGGGGTAAATGTAGGGGTATGGGTGGGTTACGCTTCGGCGGGTCGGTGTGGACTTGTTGGGCCGAAGGGCCTGTTTCCACACTGTAATCTAATCTAATCTAATCTAAAAAAAGCCAGAAACACAGCCAGACAGAACGGACTCAGGATGATCCAGGTAATGATTACAGACGCTCACAACAGACTTCACAGATACAGACAAGAAATTGCGCGCCAAAAGTCGTTAATTTCAAAAACCACTAATCAGGAATGGACCCGGACCATAGAACAGGCTGTCACCGCAGGACAGAACAGGACTACACACTGCAAAAAAAGGTCACTAAAAGAAAAAATGGCCAAACTAACACACAACAAAGAGGACACCACAACACACACCAGGGTTAAAAACCTCTCCCACAGACAGCTCACAGACACGGAAAGAACAATACTGGCCAAGGGACTCAACTACAACCACAGGGACGCCAAGACAGCAGACTTCCTAGCAGCACTAGAATGCACACTCAGGAACAATGGACTGACAGAAGAGACACAACAAACAGTGAGACAAAGTATCGTACCCCTGATAACAAGGAAAAGACAAACACATAACCTCAACACCAAGGGGAGTGAAGCACTAAAATCACTAAGAAACGATAAGAACATAATCATACTAACAGCAGACAAAGGCAGAATGCAGATCATCCTGTACAAAGCAGAGTACATCCAAAAAGCACAACAACTACTTGCAGATAACAACACCTACCAAAAGAGGGAGTTTGACCCTACCCCACAGCTCACCAATAGGATAAACAACACACCGAGGAACCTACAAAAAAACGGACAGATAACCAGGTCGGAACTACAAAGAATGAAACCTGAAAGCAATAACACCCCCAGATTCTATGGACTACCTAAAGTACACAAACCAGACATCCCACTCAGACCCATAGTATCACTACCAGGGACACCACCACACAAACTGGCTAAAGAACTATAGTAGAAACTGAAACACCTGATCAGCGGATCCAGACACTCTATACAATCGACACAGGAATTCTTTGACATCATCAGAAATATACACATAGACAAGGAAGAAACCATGGTCTCATTCGACGTAACGGCACTGTTCACCTCTATTGACAAAGCCCTAGCTAGAGAAACAATAGCCAACCTGCTGAATAGACATAACAGACAACAGGACGTTGAACCCATCAACAAAGACGACATACTTAAACTACTGGACTTGTGCCTCACAACACACTTCATATTCAACAACCGGATATACGAACAAATCAACGGAACACCCATGGGCTCACCGATCTCGGGACTCATAGCAGAAAAGGTAATGCAAAGGTTAGAACAAACAGTCTTATCACAAATTCAACCCAAACCCTGGGTCAGATACGTTGATGACACCTTTGTAATCATTAAAAACACGGAAATAGAGAATACACACCGGATCATTAACTCCACACTCACAGGAATCCGATTCACAAGAGAGGAAGAAAAGGACAACCAACTCCCATTCCTAGACGTGAGGGTACAGAGAACACCAAAGAGAGAATTCACCACTAAGATACACAGGAAAGCCATACACACAGACCAAGTCCTGAATTATGAAAGCAACCACCCCAATACACACAAACGGAGTTGCATCAAGACACTATTCAAAAGGGCCACAACACACTGCAGCACACTAGAACTGCAAAAAGAGGAAGAGGAACACCTATACAAGGTATTCGCCAAAAACGGATATCCTCGCAATTTCATCAACAGATGCCTAAGGGAAAGCCAACAGAACGAGGACATGCCGCAACACAAAGGACTAGCCATACTACCATACATCAAGAACATCTCTGAAATGACAGCCAGACTATTGCGACCACTAGGACTTATAACAACACACAAACCAACAGCCACTCTCAGACAACAACTCACCAGTACGAAGGACCCGATACCCAGCATGAGCAAAAGTAATGTAGTGTACAAAATCCCATGCAAGGACTGCACAAAACACTATATAGGACAAACAGGAAGACAGCTAACGATCCGCATCCACGAAAATCAACTAGCCACGAAACGACACGACCAGCTATCCCTAGTAGCCACACACGCAGATGACAAGCAACATGAATTTGACTGGGACAACACTACCATTGTAGGGCAAGCGAAACAAAGAACAGCCAGGGAATTCCTAGAAGCATGGCACTCATCTACAAACTCCATCAACAAACACATAGACCTGGACCCAATATACCGGCCACTACAGCGGACAGCTGAAACTGACAACTGGAAGCGGCAGGGACAGGCCACTATACATGCCGGAGGAAACACCACAGAAGCGCTTCACAGGAGGCTCCCAAGCACTGAGGATGTCACCTAGACAGGGGACGAAACGTTTGCAACAAAAACTTGCAGCTCGGCGAACAGAACCACAGCAACGAGCACCCGAGCTACAAATCTTCTCACAAACTTTTTTTGAGTTAACCCTGGTTGGGGTATGGGGGCTGTATTCACAGCGAATCTGGGTCTGGGACATGACTTACAGCTGCAGCAGAAGTTACAGAGACGGGAAGCCTGCAAGCAGGGACTGGAGGTCGGGGTCACTTCCCGACCCAGCCTGGATTTTCCAAGTGCATTTCCAAAACTACACCTAACCATTGTAGTGGCGTCGATCTGCTGCTGTGTTGCAGGTCCGATGGGCTGAATAGAACATCAGAACAGAGGGCTGAGAGACACGAGTGGCCCATTCGGCCCTTTGACACTACCCTACTAGTAAATAAGGTCGTGGCACATCTCATTGCGGTCCCAGCTGCACTTTTCTCTCCATGCACCATTATCCCTGATTCACCTGCCAATGGACAATCAGCCGAAGCCATTCTCGATAAAATATAATATAGATGTGTGTAACTAATATAACTAACAGAGGAGCATGGTGAATCTGTGGTTAGTACTGCTGCCTCATATCACAAAGGAGTTGGGTTCAATTCCAATCCTGGGCATCCCTCTATGTGGAGGTTGAACATTCTCCCTGTGCCTGAGTGGGTTTCCTCCCAATGGTCCAGTGTCGTCTCACAGTCCAAAGATGTGCAGCTTAGGGTGGTTTGGCCATGCTATAGTGCCCAGAGATGTGTCGGTTAGGTGGGTTAGTAATGGGAAATATCGGGTTACATACGGGGCAAGTCTGGGTTGGATGCTGTTCAGTGGGTAGGTGTGGATTCAATGGGCAGAATATCCTGCTTCTTCACTGTTGTGGTTCTATGACAATGATAACAAGTTTTGACTATACAAACACACAGCGGGTATCTACCTGATCCACTCTCCTCAAGGTTTTGTATGTTTCAATAGGATCAGCTCTCATTCCATGTCTAACCTATTAAAGTCTCCATAATATAAGCCCTTCATCCCTGGAATACGTGAAGTGAAACAACTCTCAACTGCTTCCAATGTAATTATATTCTTTCTCAGGTAAGGAGACGAACAAAATCTTACACACAGATGAGTAAAGTTTTTGTTTTCTCAGTGTTGTGAGTCTTTGTAACACTCTTCCCCGCCGAACATTGGAAGCAGAGAATATCCAATATTTTTGAGGCGCAGACAGAGGCTTCACAAATACCAACGAAGTCAAGGATTATTGAGGAATGGGCAGGAATGTGCAGTGTGTGGGAAATTCTGACAGTGGTACAAATTACACTGGTCCAGAACATCCAGGAATATAATGCAAAACGAAATGATAAAATAGATAAAAATTTAAAATGGAACAATGATAGAATACAGTATCAAAGGACCATGGGGCTGCTCTGCCATTAGAGAGAGATCACTCGTGGTAGTTTGTCCTGAGGGTCACCGCACGTCGGGAGATGGGGTGAGGTTGAGAGACCGTCCCCTTCATGGTGATCTCTGTCATTGTGAGGAACTGAACCTATGCTGTTGACCTCCCTCTGCATCACAAACCAGATTTTTTTTTTTTTTTTTTTTTTTTAGTATAATTGTTACAGACAGAAACAGTCACAGACAAAGGAAAAGAGAAACTTTCATAATAAGGTAAAGGTGCAGTTAAGATAACAGTCAAGATAGCGACTAAGGATGAAAACGTTCTCTGCTAGAAATTGTATATTATAACAAGCCAAGTGATTAGAAGCGGTCTTTGGCTGAAAACAATAAGATGAGACAAGTGAAATAACCAGAATTATTAATTGAAATTGAATATATATAACCAAAAAATAAGTGTATATTTTTTATTGTCCTGTGTAAAATGTGCTTATCATTACATAAAAGTATGAAGCTGATGGAATATATTATGAGGGGAGTCCGTCTGTATCGGAAATGCCCTCGAACAGGCGCTTGAAGAAAACATGGTAAATGTGCCTGAGTGTCATCCACTCAGTGACAGAAACCCAGGGAGTTGAATGACTGAAAGTTCATGTAACATGGAGCTGAGAGAGCCAACAGACCAGTTGCGGTCTCATGATATGCTAGAGCATATAATGAAGGGCTGAATGGCCTCATGATTGATTTTAATTGTCTGTGTATTGAAAAACATGCATCGCTATTCATTAGGTATGACATTTTCCTGAAAATGGGAATTATTTGAAAGATTGTCTGGAACATTCCATAATCGGCATTCTCTCAAACATTCTATTGCCATGTGGGGGTATTGCAAAGGCAAGAGAGAAAGAGAGAAAGAGAGAGAGAGAGTGGAGAGAGGGAGAGATAGGGAAGATGCGGTATGCTGCAGTGAGAGTAGTAGAGCATTGGCCTTGTTTTGGGGTGGGTGCAGTAACAGATATACAATAGTGTGAGGGAGCAGAGAGAATATGGTGACTCTTTTCCTGACAGAGTGGCGAAGGTTATTGATGCTTGTCCTGTATTGCTGGACATTTATTCAGACTGCAGATACTGTACTGAGCTGGGTGGTGAGCTCACACCATGTTCGGTGGGACTGGTAGTGTGGCCACCTCTGAGAAGAGAATGGTCCTCATCTGTACTAGCCCATCCACATATCCCTGTCGACAAATCGTGGTGTATTTGCCTCTTATCTGCCATGCTGGGGCTAAACTGTGAAGGGCAGCTCCAAACTGAGAAAGCCCAAAAGTGTGCCCATTGGCCTTTTAAAGGTGGCACCAGGGCCAGGGATCACGGAATAATCAGGGATATCCGGTCGATGGTTAGCACCTCCAGCCATGATGAGTGGGAGAATCGACCTGGTATTGAATGAGAGGGACATCATGGGGTCGGGTGGGTAGGTAATGAGGTGAGTTTGATAAGATAGCTCCAGGAAACGAGCTCGACCTCGTGCAGACAGTCCCTCTGTCACATTCAATAGAAATGTCACTGATATAAATTGTTGTTACATTCAGTCCAACGAGGCATAGACTCTGCTGTTCCCACTCACAGTTACAAAGCTGCAGAACAAATGCTCATCCAAAAATCCATCATCTGAACTCACACCAAATCCCATTCACCCATCATTCCTGGAAATATTGGCTCACGTTGCAGGATTCTGTCGAAATATCTTCATTTCAGCATTCTGAAAACTGTGAGCTTCCATAAAATTGTCTATCAATCTTACTTTCTCGTTTTCCCAAAATCCTTTCGTTTGTTTGAATTTAAACTGATTCCCCCACCACCGTGGGCGGCACGGTGGCACAGTGGTTAGCACTGCTGCCTCACAGCGCCTGAGACCCGGGTTCAATTCCCGCCTCAGGCGACTGACTGTGTGGAGTTTGCACGTTCTCCCCGTGTCTGCGTGGGTTTCCTCCGGGTGCTCCGGTTTCCTCCCACAGTCCAAAAGATGTGCAGGGTCAGGTGAATTGGCCATGCTAAATTGCCCGTAGTGTTAGGTAAGGGGTAAATGTAGGGGTATGGGTGGGTTTCGCTTCGGCGGGTCGGTGTGGACTTATTGGGCCGAAGGGCCTGTTTCTACACTGTAATGTAATCTAATCTAATCTCTCTCTCTGGCAGTGGTTTTCACACCCACAGCACCCCCTTGTCATGGTACAATGGAGATGTGGAGCCATAAATGGATGGGAGCTTCACATCCTGTCTCTTTCAGCATGGGCTGCAAGTTTCCACACTGGGCAGGGATCTAACACAGTGTTACTGAGCAATATACTGGGGTGGTGTCCACAGCTCTACATGCGGGGAGGGTAACTGCTCAAGTTTACAGATCAATTCACTGCACAGATCCCCATACTGAACAGGTTCTTTGTTCACGTTCAAAGGGCAATATATTGGTGTGGGTTGCATTTCACCCCATGCTGGACAGAATGTTTCGTCCGGGTATCTGAATCAATGCACCGGTGTGATCTGCACTGCTCCCTATGTTGGACATACAGGTAGTGGACCGGTGAGACCTGCAGAGTGCTCCATCCTGGATAGATTGCTAGATTGTACTGAGCCTGGTCTGCACAATGCTCCATCCGGGACAGATTGCTGGATTGTACTGAGCCTGATCTGTACAGTATTCCATCTTGGACAGATTGCTGGATTGTACTGAACCTTGGTCTGTACAGTATTTCATCCTGGACAGATTGTTGGATTATACTGAGTCTGGTCTTCAAAATGCTCCATCCTGAACAGATTGTTAGGTTGTACTGAGCCTGGTCTGCACAGTGCACCATGCTGAGCAGATATCTCATCTGGGCTTATCCGTGTCTGGGCTGGACCTGTGAGATGGATTGTGTATGCAATATAATTCCTGATAGAGCTATCACTCCTCCATCTCGGTGCATTCCGCTGTCAAAGCACGTATTTCTGCAACATATTGTCCATTAAGTACTTCTCCAATCAAAACGTGAAAATCTTTCCTTTTTGCTTTGGACCCGAGCAGAACGCCCCTCACAGTACATGACGAAGGTAGTCGCGACCCGAACGGTTTCTTAATTTAAAGGAAAATGCGAGGTGCTGTGTTTCAGATACAATTTGTTTGATCAAAGTATTTGACTTTAAGCAAAACACAATCTATTCAAATACAACAGCATCAAGTGGAACTTGGAATATGTTAATTCTACTGGAAAACCTAAAAGAATTATAGGTTATTTATATACTCTACAGTAACTGCTCCAACATAGTGACATCCCATAAGCTTACACTTGTCAAAAAGCAAATTCAGGAAACACATCGTCTCACATGCAGTTCTCCAATCCAGGAGGAAAAAACATCAAAAGCCAAATCTGATGGCTCGTATCCGCAACTCGAACCATGGTCAATCCCGAGAAAGATAATAACGACCATCAGATAAACTCTTGTCTGTTGTTGTAACATTCCAGTCTAATGTTCTCAGATGCTGAGCCACTGTTGGAACATTCCAGTCTGTTGTTCTAAGATTCTCTTCCTTTCCCTCTCCCTGTAACTGCTGAGCACAATCATCTTGTGGATGACACTGCCGCTGATACAATGGCACAACAGGTTGAAGGAAGCTCCTTACTAGTAGAAGAGGGAAACTGTCGAATGACACAGTTAGAATCCATGGAGACTGACTTCAATCACAGTCACAAACAGCTCCAGTAAACCCTTTTCTGCAGAGTCTCTGCAGAGCGTTAACTTGAAAGAACTGACCAAATAAAACATGAGTGATTGCTACAAATATCATTCACCTTATACAGCTATTCTGCTCTTACAAGCTGCAGGCAATGGGATTACTTCCTGGAACAGGTGGATTTAGCTGACTTCCCTTTACTTCAGGCCATGGGGCGATTCCAGTGAATCCTCGACTGGTATCCCTTTGTACCACCGAGTTCTGCATTCTGCCTCCAGTTATACAATTTACTGTTTTTTCATGCTTCGTCCATAACACAAACTTCCCATCATCCACATTGTACATTTTTTTTTGCTGAAGGTTTGCTCACGACCCTCCCCTGTCTGTATCACATTGCAGACACTGCGTCTCCACTTGACATCTTATTAAATGACTATCCTGGTGTGAGGGCAATTTGCGCTCCAATCCATTGAGCCCTGTCATCCCAACCATTATTCTAGATTGTAATCCGTTGATAACTCACACTGATCCCCGAGGAATTTCACTAATGACAACTTTCCAACCTGAAAATAAGTAATTATCTCTATTCGGTATTTCCTGGTACCTGACCAGGACTCCCTGTTCCTGTGTAGCAGCCTAGAAATGTTGCATGGCCTCCTGCTATGCTGTGTAGCTGGTTGTCGATTTGTTTCTGATCTCAGTGATCCTCCTTCCGGCCATTTGTTGTCAGATAATCAGGTGGAGTTCGTACTGTAAATGTTCCAGATACCTGAAAGTTTAAAAGATGAGCACAGAATATAGACTAACATTTGGGGGGATCGCTATCCGGTCAAACATGCTGTCTTTCTGATGCAGCAATAGAATCATTCTAGAATATCAGTCATGTGCTCAATTTTGATCTTTAGACACTGAGAAGGGGGGAGATTTCCTATAGCCTGATTAACATGTGTCCACTTATCAACACAACCAATAATCCAGATCACTAATTTCATTGTTGGTTGTTGCTGCTATGTTGAATAATTGCCGCAGTCACTACACATTGAAATAAACTGTTCACTTTGAGAGGTGGCCTTATAGAGGTTCATAAAAGCATGAGGAGCATTGATAGGGCAAATAGACCAGGTCTTTTCCCTTGGGTAAGGGAGTCCAGAACTACAGGGCATAGTTTTAAGGTGAGAGGGGCAGGATATATAAGGGACAACTTGTCCACACAGTGTATGGTGTGTGTGTGTGGAAAGAGCTGCCAGAGGAAGTGTTGGAGGCTGGTATAATTACAGCATATAAAAGTCATCCAGATGGGTTTATAGAAAGGAATGATTCAGAGGGATATGGGCGAAATTATGGCAAATGAAGACATATGGTTGGCACGGATGAGATGGACCAAAGGGTGTGTTTCCCTGATGAAAATCTCTATTGCGCTGTGACTGAATCCTTCATTCTATTCCTGTTTATCTCCTTAGAGGGGCAGAGTGGTGTTCCTCTTAGCTCATTGCAGTGATACTAACTGGCTGAATGGGGTCTTCCTCTCCCTCTGTAACAGCCTCAAGGGGTGCAGTGGCAGAACAACATTGGATAGGAGCTCCAGACAGCTCCTCAGTTTATAAAGATCATGGTTGGTCTGTTTGCGGCAGAAAACACCTTTCCGGTCCATTTCCAATAAACACTGACACTCAAGGTCAGTCAAGGTGATCCTTGAATATCTTCAATGACCCCCCACTACTTTTCGTCATTTACATAACTGATTTGGATGTGAGCATAAGAAGTATCGTTCGTAAGTTTGCAGATGACATCCAAATTGGAGATGTAGTGGACAACTAAGAAGGTTATCTCAGATAACAATGAGATCTTAATCAGTTGAACCAATGGTCTGAGAAGTGGCAGATGGAGCTTTATTTAGATAAATGTGGGGTGCTGCATTTTGGGAAAGAAAATCTTGGCATGATTTATACACTCGGGAGTGTTGCTGAACAGAGAGACATTGGAGTGCAGGTTCATAGATCCTTGAAAGTGGAGTCGCAGGTAGATAGGATAGTGAAGAAGGTGTTTGGTATGCTTTCCCTTATTGGTCAGAGTACTGAGTACAGGAGTTGGGAGGTCATGTTGCAGCTGTATAGGACATTGGTTAGGTCACTGTTGGAATATTGCGTGCCATCCTGTCTCCTTCCTATCGGGAGGATGTTGTGAAACTTGAAAGGGTTCAGAAAAGATTTACAAGGATGTTACCAGAGGTGGAAGATTATAGCTACAGTGAGAGGTTAAATACGCTAGGGCTGCTTTCCATGGAGCATCGGAGGATGAGCGGTGACCTTATGGAGGTTTACAAAATCATGAGGGGCATGGATAGGATAAATAGACAATGTTTTTTCCATAGGTGGGGGAGTTCAGTACAAGAGGGCATAGGTATAGGGTGAAAGAAGAAAGATGTAAAAGAGAACTAAACAGCAACCTTTTCCACGCAGAGGGCGGTACGTGTGGAATGAGCTGCCAGAGGAAGGTATGGAGTCTGGTACAATTGCAACATCTAAAACGCATCTGAATGGCTATGTGAATAGCAGGGGTTTGTAGGGATATAAGCCAGGTGCTGGCAGGAGGGACTAAATTGGGTTGGGATATCTGGTCGGCATGGTTGAGTTGTTTCCGTGTTATACATCTCTATGACTCTATGACACTATGGCCCAGTCTTCACTGTTCCCTCGGGTTGAGAATGCCACAGACATCTCTTTCCTAAGGCGATAGGAACATCCTTATCTCAATCTTAAATGGTAGAACATCGAAATTTATAAGTGTATGAACCTCACAGTCAGCTTCTCTTTTAAAAAAAAATGAAGGCACAACCAATAGGTAATACATAGACCATTCAGCCCCTCTAACCTATCTCACATTCCCATTTACTCTGTTCTGTGAAGATTTTATCAAATTCAGCCTCCAGTGCTCTTTTGGGTCGACATTCCAGAAAGCATAAACCATAGAGCATATGACACTGGTGCAGAACGACAGTGTTTGGTCTATCGAGTCTGATCTGCTGTTCGATCATGGCTGACATTCCATCAACAAACACATCGACCTGGACCCAATATACCAACCACAACAGCGGACAGCTGAAACTGACAACCGGAAGCGGCAGGGACAGACCACTATAAACACCGGAGGAAACATCAAAGAAGCGCTTCGCAGGAGGCTCCCAAGCACTGATGATGTCGCCTAGCCAGGGGTCGAAACGTTTGCAACAAAAACTTCCAGCTCGGCGAACAGACGACAACAATGGCTGACATTTGGCTCAACCAAATTCTCCCATATTTTCACTGTAACCATTGCTCCGCTTATCAATCAGAATATATCTATCTCTGTCTTAAACACCGAAATGTGTCGGTGTCTCTGTATGTCTGCATGTGTGTGTGGCATATTGGCAGGGGGCAAAGTGTGGTGGAGAAGAGTTGTCTTTGGGACGGAGGCCTGTGACCAGTGGCGTTCCACAGGGATTGGTGCAGGATCAACTTTTGGTTAACATTTATATCAGTGATTTAGATGAGAATTATAGAAGGCATGGGGAGCAAGTTTACGGCTGATAATAAGATGAGTTATATAGTGGAAGGTGAAGAAGGTTACATAAGATTACAAAGCTTTAATAATTGGATCGATGATTCATAGAGGTGCACAGCACAGAAACAGACCCTTTGGTCCAAGTCATTCGTGCCAACTAGATGTCATAAATTAACTTAGTTTCAATTTCCACCATTTGTTCCGTATCTCTCTAAACCTTTTCAATTCATGTCCCCATCCAGATGCCTTTTAAATGTTGTAATTGTAACAGCCTCCACCACTTCGTCTGGCAGCTCATTGCATGCATGCACCACCCTCTGTGTGAAAATAGTCCCCTTAGTTTCATTTTAAATCTTGTCCATCTCACCTTAAATCTATGTCCTTTAGTTTTGGACTTCCCTGCACTGGGGTAAAGAACCTGACTATTCACCCTATCCATGGTCTTCATGATTTTATAAACCTCTAGAATGTGCAAATGTGACTCCAATCATCACGAATGGCTGTGCTTTCAGTCATCCCGGGCTTAAGTTCTGAAATTCAATACTGACACCTCTTCATTCTCCAACACATCACAGTTCTAAAATTATTTAATCAACTTGTTCAGCCACAATATGAAACACTTCTGTGGGATTTGAATCTACACTTTTGGGCTCAGAGGTTGGGACACTACCACCACTTGGCAATAGTCCCTAAAGCTGCAATATTATTCACCTCTGTGTTTATTCATCAGCCTGTTTTCAAATAATGTGGCATACCTCCGTGACACGCAGGACTTGAATCCAGACCTTCGGGTCCAGAGTAATAAACATTACTGCGCAAGTTCAGGTATTGCAATATAACCCAGAGCTCTGGCCACTGTACAAGACTTCAACCATTCCCAGATTTTGAGTCATATTTTAAACGTCAGCTTTCAGCTCAGTGTGGATTAATTAAAATTTGGTTCACTTTACTCAATTACACAGTTCAAAGAATTACGTTTTTCAACAGATGAAAGGTACTCACCTCAAATGTACGATGTTGAGTTTATGTGCTCTGTCTTCGTGATGAACTATGAAGATCTTTAATTGTTTGGCTATGGTTTCTACCTTAAGTGGCTATTATCGGACCTCTGTAATATGAAGGCAAGACATCCTGAAGACGCACTCTGCACCATAAAGGATCTGGAAAAGATACTTATCACTGAACACCACAGTCGAAGAAAGAGCACATTTCTGGATCAAAAACACTAATCACTCTTTCCCGCCTATAATGTGTGACTGCCCTCTTCTTATTTTCCAGCCTTTCTTCCCAGTTCTCCAGCCTGTGAGTGACACATTAGTCTCGTATTCAGGTTTATGGCATATCAAGATCAATGCAGAGTAGTGTGAGGTGATGCACCTTGGTAGAAATAACTCTAAAAGTCAATATAAAACGTTCTGTACCATTTAAAAGGCGCTGTAGAAGCAGAGGGCTCTGGGTGCATGTGATATCAGGACAAGTTGGGAGAGCAGTAACTATCACAGATTAGTGAGCTGTTTACAGGGGGAGGTGTAGGAGAGAGCCTCTGTGCTCCCTTTCTGGGTGGTGGTGGAGACAATGTGTTGTGTGCCCACTGTCCAGCCCACCGAGACCGAGGGGATTCCAATTGTACCAGCTCGACACAAAATGGAGATGGCATTAGGGCCAGGGCTTCTAAATTGTGCCGGGTAAAACGGCACTGCCAGTGGGTTTAATGTGAGAATTGACATTCACTGAACATTGCTCCTTACTCAGTCGGTGTATAGTGAATGTTTCAGAATCTCCACACGAGGCGTCCCAGTCCTCTCCGACTTGTACCAGGATTCTCCTCATATGGCGGGGGTGGAGGAGGAGGGGGGAGGGGGGTGGGTGGATGGATATCGGGCACACCACTACCAGGCTTGGTCATTTCTGTCCTATTCCAGGCTGTTTCTCCTGGAATGGGCGAAAGAGAGGGTGGGAGTGAGTGTGGGATATGGTGGCCCTGCTGTTAGTGCCTGTGCAGATGGGGAGGGATGACATGGTGAGTTGTCCAGAGGGATTCAGTATACAGTGTTTTATCCATGCAGTCTCATTAGTGTGGGGCGTGAAGTGGAGTTGGGGGGGCGGGGGGGGCGTTGAGAGAGAGAAAGAGATAGAGAGAGAGAGGAAAGTTGCTGCATGCTGCACTGAGAGTGGTGGAGCATGAGCTTTGTTCAGGGGAAGGTGCTGTAACAGATATACAATGATAGTGAGGAAGCAGAGAGAATACAGTGACTCTTATCCTGACAGAGTGGGGAAGGTTATTGATGCTTGTTCTGTATTTCTGGTCATTTCTTCAGATACTGCACTGAGCTGGTTGGTGAGCTCAGACAATGCACGGTGGGTCTGATGGTGTGGACTCCACTGGGAAGAGAATGGCCGCCCTCTGAACTAGCCCATTTACAAGGACTTCAATTTCTCTGTTGACAAATCGTAGTGTAATTGCCCCTTACCTGCCATGCTCGGGGTAAGCAGTGCAAGGGAAGCTCCAAACTGAGAAAGCTCATACATGTGCCCATCGGCCTTTTTAAGATGGCACCAGTGCCTCGGAATACCTGGGGTCATGCGGATGATGGTGAATACCTTCAGCCATGGTGGGTGAGAGAATCGGGATGACATTGAATGAGACGGACACCATGGGGTGGGCTGGGTAGTTAACGAGATGAGTTCGATAAGGTGGCACCAGGAAACTAGCTCAGCCTCGTGCGGACAATCCCTCTGTCATACTCAGTGAAAATGTTACTGACACAAATTATTGTTGGATTCAATGCAATGAGTCGAAGTTTGTGCTGACCCTACTTCCATTTACAAAGCTGCAGAACAAATGCTCATTCAATACTCTCCATCATCTGACCTCACACCAATATCCTGTTCAACTAGCATTCCTGGAAACACTGGCTCATGTTGCAGAATACCGTCAAAATTTCTTCATTTCAGCATTCTGGAACCTGGGAACACATCCTTCCATGACATTGTCTCTCAATCTCCCTCTCTCTGTCTATCCCCCAAACCCCTCCCATTTGTTGATACTTAAAGTGATTCCCCCACCATCTCTCTCTAAGTGATTTTCAAACCCACAGCACCCCTGTGTCATGGCACAATGGAGATATGGAGCTGTAAATGGATGGGCGCTGCGCATCCTTTTACTTCCTGCATGGACTGCAATTTTCCCCACTGATCCAATACAGTGTTACGAGAAATGTACTGGGGTGGTGGACACAGTTCCACACCCTGGTCACGTATCTCACCTGGGTTTATAGATCAATGCACTGCTGTGGTCTGCATACTTTTCCACTTCGGTTAGATTGAGGGTTATATTGCTCAGTCCACTAGTCCGTTTGCGATGTGCTCCCTGCTGAACACATGTCTCATCTGGGTTTATATATCGATGCATTGCTGAGGTCTGCTCAGTGTTCCACTCTGGACTGATTGCAGTTTGATGTTCAGCAGTGCTCTAGCCTGGTCTGCACAGTGCTCCATGCTGAACACATATCTCCTCTGGGTTCATGGTGTGTGGTCTGGTTCTAGTTTAAAAAAAAATGAAAGATTTATAGTCCGTCCGTCAGTAACCCTATCCATTCCATCGAGACTGAGAAAATATTCACTTTCAGTATGAATAAGAAATGTTATGTAATGAGGGGGTTAACTAAGCCTGTTTTTTCGGTGACTGCGATTAATGTCAGTCTCCATGGATCCTAATTCTCCCAGTGGAGAGTTCCCATCTTTTAATGATATATGAGCTCTGTTCAGTGTGTTATCCCGTAGTAAGAGCGGGAGCATCACCATCAGTACTTGTAGGGATCAGCAGCATCAGATGGAAAAGGGGAGGAGAGATCATAATCTGAGAACATTATTCTGGAATGCTCCAACAATGGATCAGAATCTGGGAACATTAGACTGGAATGTTCCAACAATGGATCAGAATCTGAGAACATTAGATTGGAATGTTCCAACAATGGATCAGAATCTGAGAACATTAGACTGGAATGCTCCAACAATAGATCAGAATCTGGGAACATTAGACTGGAATGTTTCAACAATGGACAGGGGGTTATCCGATGATGTTTGGTTTCTTTCTCTATATTATGATTGGATGTCATTATCATCGCGGATCTATAATGCACTTCTCATTATTCAATATATTTATTATCCTCTCCTGTCTATCGTTGGTGTCCCTGGTAAGTCTTATCCTCGAGATATTTTTTTTCTATAAACCAGTTATGACTGCGTTACTGTTCTTTCATGTAGTCTTCACTTCTTGCCACTATTATTGTTCATGTTGAGACCCTCCAGCCAGATATTCGCTCTGCAGAACATTACTAACTGCATCAGGGAACTTGTTCAAATAATGCCTCCCCCCTTGCTTCTGGCAGTGTTACTCATGGGTCTCTATGTTGACCGACTCAATTCCTGAAGAAGGGCTTTTGCCCGAAACATCGATTCTCCTGCTCCTTTGATGCTTCCTGACCTGCTGCGCTTTTCCAGCAACACATTTTTAAGCTCGACTCAATTTCAGATGTGAACAATTTCCTCACTGTCCTTGTTATTTAAATATTTGGAGTGTGGAGGTCATTGTCCTCTATTGTGTATACAAACTCAATTTCCTTCCTGGGACTCCATCCCATCCCTGGCCAACATCTTTTTTTATTCATTTGTGGGTCTTGGGCATCACTGGCTGGCCCGAATTAATATCCCATTCCGAGTTGCCCTTGAGATGTGGTTGTGAGCTGCCTTCTTGAATCGCTGCAGTCCACATGCTGTGGGTTGACCTACAATGCCTTTAGGGAGGGAATTCCAGGATTTTGACCCAACGACTGTGATGAAACAACCCATTCCAGCTGGTCTGAAAATACCTTTATTCAATGTTCTCATTCTTGTAAGGTTGCTCTCAAAGGGTTCAATCATCCAGTTAGTCCCACGACCCAGTCTTTGTCTCCATATTTCCGGAAGATGTTCAGAGTTTCTGTCTTTAATGTGAATCTCTCTGGCCCTCTGTACCTTTCCATTGCCTGGGTTACTGGCTCCCTTGTGTGTCGAATGCTGGCATTGTGAAGTTCAGAAACAGTGACATGGTGTGTGTCAGGCTGTTGTTCACTTCTCTTTGTGTCCCATGCGTTTCTCCATGGAAAGGGGTGTGTGTGTCGGGCTGTTGTTCACTTCCCGGTGTGTCCCATGTGGTGTTCCATGTTCAGAGGAATGTGTGTAGGGCTGTTGTTCACGTCCTGGTGTGTCTCATGTGGTTCTCCATGGACATGGCTGCGTGAGTCGGGCTGTTGTTCACTACCCGTTGTGTCCAAAGTGGTGTGCCATGTTCGGGGAGTGTGTGTCGGGCTGTTGCTCACCTGCCGGTGTGTCCCATATGCTGCTCCATGTTAGACATGGGTGTGTGTATCTGGCTGTTGTTCACTTCCCGGTGTATCCCATTGGTGCTTCATTTTGGAAAGGGGGGTGTGTATCGGTTTGTTGTTCACTTCCAGGTATGTCCCATTTGGTGCACCATGTTGGATAAGGGTTTCAGAAGCTTTGACTCACGTCTTTTAAACTTGATCTGTGCCTGTCCATTAAACGTCTGACGTCTGTGTTTGGCCCTTTGAGTTGATCGTGTGGTCAGTAACACGAGGAAGCACCTTGAGTATTCTTGTAAAGGACCAGGCATCTAACATCTCTGACAATGCTGTGACTTTAAAGCATATTATTTGCTCCTTTTCTTTAAAGATAGATCTTAAATGCCGAACTACGTACTGCAAACCGCTGAAGTAAATAACTTAGGAGGCTTTTAGGTTTTTTAAATAAATATTGATAACAATGGGCAGTTCGCACAGACCAGGCTTTCCAATTTTTCTGAGCTGTAACAATGACCAGATGCCTGGGTGGGAGAAGGGTTGAATGCTTCAGTAAATAATCCCGAGTGGTTATTCTCTCTGAAATCTGTCTTGATGCTGTTTCCTCCTGGATTGGAGAATTGCATTCGAGACTGAATGACCTATGATGCGTCTTTTTGCCAAAGGACGAGTTTATGGGATGTTCATACATTGGAACAGTTCATTAGTGGGAGGTACTGTATCTATTATTCTGTTAAGATTTCCAGTAGTTAAGTTATTCTAAACTTCTCTTCTTTTTGTATATGTTTTTATTCGAGTGTTTAAATAAATCGTGTTTTGCTTAAATTTGAGTGTTTTGACCAGCTGCATCACATCTCACATCTACATTTGCTATAAGACAAGGTTGGTGTCCAGGCTACCAACTTAAAGTATTTTAAGGCAGTTTGGTCTGGTCCATAGCAAATTGTGGACTCTTTCCCGGTTCGAAATCGACAATTTCAAATGGGATTCAGGATTAGAATCACTAATTGCGTGTAGGGGAATGGGTTGGTGGCTCTTCGGAGGGTCTGTGTGGGCATTTTGGGCCAAAGGGCCTGTTTCCACACTCTAAGTAATCTAATCTTTGGGCTGTGGGAGGAAAACTGAGAGGAAACCCAGGTGGGGTGGGGGAGAATTTGTGCAGGGAGATTGTTGGGTTAAAGGCGGTGTTTTGTCTTTGTTAGTGTCTTTTGTTCCGGGTGTTGAATTCGGGTTGTTTGAATAATGCTTTGTTGCTAATGGTTCTTTCTGTCTCTAAGAGTTCTTTGGGTTTGGAAGAAGTGAAGTTGGAGATTTTACAAAATGTGAGCAAGGCAAAGCTGTAAGAATTGGCAGACAAGCTGGAGTTGGGTTTGTGAGAAAAGGACAGATAATTACAGCTATAGGTTGGCATTTTAATTTTGGTGGAAACACCATCAGAGTCTTTGGAAATGGCTAGAATTCAATTGCAGATGAGGCAGCTTGAATCCTAAAAGGAATTGAAGCAGTTTGAAATGTGATTAAAAGTAGAATTAAAAGAAAAGGAGAGAAAGAATCAAACATAGTAATGTTGAAAGGTGAATAAGAGTAGTAAAAGCAGAGCAACCTATGACACTCAAGAGATTCTTACTTTGGAGGAGTTCAAAAATTAACTTCCTGCAGTCGTGCGAACTCGTTTGGAAGAGCAGAGAGTTACAATGGCAAGACTAGAAGTGGAAATGGCTGATGATTATCAGTTGGCCCATAAATCAAAATTTGGTTTTCCTGATGGATAGAAAAAATGTGCGAGATCTTCTTAAAACCAATACCTGTGAGAGTAAGGTTTACTGCATAGACCAGGCCTAGCAGGTAGATGTTACAACATTAAAAAGTACAGAGCATGTAAATCTTTGATGCTGAGAGATGAGAAGCCATGTCATTCAGGAGGACTATTGGAGAGGTAAGATTTGCTTAATTATGTAACGTGTGGTTGGAGTATCCGGTGAAATCATCAGTAGAAATATTTCACAATTGGGAAGGAGGCCTTGAGCTTGGTGTTGATGTTGAAACATTTCAGCATTTAAATTGCCAATTGCCATCTGAGACAAATCAATATACTCCTAAACGTTTTTGGAGAAATTTCTGGAGAAAACTTCCACTCTATTCTGATAGAGGTTATTATTGCTGCTATTCAATTTGGAAGTTATACAGGTGACATGACGAGAAACCATACTTGCTGACAAGTTGTCGAGCCTTAAATGAAGAAAGACAAAGGCGTTCTGTAGCAGGAATATACTGACTGAAATAGAATTGAGTTGTGAATGCTTGCATGCTTAGTTTCAATGTCATATATACACATTGTAGTCTACTAATATAGTAAAATAATGGGTTTAAAATGAAGCTGCCATTGTGTATGGATGGTTCATATTGTCAAAGGGGGAGGTGTGACGATACTGTCATTTTGAAAAGGTTATTTTCCCTTGTTTTTTTTTTTGAAGAGAAGTCGTAAAGGCAGAGATGCCGAACTGCCGACTGAAAATGGCTGAAGTAAGTAATCGAGGTTACGTTAGATTTCATTAAAACGCTGGTAACAATGGAAGGACAGCGGCCAGCTCTCTCAGACAGATTTTCTCGTTTTGATTTACGCTGCAGCATTCTGAATCTGCTTGGGGTCCCAGGAGGATTGGAAGTTTCAATACATTATCCCTAGCTCCTATTCTCCCTGAAATCTCTCTTGAAGTTGCTTCCTCCTGGATTACAGAACTGCACGTAAGATTCTGTGTTTGAATTTACCTTTTTGCGAAAGTGTATGTTTGTGGGATGTTCCTGTATTAGCACAGTTAATTAGTAGAATGCAGTAGGAAATTGCAGTACCGTTGGCAATGATCTTTTCGTCTTCTCTGTCAACGGGGGTGGTACCAGGGGACTGGAGAATGGCGAATGTTGTGCCCCTGTTCAAAAAAGGGAATAGGGATAACCCCGGGAATTACAGGCCAGTTAGTCTTACTTCGGTGGTAGGCAAAGTAATGGAAAGGGTACTGAGGGATAGGATTTATGAGTATCTGGAAAGGCACTGCTTGATTAGGGACAGCCAGCACAGATTTGTGAAGGGTAGGTCTTGCCTTACAAGTCTTATTGAATTCTTTGAAGAGGTGACCAAGCATGTGCATGACGGTAGAGCAGTGGATGTAGTATACATGGATTTTAGTAAGGCATTTGATAAGGTTCCCCATTGGAGGCTTATGCGAAAAGTCAGGAGGCATGGGATAGAGGGAAATTTGGCCAATTGGATAGAAAACTGGCTAACCGGTCGAAGTCAGAGAGTGGTGGTAGATAGTAAATATTCAGCCTGGAGCCCAGTTACAAGTGGAGTTCCGCAGGGATCAGTTCTGAGTCCTCTGCTGTTTGTAATTTTTATTAATGACTTGGATGAGGGAGTCGAAGGGTGGGTCAGTAAATTTGCAGATGATACGAAGATTGGTGGAGTTGTGGATAGTGAGGAGGGCTGTTGTCGGCTGAAAAGGGACTTAGATATGATGCAGAGCTGGACTGAGGAGTGGCAGATGGAGTTCAACCCTGCCAAGTGTGAGGTTGTCCATTTTGGAAAGACAAATAAGAATGCGGAATACAGGGTTAACGGTAGGGTTCTTAGTGAGGTTGAGGAACAGAGGGATCTTGAGGTCTATGTTCATAGATCTTTGAAAGTTGCCACTCAGGTGGATAGGGCTTGGAAGAAGGCCTATGGTGTAATAGCGTTCATTAGCAGAGGGATTGAATTCAAGAGTCGTGAAGTGATGTTGCAACTGTACAGGACTTTGGTTAGGCCACATTTGGATTACTGTGTGCAGTTCTGGTCGCCTCACTTCAGGAAAGATGTAGAAGCTTTGGAGAGGGTGCAGAGAAGATTTACCAGAATGTTGCCTGGAATGGAGAATAGGTCATATGAGGATAGGTTGAGAGTGCTAGACCTTTTCTCGTTGGAACGGCGAGGAATGAGGGGTGACTTGATAGAGGTTTATAAGATGATCAGAGGAATAGATAGAGTCGACAGTCAGAAACTTTTTTCCCCGGGTACAACAGAGTGTTACAAGGGGACATAAATTTAAGGTGAAGGGTGGAAGGTATAGGGGAGATGTCAGGGGTGGGATCTTTACCCAGAGAGTGGTGGGGGCATGGAATGCGCTGCCTGTGGGAGTGGTAGAGTCAGAATCTTTGGTGACCTTTAAGCGGCAATTGATAGGTACATGGATGGGTGCTTAAGCTAGGACAAATGTTCGCCACAACATCGTGGGCCGAAGGGCCTGTTCTGTGCTGTATTGTTCTATGTTCTATGTTCTAGTATATGTATTGTTTGCATACGTATTCCAGTAAAGAAGCTATCGCAAATTGTTCTTCTCTTTGATTGTGTTTTAACTAGAACGTTTGAATGGATTACATTTTGCTTAACGTTGAGAGGGTTGACCAGTTACAACACATCTGGAACACGCACTTCACATCTAAGGTTAAAATAAGGAAATGTTAGGGTCTAGGCTGCCTTCTTGAAATATCTGAGTGGTCTGGCCTGGTCTGGTCCCAAAAAACGTGCAGCTGAGGGGCTTGTGACTGACACCTGTTATTGAAAAGTTAGTAGAGGGGCTGCGAATGGTTTGCTAGAGGTTGTGCTATGAACTGCCTCAGACATTCATGGAGACCTGAGGATTTTTGACCCAACTCTGGATGGAACATGGGGAATGTAGTTACTGCATCTGGGTCTGCAACATGAACACCAAATGGATCAGAGGATGCAGACAGGGAAAGCTCAGAAACCACACAGTGAGTGTGTCTGGAGAAAGGGGTCCCCTGTATCAATCCCGGGTTTTCCAGGAACACCTTCCCAAGCTACACTTAACCCAGGAGCAAAGTGTGAGGGAACCCTGACTGAACAAGGAGCTGGTCACAGAGCGGTATCACCTCTTTCAACGTGACCTGCAGCTTCACACCAGGAGGAGGACGGTGCTGCCAGAGGCTATAAGGGTCACTGTTTCATTAATCTTCTATGATCTGGAGCTTTCCATGCAGGACTGGGTGTCATATCCATCATCGCCCAGCATGTCGACATCAATATCATAATTTTGCAACAGAGGATACATATGATGAATGAGAGCAATGGGGCCCTGGGAACATCAAGTAATAGACCATCAGGGAGATGGAGCAGCACTTCCCATGTCTGAACGTGTCAGAGCGAACCGTCCGGTACAAACGGTATCACTAAGTCCTGTAATCTCTCTCTATTTTGGTAGTGTACTGTCTACCATTCTTCTTGAAAAAACATACAGATTATATGTTACGTTGAATTCGTCCTGCCTAACCATTATCCACTGAATTTACCTGTCAATATCCATTTGCAGACCCTCCATTCATAAATTAATGTCCTGATTATCTTAATGACATCGTCAAACTTAGTGATAGAACATTTGTTCTACTACTACAAATCATTGATATAGTTTGTAACTAGCTGAGGACCGAAACTAGCTGAGGACCGAGTACTGGTCACTGGATGACATTACTGGCTACGTTCTAACAAAGTAATTAAGACTGATTTACCCAGAGTTCCTGCTTCCTGGTAGATAACCAGTCTTCCCCATTCCTGTATAACATATTCAAAAGGCTGAATAAGAACGAGGTGCATCAGTCGGCAATTCAGCCTCTGAGCATGCTCTGCCATTGATTAAAATCATGTCTGATATCATTGCTGCCTCAGTTCCACTTTCCTGCACGCTCTTCATATTCGTTCATTTACTCAATGTCCCAGCCTCTACTGCACTCTGTGGCAGTGAATTAAGTGCCTTATCATGAGAAGTGAGCAACCCTTTGAGAGAAGTAAGTTTTCCTTACCCCTGTTTTTGGTCTGCTCTGCCTTACCCTAAACCTCTGATTTCTTGTTTTAGATTGCCCACACGAGGAACTATCTAATACACATCAATACTATCAATCACCTTCAGCATCCTCCAGACCTCAGTGACATCTCTTCTCATTCTTCTAAACTACAGACAGTATCGATCTGAACTGCTCAATCTCTCTTCAGAAGAAAAACTCATCATTTCTGCAATCAAATTGTTAACCACTTATGAACTAGCTCAATGGCAGCTGCATCCCTCCTATAGTCTGGGCACCAAAACTGTGCAGTATACTCCAGTTGCGCCTCCCTCCTTGTAAAATCTGCTTTTTTATAAATAAATGCCAAAACTGCACTTCCCTTTCTCATGTCCTGCTTTACCTACATCTGAGATTTGTGTGACATGTATGAGGACACTCAGATCCCTCTGAACCTAAACACTCTGAAGTTATTCTCTCTATTTGAATAATACGTTGTCTATCTGTTGCGCTGACAAAAATGGTAGACTCATACTATCAGTTGTTCAGTTTCATCTGTCAAATGTTGCTCCAAACCATCCATATCAAAATTTCTTACATCTTCATTGCAATTTCACACCTATGCTAGTGTCAACTGAAAATTTGGTTCAACTTGTCTATCGCTGCAAATATGTAATAGTACAGATTGCCAATAGTTGGGGCCTGGGGACAGTAAGTTGCATTTTGCCAAACAGAAAATGGCCCATTTATTCCATCTCACTGCATTTTGCTGGTTCCCGAATCCGGTCTCCAAGCTAAAGGCTACTTCTAATCACATGTCCTTATTCTGCAGATTAATCTTTTGTGCACACTTTATGAAATGCGTTCTTGAAGTCCAAGTACTTCATCTCCAGGTTCTCAATATCCATCTTGCTTGTCACATCTTTAACAAACTCGAGCAAATAATTGAAGCACGATTTATCATTCACAACATCATGTTGACTCTGATCGATTGGTTTTGATTTTGCAAACGTTCTGCCATTAATTCCTGAATAATATATTCTAAGAATCTTTCTTAAATTCAAAGAGTTTTCTCAATACTTTTTATTCCATCTTGGAGGTGATAATGTAAATTCTTACCTCTCTATAATCTCTACGTTCCCTCCAATCCTGTATGATTCGCAAATGGCTTGAAATGACCTGGTCTGATTGATTTTTAGGAGATATGAGTGTCTGATTGGACTAACGCTCTTCCTTGTATACAAAATTGATGGCCCTACGGTATCATGTTGATGGCATACTCTTAATGTGTAAGAGGCTGGAGGGCTTATGCAATCTTCGTGTTGCTATGTAATAATTTGAAGGGCTGAAGTTGTCTACTCACATTTTATCAAAACCAGGCTGGAGTTGCTACATGGTCTAGTCCCGCATCCCTAAAATGGGGCCAAGGGAGTATTTAGTCTCCTGTCCCCAAACCCCAACATGTAACGTGAACTTCTTCCTCATTTCCAATAAGAAGTCTCATAAAGTTTGCATTCTTATCCAATTCCCATGCAACAGGCTCCATGGGGCTGAATGGCCTCCTGTTATCCCAGTGTACCAATTTCCAGTCACTGTAGGACCTCTTCCAGTTCCTGTATTACAGACTCGAGGAAGCTGAATGGACTGATCCTGTTGCTGTGTAACAGGCTACTAGTGCTGCATGGCCTATTCTGGGCCCAGTGTTGTCGACACGAGTAGTTGATTGACTTCCTCCTGTAACTGTAAATCAGGCTCTAGGGGCTGAATAACCCCTCCCTGTTCTGGTCTAATAGGATCGAAGGCCTGAATATCCTTCTGCTGTACCTGTGTAACAGGATGGAGACACGGAATGCATTTCTCCATTTGCTGTGTAATTGGCCTCTGTTGTTGACGCCTTCCAGTGTTCTATGCAAAAATAAAATCATCTTCCATTCTTTTAAAGCCCAATGGGCATTGGATCAACCTGAACATCCTTTCTTTATAAGCTTACACCGGCATTGCTGGAATCAGTTTAGGAACCATCTCTGAGCTGCGTCCAGAGTAACAATATCCTTTCCTCAGTGAGGCGACTAAATCTGTAAACACTACACCAGACGTAATCTCACTAAGAACCTGTACGGCAGCAGCAACACTGTACCAGCCTGCTGTAAAGTTCCCACCCAGGTTAGAACTATCTCAGCTGTCTGGGAGAATGCACAGCATTGCTGAGAGACCATTCTCCTTCAATTCTCCACCGGCATAACGGGAGATCTAGTGAAAATGTCACAGTGACACTTAAGAAGAACAGGTAAGGTGTGACAAGATGATCTCACGGTGTACATTGGCCTCACCAACTATCTCCCTGAATCAACCATTTATCTTCCAAGACCCCACGTGGCTCAGATTCCACAGAATCTGCTCAGGTGGAACTTAGAAACAGCAAGGAAAAGATGGGAGTTGTATATCAAAGCTGCAATACAGATGTTGGGTATGTCATAAAACATGAAATTAGACATACAAACATACAAGTTTGTGGGTACTGCAGTAAAATGGACAGATTCAATTGCATCTAAACTGTGTTAACCCAAGCGAATGGTAATACTGGGAAAATCGATTTCACGAGCCTATGTGAGATGGTCTGCTTTAAGCGGATGGTCAGCACTGAGTTAGAGATCAAGCTCTTTTGGAGTTTTTTTCATGAAGACGATGTTAAACAAAACCCTCCAAATTGATTGAGAGAAGTAGAATGGATGGTCAAAATTGTGGCAGATGAAGAGTAATGTGGGTAGATTTGATATTGTGTACTTTGTTAGTAAACGAGAACATCAGCCTGCCATTTGAAAAGGTATTGGTTGAAAAATGTTGATTATAAAGGGACTTATGCTCAATTATTTGCTTTCTTCTGCAGCAGAGATCCGAGGTCCATGCAGGGCAGTGAGTTCTGAAGCCTGTAGTCAATACTGGAGATAGCATTGGCAAGCTGCCCAGTGTACACAGATCCACCTCGGGGATAGCTGTAACGTTGAAAAGGACCTGGATCTCTCTGCACGCCAATCACTGAAAGTAATATTGCAGGAACAGAAAGCAGTTAGGAAGATTTATGGTGTGTTGACCTTAACTTCAGGGGGATTTGAGTCCAGGAGTAAGTGTGTCCTACTGCAGCTGTACAGCCTTGGTGAGACTGCATCTTGCACATTGTGCAATATTGCGTGCAGTTTTGGTCTCCTTCCTTAATAAAGGACAAACCTGACATTGAGGGAAAGCCGTGAAGGATGACCAGACTGATATCTGGGATGACAGGTTTGTTGTGGGAGCAGAGTTTGGGACGACTGGGCCTGTATTCCATGAGATTTAGGAAAATCAGTGGCCATCAGAGAGGGATGTAAAGCACTGACAGGGCGAGACCGATTGGAAGCAGGGATGATACTTCCCCTGGCTGGGACGCCTAAAACAGTGTCACAGTATGAGGTACAAGCACGCCGTCTCATCCTCTATCACTCCAAAGAGAAAAGCTCGAGTTCCTTCAACCTTTCTTCATAAGATATTCCCTTCAGTCCTGGCAGTATGTTGATAAATCTCCTCTGCCCCTCTCTAAAGTTTCCATATCCTTTCTATGTTGTGGTTCTGTTCACCGAGCTGGGAATTTGTGTTGCAGATGTTTCGTCCCCTGTCTAGGTGACAACCTCAGTGCTTGGGAGCCTCCTGTGAAGCGCTTCTGTGATCTTTCTTCCGCTATTTGTAGTGGTTTGAATCTGCTGCTTCCGGTTGGTCAGTTCCAGCTGTCCACTGCAGTGGTCGGTATATTGGGTCCAAGTCAATGTGCTTATTGATTGAATCTGTGGATGAGTGCCATGCCTCTAGGAATTCCCTAGCTGATCTCTGTTTGGCTTGTCCCAGGTGAACTCATGTTGCGTATCATCTGCATGAATGGCTCCTGAGGTCGTGACGTTTCGTGGCTAGTTGGTGTTCATGGATGCGGATCGTTAGCTGTCTTCCTTTTTGTCCTATGTAGTGTTTTGTGCAGTCCTTGCATGGGATTTTGTACACTACATTGGTTTGCTCATGCTGGGTAATGGGTCCTTCGTTCTGGTGAGTTGTTGTCTGAGAGTGGCTGTTGGTTTGTGTGCTGTTATGAGTCCTAGTGTTCGCAGTAGTCTGGCTGTCAGTTCGTAAATGCTCTTGATGTATGATAGTATGGCTAGTCCTTTGGGTTGTGGCATGTCCTCATTCCGTTGTCTTTCCCTTAGGCATCTGTTGATGAAATTGCACGGGCATCCGTTTTTGGCGAATACATTGTATAGGTGTTCTTCTTCCTCTTTTTGCAGTTCTGGTGTACTGCAATGTGTTGTGGCCCTTTTGAACAGTGTCTTGATGCAACTTCTTTTGTGTGTGTTGGGGTGGTTGCTTTCGTAGTTCAGGACCTGGTCTGTGTGTGTGGCTTTCCTGTATACCTTTGTGGTAAATTTTCCGTTAGGTGTTCTCTGTACCATCACGTCTAGGAATGGGAGTTGGTTGTCCTTTTCTTCCTCTCTAGTGAATCGGATTTCTGTGACTGTGGCGTTGATGATCCGGTGTGTTTCTCTATTTCTGTGTGTTTAATGATTACAAAGGTGTCATCCACATATCTGACCCAGAGTTTGGGTTGAATTTGCGGTAAGACTGTTCTAATCTTTGCATTACCGCCTCTGCTATGAGTCCAGAGATGGGTGAGACCATGAGTGTGCCGTTGATTTGTTCATATATTTGGTTGTTGAATGTGAAGTGTGTTGTGAGGCACAGGTTCAGTAGTTTGAGTATGCCGTCTTTGTTAATAGGTTCACCGTCCTGTTGTTTGTTCTGTATGTCCAGCAGGTTGGCTATTGTTTCTCTGGCTAGGGTTTTGTCGATAGAAGTGAACAGTGCCGTTACATCGAATGAGACCGTGGTTTCTTCATTGGCTGTGTGTATATTTCTGATGATGTCCAAGAATTCCTGTGTTGATTGTATAGAGTGTCTGGATCCGCTGACCAGGTGTTTCAGTTTCTGCTGTAGTTCTTTAGCCAGTTATGTGATGGTGTCCCTGCTAGTGATACTATTGTTCTGAGTGGGATGTCTGGTTAGTGCTCTTTCGGTAGTCCATAGAATCTGGGGGTGTTGTTGCTTTCAGGTTTCATTCTTTGTAGGTCAAACCTGGTTATCTGTCCGTTTTTTTTTGTAGTTTCCTCAGTGTGTTGTTTATCCTATTGGTGAGCTATGGGGTGGGGTCAAACTCCCTCTTTTGGTAGGTGTTGGTATCTGCAAGTAGTTGTTGCGCTTTTTGGATGTACTCTGCTTTGTCGAGGATAACCGTCATTCTGCCTTTGTCCTCTGGTAGTATGATTATGTTCTTATCGTTTCTTAGTGCTTTTAGTGCTTCCCTCTCCTTGGTGTTGAGGTTATGTGTTTATCTTTTCCTTGTTATCAGGGGTACGATACTTTGTCTCACTGTTTGTTGTGTCTCTTCTGTCAGTCCATTGTTCCTGAGTGTGCATTCTCGTGCTGCTAGGAAATCTTCTGTCTTGGCGTCCCTGTGGTTGTAGTTGAGTCCCTTGGCAAGTTGTTCTTTCCGTGTCTGTGAGCTGTCTGTGGGAGAGGTCTCTAACCCAAGTGTGTGTTGTGGTGTAAAAGTTTGACCATTTTTTCTTTTTGTGCCTTTTTTGCGGTATGTGATCCTCTTCTGTCCTATGGTGACCGCCTGTTCTATGGTCCGGGTCCATTCCTGATTGGTGGTTTTTGAAATTAACGATTGTTGGTGCGCAATTTCTTGTGTGTATTTGTGAAGTCTGTTCTGATCACTAGGACTCATAACAGCACACAAACCAACAGCCACTCTCAGACAACAACCATCCAGAACGAAGGACCCGATACCCAGCATGAGCAAAACCAATGTCGTGTACAAAATCCCATGCATGGACTGCACTAGACACTACATACAAAAAACAGGAAGACAACTAACGATCCGCATCCATGAACACCAACCAGCCACGAAACGACACGACCAGCTATCCTTAGTAGCCACACATGCAGATGACAAGCAACATGAGTTCGACTGGGACAACACTACTATTATAGGACAAGCCAAACAGAGAACAGCCAGGGAATTCCTAGAGGTATGGCACTCATCCACAGATTAAATCAATAAGCACATAGACCCGGAACCAATATACCGACCGCTGCAGTGGACAGCTGGAACTGACAACCGGAAGTGGCAGATTCAAACCACTACAAATACCGGAGGAAAGATCACAGAAGCGCTTCACAGGAGGCTCCCAAGCACTGAGGATGTCACCTACCCAGGGGAGTAAACATCTGCAACACAAATTCCCAGCTCGGCAAACAGAACCACAACAACGAGGACCCGAGCTACAAATCTTCTCACAGACTTTGAACATCCTTCCTATAATGAGGCAACCAGAAGTGAATACTCCGTGTGATCGAACCAGAACTCTATCGTGCTGCAGCATAACCTCGCAGCTCTTAAACTCATCACTCTGCAAATGAAAGCGAACACACCATTCACCTTCTTAACAATCCTGTCAACCTGTGTGGCATCTTCGAGCGATCTATGGACATGGACTTCAAGATCCCTCTGTTCCTTCACACTGCCAAGAATCCTTCCTTAAACCCTGTATTCTGCATGCCAATTCGACCTTCTAAAGTGAATAATTTGACACTTCCACGGTTGGACTCCATTTGCCACGAATCAGCACAGCTCTGCATCCTATCAATATCCCATTGCAACCTACAACAGCCCTCCACATTATGCACAACTCCACCAACCTTCCTATCATCCGCAAACTTACTAACACACCCTTCAACTTCCTCATCCAAGTCACTTATAAAAGTCACAAACAACATAGTTCCCTGAACCGATCCCTTCTGAAAACCACTGGTCATCAATTCCAGGCTGAATATATTCCATCTATCACCACCTTCTCTCTTCTATGGGACAGCAAATCATGTATTCATACAGACAGTATTCCCTGTATCCCATTCATCCTTACTTTCTGAATGAGCCTATCATGAGCCTACTTGGGGTACTACATTGTCTCAGTGGTTAGCACTGTTGCCTCACACCACTAGCGACTCAGGTTTGGTTCCTGTCTCGGGCGATTGTCTGTATAGTGTTTGCACATTCTCTCCGTGTCTGTACGGGTTTCCTCCTACAGTCCAAAGATGTGCAGACCAGGTGAATTGGTCATGTTAAATTTCACATAGGGTTAAGTGCATTAGTCAGAGCGAAATGATTCTGGGTAGGTTACTCTTTGGAGTGTCGGTGTGGACTTGTTTGGACGAAGGGCCTGTTTGCACACTGTAGGGAATCAAGTCTAATCAAACCTTATCAAACGCCTTGCTAAAATCCCCTGCTCTACCATCATCAACCTGTTTTGTCACATCCTCAAACAATTAAGTAAGAATGCATAAGTCATGACCTGCCCCTCACAAAGCCATGCTGAATATCTCTCATTCAATTATTGATTTCCAAATAGTCATAAATCCTGCCTCGCAGAATCCTCTCAAATAATTTGCCCACCATCGACCTAAGACTGACTGGTATCTAATTCCCAAGGTTAACCCTATTCCCTATCTTGAACAAGGGTATAACTTTTGCCACCCTGCAATCTTCTGGTACGATTCTGGATTAGTGGCGCTGGATGAGCACAGCAGTTCAGGCAGCATCCAAGTGGCAGCGAAATCGAAGTTTCGGGCAAAAGTCCTTCATCAGGAATAAAGGCAGAGAGCCTGAAGCGTGGAGAGATAAGCTAGAGGAGGGTGGGGGTGGGGAGAAAGTAACATAGAGTACAATAGGTGAGTGGGAGAGGGGATGAAGGTGATAGGTCAGGGAGGAGAGGGTGGAGTGGATAGGTGGAAAAGAAGATAGGCAGGTAGGACAGGTCTGGACAAGTCATGGGGACACTGCTGAGCTGGAAGTTTGGAACTAGGGTGAGATGGGGGAAGGGGAAATGAGGAAACTGTTGAAGTGCACATTGATGCCCTGGGGTTGAAGTGTTCTGAGGCGGAAGATGAGGCGTTCTTCCTCCAGGCATCTGGTGGTGAGGGAGCGGCGGTGAAGGAGGCCCAGGACCTCCATGTCCTCGGCAGAGTGGGAGGGGGAGTTGAAATGTTGGGCCACGGGGCGGTGTGGTTGATTGGTGCGGGTGTCCCGGAGATGGTCCCTAAAGCGGTCTGCTAGGAAGCGCCCAGTCTCCCCAATGCAGAGGAGACCACTTCGGGGGCAACGGATAAAATAAATGATATTAGTGGATGTGCAGGTAAAACTTTGATGGATATGGAAGGCTCCTTTCGGGACTTTGATAGAGGTGAGGGAGGAGGTTTGTGCGCAGGTTTTACAGTTCCTGCGGTGGCAGCGGAAGGTGTCAGGGTGGGTTGTAGGGGGCGTGCACCTGATCAAGTAGTCACGGAGCGAACGGTCTTTGCGGAAGGCGGAAAGGGGTGGGGAGGAAAATATATCCCTGGTGGTGGGTTTTTTTGGAGGTGGCGGAAATATCGGCGGATGATTTGGTTTATGCGAAGATTGGTAGGGTGGAAGGTGAGCACCAGGGGCGTTCTGTCCTTGTTACGCTTGGAGGGGTGGGGTCTGAGGGCGGACGTGCGGGATGTGGACGAAATGCGTTGGAGGGCATCTTTAACCATGTGGGAAGGGAACTTGAGATTTCTGAAGAAGGAGACCATCTGGTGTGTTCTGTAGTGGAACTGATCCTCCAGGGAGCAGATACGGCGGAGGTGGAGGAATTGGGAATACGGGATGGCACCTTTTCAAGAGGTAGGGTAGGAAGAGATGTGATCCAGGTAGCTGTGGGAGTCGGTGGGTTTATTGAAAAATGTCAGTGTCAAGTCGGTCGTCATTAATGGAGATGGAGAGGTCCAGGAAGGGGAGGGAGGTGTCAGAGATGGTCCAGGTAAATTTAAGGTCAGGGTGGAATGTGTTAGTGAAGTTGATGAATTGCTCAACTTCCTCGCGGGAGCACGAGGTGGTGCCAATGCAGTCATCAATGTCGCGGAGGAAGAGGTGAGGAGTGGTGCCGGTGCAATTACGGAAGATCAACTGTTCTACATAGCGAACAAAGAGATAAACATAGCTGGGGCCCATACGTGTGCCCATGGCTACCCCTTTGGTCTGGAGGAATTGGGAGGATTCGAAGGAGAAATTGTTAATGGTGAGGACCAGTTCGACCAAACGAATGAGAGTGTCGGTGAAAGGGTACTGTTGGAGACGTCTGGAGAGGAAAAATGGAGGGCTTGGAGGGTCTGGTCATGGCAGATGGAGGTGTAGAGGGATTGTATATCCATGGTAAAGATGAGGTGTTGGGGGCCGGGGAAATGGAAGTCTTGGAGAAGGTGGAGGGCGTGGGTGGTTTCTCGAACGTTTGTGGGGAGTTCCTGGACTAGGGGGGATAGGAGAGTGTCGAGCTAGGTGAAGATGAGTTCAGTGGGGCAGGAGCATGTTGAGACAATGGGTCGGCCAAGGTGGTCAGGCTTGTGGATCTTGGAAAGTAGGTAGAACCGGGCAGTGCGGGGTTCCCCGACTATGAGGTTGGAAGCTGTGGGTGGGAGATCTCCTGAGGTGATGAGGTTCTGTATGGTCTGGGAGATGATGGTTTGGTGATGGGCGTGGGGTCATGGTCGAGGGGGCGGTAGGAAGAGGTATCCTCGTGTTGGCGTTTGGCTTCAGCGGTGTAGAGGTCAGTGCGCCAGACTACCACTGCACCCCCTTTATCCGCTGGCTTGATGGTGAAGTTGGGATTGGAGCAGAGGGATGGCGCGTTTCGAGGGTGAGAGGTTTGAGTGGGGGAGGGTGGTAGACAGGTTTAGGCGGTTAATGTCCCGGCAGGAATTGGAAATGAAGAGGTCGAGGGCAGGTAATAGGCCAGCACGGGGTGTCCAGGTGGATGCAGTATGTTGGAGGTGGGCGAAGGGGTCCTCGGAAGGTGGGCGGGAATCCTGATTGTGAAAGTAAGCTGGGAGGCAGAGGCGGGGAAGAATTGTTCGACATCACGGCGTGTATTAAATTCATTGATGCGTGGATGGAGGGGCATGAAGGTGAGTCCTTTGCAGAGGACTGATCGTTTGTCCTCGGTGAGGAGGAGGTCTGGAAGGAGGGTGAAAAGTCGGTAGGGCAGGAAGCTGGAAACTGGTGTGGGTGTGGAGCTGGGAGTGGGGGCAGAACGTGTAACTGGAGTGGGTGTGGTGGTGGGGGGAATGGGGGTGGAATCATGAGCAGGGGTAGTGTTCCCCTCAGGGTTCTGCTGGGTAGGGATAGTGACAGTGGGGTCTGTGGGGGTCGTATCAGCAGAATGCAGGTGAGCGGCGCAGGTGGAGGCGGAAGTGGTGGTGACCACGGCAGTGGGGATGGCAAAAGTCACTCAGCGTGTGGCATCGGTGATTATGTGAGGGGCAGAAGTGATGTCACGTGTGATGCATGAGGAATTGTGAGGTGCGGAAGTGGTTGTGAGATTGACCATGATGGGGAGGAAGTGACATCATCAATGAGCGTGGGGGTGGCAGCTGCATTAGCCTCATGGCTAATGGCGTCTGTGTAGTTTCCGAAGTCAGGGGAATCTTCTGGAATGTTTGAGGAGTGCTGGTTATGGAGGTAGGTAGATACTAGTTTGTTGTACTTACAGTTTTTGATGTTTGAGATGGAATTAAAATACTATTTGTTGAGAGTATGAATTCTCCTGAGGATGTAGTACAGAGTGGGTCCTTTGCAATCCACCCTTTCCACCTTCCGCAAAGACCGTTCCCTCCGTGACTACCTGGTCAGTTCCACGCCCCCTAAAACCCACCCTCCCATCCTGGCACCTTCACCTGCTACCGCAGGAACTGTAAAACCTGCGCCCACACCTCCTCCCTCACATCCATCCAAGGCCCTAAAGGAGCCTTCCACATCCATAAAGGTTATTCCTGCACATCCACCAATATTATTTATTGTATCTGTTGCCCCCGATGTGGTCTACCTTCAAGTTGTGGAGAATGGGTGCCTCCTAGCAGAGCGCTTTAGGGAACATGTCTGGGACACCCGCACCAATTAACCACACCGCCCCATGGCCCAACATTTCAACTTCCCCTCCCACTCTGCCGAGGACATGGAGAATCCGGGGCCTCCTTCACCGCCGCTCCCTCACCACCAGACGCCTGGAGGAAGAACGCCTCATCTTCCGCCTCGGACCACTTCAACCCCAGGGCATCAATGTGCACTTCAAAATTTCCTCATTTACCCTTCCCCACCTCATCCTCGTTCCAAATTTCCAGATCAGCCCTGTCCCCGTGACTTGTCCGGACTTGTCCTACCTGCCAATCTCCTTTTCCACCTATCCACTCCACCCTCTCCTCCCTGACCAATCACCTTCATCACCTCCCCCTCTCACCTATTGTACTCTATGCTACTTTCTCCCCAGTTGAAACTTTATTGCTGGAACAGCACAGCAGGTCAGGCAGCATCCAGGGAACAGGAGATTCGACGTTTCGGGCACAGGCCCTTCTTCAGGAATGAGCAGAGAGTGTTCAGCAGGAGAAGATAAAAGGTAGGGAGGAGGGACTTGGAGGAGGGGAGTTGGAAATGTGATAGGTGGAAAGAGGTCAAGGTGAGGGTTATAGGTCGGAGTAGGGTGGAGGCGGAGAGGTCAAGAAGAAGACTGCAGGTCAGGAAGGCGGTGCCGGGCTGGAAGGATCCGGCTGAGACAAGGTGGGGGGAGGGGGGATGAAGAAACTGGTGAAGTCCAAGTTCATCCCCTGCGGTTGGAGGGTTCCCAGTCGGAAGATAAGACGCTCCTCCTCCGACCGTCGGGTTGTTGTGGTTTGGCGGTGGATGAGTCCAATGACCTGCATATCCTCGGTGGAGTGGGAGGGGGAGTTGAAATGCTGTGCCACAGGTTGGTTGGGTTGGTTCGTCCGGGTGGCCCAGAGGTGCTCCCTGAATCGCTCCGCAAGTAGGCGGCCTGTCTCCCCAATATAGAGGAGGCCACACCGGCTGCAGCGGATGCAGTAGATGATGTGGGTGGAGGTGCAGGTGAATCTGTGGCGGATATGGAAGTTTCCCTTGGGGCCTTGGAGAGAAGTGAGGGGGGAGGTGTGGGCGCAAGTGTTGCACCTCCTGCGGTTGCAAGGGAAGGTGCCGGGAGTGGTGGTTGGGTCGGTGGGGGGTGTGGATCTGACAAGGGAGTCGCGGAGGGAGTGGTCTCTACGGAAAGCAGATAGGGGAGGGGAGGGAAATATATCCTTGGTGCTGGGGTCTGTTTGGAGGTGGCGGAAGTGACGGCGGATGATGCGCTGTACATGGAGATTGGTGGGGTGGTAGGTGAGGACCAGTGGGGTTCTGTCCTGGTGGCGGTTGGAGGGGCGGGGCTCAAGGGCGGAGGAGCGGGAAGTGGAGGAGATGCGGTGGAGGGCACCGTCGACCACGTCGGGGGGGAAATTGCGGTCCTTGAAGAAGGAGGCCATCTGTGTTGTACGTATTTTGAACTTGTCCTCCTGGGAGCAGATACGGTGGAGACGAAGGAATTGGGAGAATGGGATGGCGTTTTTACAGGGGGCAGGATGGGAGGAGGTGTAGTCCAGGTAGCTGTGGGAGTCGGTAGGTTTGTAGTAGATGTCCGTGTTGATTTGGTCGCCTGAGATAGAAACAGAAAGGTCTAGGAAGGGGAGGGAGGAGTCCGAGACTGTCCAGGTGAATTTGAGGTCGGGGTGGAAGGTGTTGGTGTAGTGGATGAACTGTTCAACCTCCTCGTGGGAGCACGAGGTAGCGCCGATACAGTCATCAATGTAGCGAAGAAAAAGATGGGGGGTGGGGCCAGTGTAGTTGCGGAAGATGGATTGTTCCACATACCCTACGAAGAGGCAGGCATAGCTGGGGCCCATGCGGGTGCCCATGGCTACTCCTTTTGTTTGGAGAAAGTGGGAGGATTGGAAAGAAAAGTTGTTCAGGGTGAGGACCAGTTCGGTCAGTCGAAGGAGGGTGTCACCTGCACCTCCACCCACATCATCTACTGCATCCGCTGCAGCCGGTGTGGCCTCCTCTATATTGGGGAGACAGGCCGCCTACTTGCGGAGCGATTCAGGGAGCACCTCTGGGCCACCCGGACGAACCAACCCAACCAACCTGTGGCACAGCATTTCAACTCCCCCTCCCACTCCACCGAGGATATGCAGGTCATTGGACTCATCCACCGCCAAACCACAACAACCCGACGGTCGGAGGAGGAGCGTCTTATCTTCCGACTGGGAACCCTCCAACCGCAGGGGATGAACTTGGACTTCACCAGTTTCTTCATCCCCCCTCCCCCCACCTTGTCTCAGCCGGATCCTTCCAGCCCGGCACCGCCTTCCTGACCTGCAGTCTTCTTCTTGACCTCTCCGCCTCCACCCTACTCCGACCTATCACCCTCACCTTGACCTCTTTCCACCTATCACATTTCCAACTCCCCTCCTCCAAGTCCCTCCTCCCTACCTTTTATCTTCTCCTGCTGAACACTCTCTGCTCATTCCTGAAGAAGGGCCTGTGCCCGAAACGTCGAATCTCATGTTCCCTGGATGCTGCCTGACCTGCTGTGCTGTTCCAGCAATGAAGTTTCAACTTTGATCTCCAGTATCTGCAGACCTCACTTTCTCCTCGAAGATTTCAACCTACTTTCTCCCCACCCTCACCTTCCTCTAGCTTATCTCTCCACGCTTCAGGCTCTCTGCCTTTATTCCTGATGAAGGACTTTTGCCCGAAACGTCGATTTCGCTGCTCCTTGGATGCTGCCTGAACTGCTGTGCTCTTCCAGCACCACTAATCCAGAGTCTGGTTTCCAGCATCAGCAGTCATAGTTTTTACCCCATCTTCTGGTACGACTCCAGTGGATAGTGAGGGCACAAACATCATCACGGAAGACATAGCAATCTCTTCCCTCATTTCGTTTAGTAACTTTGGGTACATCCCATTTGGGCCAGAGGATTTATCTATCTTTATGTTTTTCAAAATTTTCAGCACATCCTCTTTCTTTACATCAACGGGTTCTAGCATATCAGTCTGTTTCATGCTGTCCTCATTAAAATAGAGACACTTCAACCCATCACACTGACTGCACCTTTGCCCTATCAAGTTCCCATGCTTCCTCATAGACTCTTTGCACTCTGTATCAACTGGTCGGTATCGACTGCATCACGTGATCCGTACCTCAGGTTCCCACATACCTGCCAAACTATTTTATGCCCTCCCAAAGATCTCTAGCAAATCTCCCATCCAGGGTATTGTTGTCCACCCAGTTCAGGTGCACCCCGTCCTTCTTGTACAGGTCCAACTTTCTGCAGGAGGTATCCCAATGACACACATTTATGAGAACATCCCTCTGACCCCACCCCTGTAGCCAGCTGCACTCACTCTCTCTGTTCCTGTCTCAGTAGGAGGTGGCAGCGGTAGCAATCCTGGGATTACTACTCTGCTTGTCCTGACTTTTAGCTTCCAAGCTAACTCCCTATATTCACTTTTGATGTCCTCCTCCCTTTCCATACCTGGCTTATTGGTACCGATTCATACCACGACTTCTGATTATTCTCCCACCCCACCGCCCCACACCCGAAGAATCCCGTAGACTCAATCTGAGTCATCCCTGACCCTGGCACTCAGGAGGCAACATACCATCCAGGAGTCTTGCTCACGACCACAGAATCACCTGTCAGTTCCTCTCACTTCTGAATCTCCTATTACTGTCGCTCTCCTATTCTCCCCCATTCCCTTCTGAGTCACAGTGCCATGCTCCGTGTCAGAGACCTGGCCGCTAATGCTTTCCCCTGGTTGGTCCCATTCCCCAACAGCATCCAAAACGGTATACTTGTTTTTGAGGGAAACGGCCAAAAGATATTCTGCACTCTCTGCCTATTCCATTTCCATCTCCTGACGGTTACCTAGCCATGTAACTGAGGTGTGACTACCTTCCCATAACGCCTCTCTCTCCTCCCCTCATCCTCCAAAATGATCTGAAGTTCATCCATCTCCAGTTCCAAATCCCAAACGCGGTCTGTGAAGAAGTAGAGTTAGTTACACTTCGCGCAGGCAAAGTCAGCAGGGACTCTAGTGACGACCCTTACCTCCCACATCCTCCATGTCTGGTAAAGATGGCTGATGGATTTCTTTTCTTAGGTCGCACACATTGCTGGGAGGAATAACAAGGAAAGAGAGAGGCAGCAATATGTCATTCCTCCTCAGAAGGGTTACATTTGTTTGCCTCTCTGAAGTGAATCACATAATAATGTTATCCAACCCCCACTTGGAACATATGAGATCTCCTTGAATATTGCCCAAGTTGTATTCTGTCACATTCCCTGCTTCATGTAGCTGCACCTTCCCATTTCCTTTGCAGGAAATGGTCCCGGTTGATTTGAAGATATGTTTATTTGCGCTTGTGTAATTTAAAAAATGAGATATTTAATGCTTTCACAGTATTTTTGTTGAAATGAATGCATCCTAAACATAAACAAATACCGATATTTCTGGAAAAGTTCTGGAGGTCCGACAGCACCTGAGACCAAAAGTCAGAGTTAACGTTTCTGATCTGGTGACGGTTCCTCAGAATCAGTTTTACACTACTTCCCCAGTTACATTCTCCCACACAAGAGGAAATATCCATCAGGTATTCACTAGCTCGTCATCTTCTCGTGATCTTCTATGCTCAATAAGAACATCTCCCATTCTCAGGCCTAAACTGTTAATCCTTCAATGCATGATGCCTTCATCCCCAGAACAAGAAAAAAGGAACATCTTGGAAAGTTTCGTGAACCATTGTATTTTTTTTTCCAGTTTAGGGAATTATAACTACACAGGAAACATCAGATGTGTTATCAGCACTGACCTGCACAGATGCAGAAAAATCATTCCTCAGATCAAACCCAATACCCTTTGCAATGAAAGCAGCAACATTCTGTTTACCTTCCAAATCACTTACTGCAAGTCCAGACTAACTTGATGTGATTCGTATACCAGGACAAGCAAATCATTCTGCACGACCAAGTTCTGCAATCTCTATTCATTTAAATAATTAAATGCTTTCTTATCCGACCTCAAAACGCAAAGTTTCTGTCACCCACATTGCACTGTTTTTGGTGAAGGTTTACTCACTGCCTCCATCTGCCTGTATCCCATTACAGAAACCATGCTCTCCCTCTGCCTGTATCCCATTGCAGACACCCTGCCCTCCTCCTGTCTATATCCTATTGGAGACACCCTGCCCCCCCCCGCCTATATCCCATTGCAGATGCTCTTCCCTCCCCCTCTCTGTATCCTATTGTAGATGCTTTGCTCTCCCCCTGTCTGTATTCCATTGCAGACGCTCTGCCCTCCTCCGTTGTTATGCCACTTCAGACGCTCTGCCTCTCCTGTCTGTATCCCATAGCAGATGCTCTGCCCTGCCCCTGTCGGTATCCCATTGTAGACGCTCTTCCTTCTCCCTGTCTGTATACCATTGCAGACACTCTACCCTCCGCTTGTCTATATCCCATTGCAGCCACCCTGCCTTCCCCCTGTCTGTATCCTACTGCAGATGCTCTGATCTCACCTGTCTGTATCCAATAGCAGACGCTCTGCCTCCTTCTGTCTGAATCCCATTGCAGACGCTCTGCCCTCCCCCTCTCTGTATCCCATTGTAGACGCTCTACACTCACCTGTCTCTATCCCATTGCAGAAGCTCTGTCTCCACTGGACAGCTTTTTGTAAAACTATCCTGGTGTATAAGGCAATTGAACTCCCATCCATTCATCCCCTTCATCCAAATCATTAATCCAGATTGTAAGATGTTGATAAACTCACACTGATCCCTGAGGACTTCCACTAGTTACAGCTGTCCACTCTGAAAAATAGAAATTATCTCTACACTGTATTTCAGGTTGACGAACCAGGGCTCCCCTGTTGAACTGTAGTTGCCCAGAAAGTTTGTAGGGCCTCCTCCAAATGGTATAAGTTAGTAAATAGGCTGAAAGACTGCATTCTATTTCTGTATCACTCCATTGAAGGACAGAATAGCCTCCTCCTGTCTCATAATAAAAACGCTGACTGGCTGAATGCAGTCTACCTTTCTTTCTATAACAGCGTCAAGGAATAATTGGGAGTACAACATGTGGGATAGGAGGGGCAGTTGGCCATTCGGCCCGTCCAGCCTGCTACTAAATTTAGAAATATCATGACTAGTCTGTTTGCAGTTGACTACCTCCTTTCCTATCTGTTCCCAATAAGCATTGACTGTGCTATCCATCAAAGTAAGTTAAGGTCAGCCTTGAATGTCTTCAATGACGCAGTCTTCACTGTTCCCTGGGAATGACAACACACAGATCACACAGTCCAAAGGAGTGTATGGTGGTCAAGTCATTGACTCATAATCGAGAGGCACAGATAGCTCATGAACTGAATTGGGGCATTGAAATGAAACCATCATCATTTGTGAGAAGCAGCCCATCTGCTTTCCTCATGTCCTTTAGAGAAAGGGCAATGGGTCATCCTTCCCTGGTCAGATCGCTGTGTAATTGTAAACCCACAGCAATGTGTTTTACTCTTTACTGTCCTGTGGAACAGCTGAACCAGCCACCCAGCCACTCAGTTCAATATTAGCACAACATGCTGGCCTGAACAAGGCTGCACACCTCCTATGAGGGAAGAATAAAAGCAACGATAGCTCCAATCCTCTGCCTGCTCCCCATATATTTACAGCTCATTTCTAGTCAGGCAGCTGACCACTCCCTGCTTTGAGTGAATTATTTCTGACTGAGCATCTCCCGAGAGTGATATTCATCTGGACAGGCACCTCTGGTGCTGGCTTTATTGATGCTGACATAGAGATGCAAGGAACTTTTAAATTCCACATTATTCGTAGTGCATAGAGAAAGAATGGCTTCTTGCATCTCCATATCATGGCATTTATTGGTTAGCCAATCCTCTCTCCTAGAAAATATACATTTCCTAACCCATGTGCTCTTGTCTTGCATATTAATCTTTTGTGCGAAACATTATGCAACATGGAAGTCCAGATATAATACATCTATAGCATTACCTTTATCCACCTTGTTTGTCATTTTTTATTAAAAGAAACTTTGTCACATCATTCAAAGAAGATTTATCCTTCATAAAATCATGTTGACAGTGATGGATAATGGTTTGACTTTGAAAATCTCCTATTAATATTTCCTCAATAACAGATTCTAACAATTTGTCTCCAGTCCCAATAGTTTGTCCATTACTTTCCATACCCCTAGTGAAGCTGGTTATTCTAAATTACTTATATTAATACATTGAAATTTACATGACGTCTGAATACAAAGGCAGTTTTTTTTCTTAAATTGCATGTATATTCCTGAGTCATGTAACACATGAACATATGGGGAATAAATTGGCTTCAACTAATTTGAAAAGTACTTGAAAAATAGTTAATGAAATACAGGCAATGTCTGTTACTTATAGAAACACTTTAAGGCATACAATATTCATATATCCCTCCAAGGTGTAAATAGCAAAAGATGTCAAAATTGCATTAGATCGAAGAACGTGCCTCAGAAAATTGCCAGATATTATGGATTCACTGAAATTTAGGACACAACAAAAGAGGACTAAAAAAGTGTTCAGTAAATCAAAAAGAGTACAAGGATGCAAACTAACCAGAAACAAAAAGCCTGACGGAAAAACCTCTATGAATATTTGAAAGGGAAATAAACAAGGTCAAATGTGGAATACTGAATGTGGGGACAGGATAATTTGTTGGAGAGAACAGAAAAATGACAGGAAACTAAACAGTTACTTTATGTCTGTCTTCATGGAAAGAGATCCAGAAAATCTCCCAGAAATATAACGTGACCATGGACTTGCATAACCACAAACTAAAATCATTCATATCGGCTACTATTTCAAAACTCAACTGGATTGAGCATTGATACGGCTGTTGGATCAGACTACATCATACCAAAATTTCAGAGAAAGCAGCAATAAACAGGTTGATTGCATTAGGGATCACTGTGATTTTCCATATTCAGTTTGGAAGGTTGCAAATGCATTTCAATAACTTAAGAAGGGAAAAAGAGGGAGAGTGGAGAGCTATAGACCAGTTAACTTGTCACTCACAGTAAGGAATCTGCTGGAATTTATTGTAAAGAATGCGATTTCGAACACTTCGAAAATTATAGCAAACATGAAGAGAATGATTTTAGATATCTCAAAAGCAAGTCAACATTCACAAACCTCTTGTTTGAAGATATCCCTTATAGATATAAATGACGGAGAACCAGTGGATGTGGTATAGTTGGATATTCAGGAAGATTTTTAAAGAATTCATACGGTACGTTAGCAGAAAAAAAAGTAACGGGTATTGGGAGGAACATATGCAAATCAGAGAAAGTAAAGGTGAGGTTTGACTGCGTTAAAGGGAATCACTGTATAGCCGATGTAGAGCTCCATGCTCTCTCTCCGCAGATGCTGTCTGACTCACTGTAATGTCCAGCATGTGTTGGTTTCAGTACAGATCCCAGATTCTGGAGTAATTTGCTCTGACTAGAAGCAAAGACATTCTGCACCAGTCACACATAGTTTTGGTGAGTCTGTATCAGGAGTATTGTGGACAGTTGTGATGTAGGAGAAAGTGAGGACTGCAGATGCTGGAGATAAGAGCTGAAAAATGTGTTGCTGGAAAAGCGCAGCAGGGCAGGCAGGATTCCTGAAGAAGGGTTTATGCCCGAAACATCGTTTCTCCTGCTCCTTGGATGCTGCCTGACCAGCTGCGCTTTTCCAGCAACACATTTTTCAGCTACAGTTTTGATGTCCTGATCTAAGTAAAACAAACTGAATACTGAATGGACATTCGTCAGAATAATTCCTCAGATGAGAAGATTGTCTGCTGA
Source organism: Chiloscyllium plagiosum (assembly GCF_037043375.1). Lineage (NCBI taxonomy): Eukaryota > Metazoa > Chordata > Chondrichthyes > Orectolobiformes > Hemiscylliidae > Chiloscyllium > Chiloscyllium plagiosum. The sequence continues at coordinate 70,175,663 of NW_028270178.1, read as the reverse complement.
GGAAACTCAGCCTTTGATCTCTAATGTTTCAGAGAATAGAGATGATTCCAGTGAAGATTTAAAGTATTGAAACAGAGGGAACTAAAGAAAATAGGGGCATTGACAAGTGCGACCAAGTTTAGTGACAATTTCAAGATATTCCACAAGTACATCAAGCAGTACAGAATAATCAGGGAATAATCAGGGCCCATTGGAAACCAAAGGGGGCAATTTGTGTGTGAAGATGGAGAACATTAATAAATTGTGATATGAGAACTTCACATCTGTTTTACTTGGGAGAAGGAGGAGGCAGATACAGAATACGAGAATATGGACTGGGAAGCTCTTGACCAGATTGATATAAAATGCGAGCAGGAAGTGAAGGATTTGGCTGGTATAAAATTGGACAAATCCCCAGGTACGGATGAGTTGCATTACAAGCTGCTGTTGGAGAGAGGGAGGGAAGGCCCTGAAACAAATATTCAGTAAATTCTGGTCAAAGTAGAGGGTGCCAAAGTTCTGGAGGGCACCCTTTACAGGAAAGCTGGTGGAGATAGACCAGGGAACTGTAGATCAGTGAGTATCAGATCCGTGTGAGGGAAACTATTGGGGATAATAGGGATGGAAAAAAACTGATCTTCATTTACAGAGGCAGTATTTGATCAGGGATAGTCAGCATGAAGTCATTAGAGGGAAGTCATACCAAACGAATTTTATTTACTTTTTTCTAAGAGGTTATTTATATGGTTTTTCATTCAGACCTTTAACAGAGCTGATGAAGAAAGTACAATCTCATGATCATGATATCAAGGGTAATTAGGCAACTGGCATTCAAATTGTTTTAGTAGCAGGAGACAGAGGGTGGTGGTAGAAAGCTATTTGTGTGACTGGAGATCAGTGTCCCCTGGTGTGCCACAAGAATCACTGTTGTATCCATTATTATATGTGGCATTTATAAATGATATAGATGTGAATGTGGAGGGGGTGGGGCAAGTATGATAAGTAAGTTTGTGTTTGATACAAATATTGTCCGAGTGGTTGGCAATGAAGAGGAAGGCCTTTTGTTTCAGGAAGATACAGATGGAAAGGTCAGATGGGTGGATCAACGGTAGATGGAATGTAACCCTGATAAATATGAGGTGATGCACTTTGGAAGAAGGAACCAGACAGGATAGTACTCAATGAATGGCAGCACACCAGGAATCTCATGGAGTGCCTCTCCATACATCCCTCAATGTCAATAGGCAGGGTAATATGTTAGTTAAGATGGCACTAGAGATAGTAATCATAGTGTTTACTCATCGAGATATAGATTATTAAAGTGTATACAGGACTTTCGTTCGCCAAGATGGAATACTGTGTGCAATTCTGGGAGCCACATTACAGGAAGGATGTGATTGCACTGGAGTGGATGCAGAGGAGATTCACCAGGACATTCCCTGGGATGGAGCATATCAGCTATGGAGAGAGGCTGGATAAGCTCGGGCTGTTTACTTTGGAGCAGAAAAACTGAGCGCGACGTGATTCAGTACGATAGGATTATGAGGAGCATGGACAGGATATATAGACAGCAGCTGTTCCTTTTAGTCAGAGGGCCAAGAACAAGGGAGCACACCTTTCAAGTCAAGGGTTTGAGGTTGATAGAGGATTTGAGGATTGTTTTTCGCCCAGAGGATGTTGGGTTCAGGCATACATGTCCTGAGAGGGTTGTTGTGACTGGTAAGCTCACAACAATTAAAAAGCAATTCAGTCAGCACTTGAAGTATCATAACATTTATGGCTTCGTATTTCAAGTAAGAGAGTGGAATTAAAATAGATGGTGCTGCCTTCCTGACGGTACAGAGCCGATGCTTCTGTGGTTGCTGAATGCAGTTAGGAAGGTAGATGGTGTGTTGACCTTCATTTCACAGGGATTTGAGTCCACGAGTAAGGGTAACGTATTGCAGCTGTACAGGACCTTGATAAAGCCCCATCTCGAACATTGTGCAGTATTGTGTGCAGTTTTGGTCTCCTTACCTAATAAAGGACAAACCTGACATTGAGGGAGTGCAGCGAAGTATGACCAGATTGATCTCTGGGATGACAGGCTTGTTGTTGAAGCAGAGTTGAGTTGAGTGGGCCTGTATCCCATGGGGTTTAGGAAAATGAGTGGAGATCTCAGTGAAATATATAAAACTCTGAGAAGGTGAGACAGATTGGAAGCAGGGATGATAATTCCACGGGCTGGGAGGTCTAAAACAAGGACCCACAGTATTATGTGCAGGCAGGCCACTCTGCACTGAGGTGAGATAAATGTCTGCACTCAGACACTGTGAACCTTGGGAATTCTGTACAACATAAGGCTGTGGAAGTTAAGGCACTGAATATAAATAAGGATTTCAAGACACGAAAGGGATGGGGGAGAGCAGGAGTATGTTGTGGAGATAGTGCATTAGATTAGATTAGATAACTTAAAGTATGGAAACAGGGCCTTCGGCCCAACAAGTCCACGCCGGCCCTCCGAAGAGCAACCCACCCAGACACATTCCCCCACATTTACCCTTTCACCTAACACTATGGGCAATTTAGCATGGTCAATTCACCTATCCTGCACATCTTTGGACTGAGGAAGGAAACTGGAGTACCTGGCATAAACCCACGTAGACACGTGGAGAATGTGCCAACTCCACACAGACAGTTGCCTGAGGCGGGAATCACCGATCATTTCAATTATTGGTTTTCCAATATTGCAGCAGCTGCGTTCCTGTGGAACACCATATTATAGAAAACGGTGCAATATAAACAATGGGGCCTATGGGGGAAAAGAGGATAATGGGCGAAGCCCCAATACTATCAGGAAAAATCAAAACAAAAGTAGGTCAGCCAAACACAAACGATAGCAGTGTACGTAAATCTTCAAATGATATATTGTAATGTAATAGTACAGTAAATGTAACAATTTCACACAACAACAGCTGACTACAGCCTTGCACTTGAAGTATCATAACATTTATGGCTTCGTATTTCAAGTAAGAGAGTGGAATTAAAATAGATGGTGCTGCCTTCCTGACGGTACAGAGCCGATGCTTCTGTGGTTGCTGAATGCAGTTAGGAAGGTAGATGGTGTGTTGACCTTCATTTCACAGGGATTTGAGTCCACGAGTAAGGGTAACGTATTGCAGCTGAACAGGACCTTGATAAAGCCCCATCTCGAACATTGTGCAGTATTGTGTGCAGTTTTGGTCTCCTTACCTAATAAAGGACAAACCTGACATTGAGGGAAACTCTTTCACCAAACTCTTCACCAGGAGGCGCACAAGCTGACTGACCACATGATGCAGACGCAGAATTCCAGTTTCAATCAAGATTCTCCCCCAGTTTAAAATAAAGTTCCTTCTCAATGTTGACTGCAATTCCCAGTTTCAGGCTCAGGTTCAAAGCCTGCAGAGCGGATTACATTCATGTTTTAGCTGAACACGCTGAGGGTGCATTTTGCAGTCAGAGGATCCTGAGGCTGGATTTGCTGTTAAGCTGGTGCCAGGAAAGGACTCGTGTCCCAGTAATCGTGAGCTCGCTTTATAAGGTAAGTTGCACAATTCACGAATCGTGTGTATTGAAGTCGGGTTTGATAAACGCACATTATCGGAGAACTGCCTGTATTTAGAATGGAGGAGCAAAATTGATGGACTGAAGGGATTACAGCAAGTTTTGTTTTTATTTTATATATCCCTATGTTTAAACATACTAAGGGATATGAACACTGTATGTGGAAAAACTGCATTGAGGAGATTTTCTCCATTAACTAGAACGGGAAAGGCTTAATGTGTTGAATGAGCTACTCCTTTCCGGATGTTTCTGTGCAGTCTGTGGGAAAGCTTTTGAACAGGTGTCAACTACTCTCAGATGTTAGGAAGGAGACATTTGCAGGGTCAACACGACTATGTTTTCCATTCCCTATTCCTATACCGAGGGCTGATGTCCTGTCCTGTTTTATCCATTAAGAACTTGGAACATTTTGATACAATTTAGCGTGTTGCTTGGCCGATTCAGTTTATCACATGCCTGAGTGTCTGGAGTAACTTTTAGACCAGACTAGGAAAGCACGGGAGACTCACTTCCTGAAAGTACTTAGAGGAAGGCAATTGGTGTTTACAATTGACATTGGCTTCAGGGTCACTGTTACTGACGCCAGATTTTAGACCTCAATATTTTATTAATTGCTTTTAACTTCCACCAGCTGCCAGATCATTAGCTTGGTCTGGATTACTAATCCAGTGACATTTCCACAACAGCTCATCTACACATGGGGACCTATCAAAAACCACACTGAGTTGGTTATTTCTGTGCTGCTTGATAGCTCTATCAAAACGAACTCCCACCAATTTCACTATAGCGATGGGACTGAGGGCGTGGTAAATGGCCAGTTTGTAATTATTCCCCTCTTAGGGGACGGGACATAGATGAGTAATTTTCCACTTTGCCAGGGAGATGTCAGAGTTGGAGATGGAATGAAACAGCTTCAGCACCTTGTTGTGCAGCACAGGTCTTCAGTCCTATTGCAGGAATGGTGTCAGGGCCAATTGCCTCAATCGCATCTACTGTGTTCAGCTGTTTCTTCATGTCATTTGCAGCCAATCAAATTGGGTGAAGACTGGCATCTGTGATTCTGTGGACATGATGGGGAGGGTGAGGTTGATCATCGAACCAACATTTCTGGCTGAGGACGGTGCAGATGCTACATCCATATCTTGTACACTGAGGTACAAGGCCGTTCCATTATTTAGGATTGGGATATTTGTGGAGTAATCTCCTCCAGTGAGTTGTTTCAGAGTGTATTGACCTTTATAATTGGATATGGCAGGACGGCAGAGTTTAGGTCTCATCTGTTGGTCTGGCGATCATTTCACAAGGTGTTAGTTCTGCTGTTTGGAATGCAACCATTCAAGTGCATTAGCGTTAATGGGTTGTAATCAGGTTTAGGTGCACATGGTTCTAACTCTGGCATGTTCACCCCCACTTGTCACTGAACTATAGATCGGATGATGGTAATGATAGACTGAGGGATTACCCCGGGGAGAAAGTTACAGATGGTGATTGAACACAATTCTGCTTCTGCTCCTGCTGCTTTTATCTACATCATCACAAAAATGCCCCAGTTTGAGCGGAAATATCTGCAATTCAATTCTAGTGACTGACCCCCAATTCACACCCAATCAGCCCTGTACTCAGCGACCTAACCTGGTTTCTGATGCGGCAATACTTCCATTTCCATATTCTCATTCAGTTAGGTCACTCCCCGGTGTCACGCCTCCAATTTGTTACAATATTCAAACTCGTTAACATATTCACCTGAATCTTTTCCATTCCCGTAATTTCATCATCTTTGTTTGATGTGTATGTGTTTCCCACTCTTTCTCTCCCTGACCACGATTAAGAGCTCTGTAGTTATTGACGTCAGCATTTTGTAGTTCCAGAACCAATGAATGGGTGCACCTTGTGTTATCGTTCACTTCCTGGTGTATGGCGCTCCGTGTTAGACAGGGCGTTTGGCCAGCTTTGACACACAGGACGGAAGGGTCTGTTTCCATGCTGTACATCTCTATGACTCTAGGTCCGGCAGCATCTTGTGCAGTGAAAGCTGAGTTAATCCTTTGCGTCCAGTGACCCTTCTACCAAGGTCCCAGTTTCTCCAGAAATGTTTGTCTTTTTATTTACAGTATCCATAATTATTTGTTTAATTGAAAATTTGCTCTGTGCCTATTCATTTCTGGAGAAACTCAGCAGGTGTGGCAGCATCTGCAGAGACAGAGAAACAGAGTTAGCGTTTCAAGTCCAGTGTTACACTTCTTTGGAACTGAAAAGGATTGTAAAGTGTGCTCTTTGATCCCTTGCCAGAGGTGGGGGATGGGTGACGGGGAATAGAGGGCGTTTTACATCATCTTCTCGTAAAAGCCCGTTTATCTTTTGCAAAAGATAAACAGGCTTTTACGAGAAGATGATGTAAAACGGATTTCAATTAATATGCGAATGGGGGAAACAGTTTCCCTCAATTGTGTGCAAGATAAAGACGACACAACCACACAAGGTCATGGGGAAACTAAAAGGGAGAATGAATGAAAAATGGACAAAGGCCATAATGGGGTTAAGGCTGTGAAGTTATGTGATCGAATATTAACACCTACGGGTTGTAACATACCAAAGTGTAAAGTGAGGTGCTACTCGAGCTTCGATTGTGCTTCACTGGAACATTGCAGCAGCCCAGGACCGAAATGTCAGCATGAGAGCAAGGTAGGTTATTGAAATATAAAGCAATGAGAAGGTCAGGGTTATTCCTACAGACAGAGTGGGAATGTTCCTCAAAGCAGTCTCTGTTTGGTCTCCCCAGTGTAAAGGACATGGCATTGTAAGCAGAAATGACAGGAGACTGAATTGAAAGTATACAAGGGAATGGGGGGGGGGGGGGGGAGGAGTGAGGACGGCAGCGCGGAAAATGGGACAGTCACAGCTGAAGGCCTATCCACTGGATTTAGGGGATTTCTGGTTTGAAGGAAAAATAGCTCACGTCAGGCGCAGCTTATTGGAATGTGGCATCATCAAACGGAAACAACAGAGTTGGAGAAACTGGGAGAATGAGTCAGCCTCCGCTGATAATGTGTTCAACCACTTGAAGAAGGACCCCCAGAAAATCACCAGACGTCTAAATTGAGGGTTCTGTCTCACATCTGGTCTGAAGTGGGATTTGGAAGTAGACCGAGAGGAAGGTCAGTGGGTGTACATGGGCAGACATTCAAGCAGATATCCCACAATGCTCAGAACTTATTGTTTCTGTTCAAAAAGAAGGACTTGATAAGAATATGGATCACCCATTGTTGCCAAAAGCTGCTAAGGATACCATTCAATCACAATTTGATGAGTATTAGTGTAGGGACAGATGTAGGATGTATATTTCAGGGACCAGAAGCAGATGTTGGGCATGACTTTCAGCTGTGCTTCCTGAATTATCCCAGAAACCCCTGCCATTGCTGCTCCATCCTCTTCCCTGCTTGTCTCCCCTTCCTGATTCCAGGTTCTCCCTCTCCAATTACAGAGCACATTCTCTCACATTATGGTCCCTCCCGACTTTACCTGAAGCTCTTTGATCGAGTCTATCTTCCCTGCACAGGCATCAAGCTGCCTTTGGGGTGCCACTTTGCCTCTGGTCTCACTGTGGCTCGGCCTCTCCATTCTTGCTGTTTTACACCTCCCACTCACATCTCATTCCGGAAAGTTTCCTTCTTGGAGGAAACATTCTTGGAAACGTGAATGAAAGCACCTCTCCCCCTTTGCTCTGAATTCACACTTTGCTGCAAATTTCCAAAAGTACACTCAGCCTTCATCTTACTCCGTTAAAAGCAAACCGCATGCTGACAGTGTGGTATTGGAATTCCCTTTCTTACATGGATCTGGCCTGAGATACGTTTTCACTGTAGAAATTATCTGCCCCTTTCGACAAAGGAATTCAGGTGTTTTACTTCTTATTGGCACTAGTAAAAGTTGCATGCTGCCTTAGTGTTGAAATATGGAGAAAAACAAATCACAGTATGAAGTTTGGGCTGAGTGTTGTTTACCTGTCATTTTGAATGCTGTTTCAAATTTGCAGTGTTTATCTTAAAATGCTTGTTCTTGAAGCTAGTATCAGATGGAGTGTAGGAGTTCGAGGGGTGACATTATAGAAGCTTATAAATTCATGAGAGGCATGGATAAGGGTGAATAACCAAGGTCTTTTCCACAGGATAGGAGAGTTAAAACATAGAGGATATAGCTTTAAGATGAAAGGGAGGAACTTTGAAAGGGACGAAGGGGCAACGTTTTCACATAGAGGGTGATGTGTGTATGGAATGAGCTGCAGAGGAAGAGTGGTAGATGCAAGTACAGCTTCAACATTTCAAAGGCATTAGGACAAACGTATGAATGTGAAATGCTTATAGGCATATGGGGCAAATGCAAGCAGATGGGACTAGTTTAGTTTGGAAAACCTGGTCAGCATGGACAAGTTGGACCAAAGGGTCTGTTTGTGCGCTATATGACTATGAATTTAAAAAGTGAGGAAAAGGGATGAAAAAATGTAATCAAGTTGGCAGGAAATACAAAAACAAGCATCACAAACCTTTCTCTGTTTATAAAAAAATACTTTCAATATGGGTGTCTGACCTTTAGGTAGAAATGAAGTCAGAAAAGTATATTGAGGACATTTGGAGGGTGTGACTGGGGAACTGGCTAAAGTGAGCAGACAGCTAATTTATACCCGCGTTTTACATCATTCCTCACAGGGGAAGGAAATGTAAGTATTTCAATGATATAAACAAAATGTTAATAGGAGGGAAGTTCTTGAACCGTCTCTAAAGAACGAACAGCTTTTCGAACAAACAGATAAGGGTAAGGGTAGGCAGGTCAGCAGCAATTCTGAGTTGGTTTCAATAGAATGGATCTTTGCGCCCTCTCTATCAGATGTTAGTTCTGTTGTGTGTTAATGTAAGCAGTAAGTGCAGTAGCTTTAATGAGTTGTCATCAGGTTTAAGTACACATGGTTCTGACCCTGACATGTCACCCATACTTGTTACTGAACCATAGATTGGCTTCATGGTAATGGGAGACTGAGGGATTATCCGGGAAAAAAGTTACAGATTGTGGTTGAATCTTAATCAAAGGGAATTTAGTATGGCCAGTTCACCTAACATGCCCATTTTGAATGTAAGAAGAAATCCATGCAGATATGTACAAACGCCACACAGGTACTCATCCGAGGCGGTAATCGAACTCATGGGCCTGGTGCTGTGAGGCAGTAGTGCTAATTACTGAACCACCGTGCCACCCAAGACTGGAAAAATATATCCCACAAGACTTTATGAGCAGAAATTAGGCCATTCAGCCCATCGACTCTGCTACAACATTCGATCATGACTGATCGATTTTGAAACTCATTTCCCTGCTTTCTCTCAGTAACCATCGATCCCCTTGGCAATCAAGAACATATTTGTCTCTGTTTTAAATATACGAAATGATCTGGTTTCTACAGCCTTTTGTGGCAAGGAATTCCACAGTTTCAAAACTACCTAGTTAAAGAAGTTACATCTTTTTTCTGTTTGAAAGGGTATTCGTTTTGCTCTACGCCCATGCCTTCAGGTCCTTGGCTCTCCTGCCAGTGCAAACGTCCTCCCAAAGTCCTTTGTGTCCGGGCTATTCAGTATTCTGTGAGTTTCAATCAGATGCTTTCTTCAAGAAAGGAAACAGGGAAATCCCCGGCAATTACAGACCAGTCAGTCTCACGTCTGTCGTCTGCAAGCTGTTAGAAATTATTCTGAGGGTTAGTATTTATGACCATCTGGAAGAGCATGGCGTGATTAAAGGCAGTCATGCCTCACAAAGCGTATTGAGTTCTTTGAGGATGTGACTAGACACGTTGATGAGGGTCAAGGGGTGGGTGTAATGTATGTGAACTTCAGTAAGGCATTTGATAAGTTTCCCCATGGTAGGCTCATTCAGAAGGTCATGAGGAATGTGATAGAGGGAAATTTAGCTGTCTGAATACAGAATTGGCTGGTCGACAGAGGACAGCGAGTGGTAGTGAAAGGAAAATATTCTGCCTGTAAGTCAGTGGTGAGTGGTGTTCCACAGTGCTCTGTTCTTGGGCCTCTACTGTTTGTAATTTTCATTGATGACTTGGATAAGGAGATTGAAGGATGGGTTAGCAAGTTTGCAGACGACACGAAGGTTGGAGGTGTCGTTGACAGTATAGAGGACTGTTGTAGGCTGCAGCGTGACATTGGCAGCATGCAGAGATGGGCTGAGAGGTGGCAGATGGAGTTCAAACTGGATAAATGCGAAGCGATGCACTTTGGAAGGTCAAACTTGAACGTTGAGTACAGGATTAAAGACAGGATTCTTGGCAGTGTGGAGGAACAGCGGGATCTTGGTGTGCAAGTGCATAGATCCCTTAAAATTGCCACCCAGGTGAACAGGGTTGTTAAGAAAGCATATGTTGTTTTGGCTTTCATTAACAGGGGGATTGTGTTTAAGAGCCGTGAGATCTTGTTGCAGCTCCATAAAACTTTGGTAAGACCGCACTTGGAATACTGTGTCCAGTTCTGGTCGCCCTATTATAGGAAAGACGTGGATGCTTTGGAGAGGGTTCAGAGGAGGTTTACCAGGATGCTGCCAGGAATGGAGGGCTTATCTTACGAAGAGAGGTTGACTGAGCTCAAACTTTTTCCATTGGAAAAAAGAAGGAAGGGAGGGGACCTATTTGAGGTGTACAAGATAATGAGAGTTGATAGCCAGAAACTTTTTCCCAGGGCAGAAATTGTTAACACGAGGGGTCATAGTTTTAAGTTGGTTGGAGAAAGTATAGAGGGGATGTCAGAGGCGGGTTCTTTATACAGAGAGTTGTGAGAGCATGGAATGCGTTGCCAGCAGCAGTCGTGGAAGCGAGGTCATTGGGGACATTTAAGAGACTGCTGGACATGCATATGTTCACAGAAATTTGAGGGTGCATACATGAGGATCAATGGTCGGCACAACATCGTAGGCTGAAGGGCCTGTTCTCTGCTGTACTGTTCTATGTTCTATCCCGCCATCCTTCTAATCTCCATCAAGTACAAACACAGAGTCCTCAAACGTTCCTCATGTGTTAAGCTTTTCATTTCTGGGATTATTCTCGTGAACTTCCTGTAGACACACACCAAGGCCAATGCATTCTTCCTGAGGAATTACGCACAAAATACTGGCACTGTGGTCTGACCAGAGCCTCAGAATCCCCATCTCTATATTCTAGTCCTCACGTATAGCCTTCTTATCTACTGACTCGAACTGCAAGTTTATCTTTGGCGAATCCTGGACTTGGAATCCCAAGTCCCTTTGCACTTTAGATTTCACAATTTTCTTCCCATTTCGCAAATAGTCCATACCTGTATTCTTCATACCCGCATGCAAGACCTCACACTCTGCCACATTATGTTGCATCTACCACTCATTTTCCCACTCTCCGAAACTGTCAATCTTCCTGCAGTCTTCCTGCCTCCTCAATACTACCTGCCCCTCCACCTATCTTTTCATCATCTGTAAGCGTAGCCAAAGTGCCCTCAGTTCTGCCATTCAGATGATTAAACTGTAAAGAGAGATTTTGTTGTCCCACCACTGATCCTTATGGAGCAATACTAGTCACCCGCTGCCATTCTGAGAAGGACAATTTTACCCCACTCTCTGCTTTCTGCCAGACAGCCAACTTCATCCATGTTAGTACCTGGCCGCTAACACCATGGGCCCTTATCTTACTCTGCAGCTTCCTGCATGGCACCTTATCAGAGGCCTTCCAGAAGTTCACCTTGATCTAACCTGCTCGTTACCTCTTCAAAGAATTCTCATTAGCTTGAGAGCAATGTAGTTTATTGAACTGGGGAGCAATAAGAAGAACAGGGTCATTCCAACAGAGAGTCTGGAGATGTTCCTCAAAGCAGTTTCTGTTTAGCTAACTAATGTAAAGGAGACTGCATTGTGAGCAGCAATGCCAGGGGACTGGATTGAAAGTGTACAAGTGAAATGCTGCTTCATCTGGAAGTTGTGACTGGGGTCTTGGACACTGAGAATGGAAGAGGTGAATGGGCAAGTGTTGCAGCTTCTGTAATTGCATGCTAAGGTGACATGGAGGGAGGGGTTGAGTTCGGGGTGATGAAAGGTGTCATAGAGGGAATGGTCCCTGTGAAATGCTGACAGTAGATGGGCGGGGAAGATGTGTTTGATGGTGCTATCCCGCTGGATGATTCTGTGAATGTGGACTCGAGTGCAGGAGGAAGTGAGGACAAGGCGAGATCCATCATTATTCTGGGAAGGAGGGGACAGAGTGAGGGCAGAAGTGAGGGAGATGATACAGTCACAGTTGAATTTTCAGTCCACCAGGGTGAGAGAATTTCTCGTTTCAGAGAAAAGGATGACATGTAGGAAGCTTCCCACTGGAATGTGGCATCATCGAACAGAAATGACGGAGCCAGAGAAACTGGAAGAATGAAGTCACTCTGAGCTGATTATGTGTTCAACCACATACAGAAGTTCCCCCTGAATGATTGAGAAGAGCCAAACATTTCAATTGCAGCTTTATATCTCATATATTGTCTAAACGGAATGTGAAAATAGACCCAGGTGAAGGTCAGCAGATATGTGGGGGAGACATTTAAGCAGATACTTCATAACGCTCAGCATTGATTGACTCTGATCAAACAAAAGATGATATGAAGATGTGAAGATGAACCACCCATGATACACAAAGGCTGTGAATGATACTAATCAATCACAAACTAAATAATTCAGATTGGGGAGCTCGAGCATCCGCCAGCTTTCGGAAGTTTATTTTTGGAACCAGAAGCAGATTGTATAAAGTAAAATACCAAGAAAAGTATTCCAACACTGGCAAGAAACACGAAAAAAAAACTAACCGCAAGAGTTTTCCCAGATCGAATACAAAACGTTCATGATGTGTGTGTGACCCTTGGAAGAAAGGCAGGAAAGAATATGTGGGATACCTGGAGGATGTGACTGGGGATTTGGTTTCAGGGAACAGACAGATAATTTAAAACATTATTTTAAATCGTTCCTCACAGGGGAAGTCACAAGGAGTTTCAATAATATAAACAAAATTATAGTCAGATGGAAGTTCTTGCATTGTATCTAATAAAACAAACAAGGCTTTACCCAACAGATAAGTCCAAGGGTAAACAGGTCGTCAGCAATTCAAAACTGGTTTTAATAGAAGTGGTTTCAGAGTGACTGGTGGCACTGTGTGAAATATTCCATAACTTTCTGGATGGCTGGAGTGTTCCAACAAAACTTGAGAACCTCCAAATGTGGCGCCTGTCTTCAAGAAGAGAGTGAGTCTTCAAGTGTTTAGTTGCTCCCTTTGTCTGAATAGTGGAGTATATTCGAGAAGCTTAATGGCCTCATGACGCATTTCCGTCCTGAGTGATTTTTTAAAAAAGTAAAACTCTGCTTCTTCCATTGATGTATTACACATTGGGGACGAACATTTTGCTGAAGTTGTGTATTAATTTGAAACTTGTCTGGAACATTGCACAAACTACGTCATCCAGAGGATTCTAGAAACTCTCCAGAACATTTTATAACAATGCGGGGGTGTTGCGTAGGAGATAGATAGAGAGAGAGAGAGAGAGAGAAAGAGAGAGAGAGAGAGAGAGAGAGAAGGTGCTGCATGCAGTAGTGAGAGTGATGGAGCCTTATTCTGGGGATGGCGCTGTAACAGATATGCAGTGTGTGTGAGGGAGCAAAGAGAATACGGTAACACTTATCCTGACAGAGTGGGGAAGGTTATTGATGCTTGTTCTGTATTGCTGGACATTTCTTCAGACCGCAGATACTGTACTGAGCAGGGTGGTGAGCTCAGACCATGCTCGGTGGGTCTGGTGGTGTTGCCTCCCCCGAGAAGAGAATGGTTCACCTCTGTACTAGCTGATCCACCAGGACCTCCATGCCCGTATCGACAAATCGTGGTGTAATTGCCCCTTATCTGCCATGCTCGGGGTAAACTGTGCAGGGCAGTTCCAAACTGAGAAAGCGCAACCGTGTGCCCATTGGCCTTTTTAAGATGGCACCAATGCCATCGATCACAGAATATCCAGAGACATCCGGACGATAGTGAGTACCTCCAGCCATGATGGGTTTGAGAATTGGGCTGGCATTGAATGAGAGGGACATCATGGGGTTGGGTGGGTAGTAAATAAGGTGAGATCGATAAGATAGCATTAGGAAACTAGCTCGGCCTTGGAAAGACAATCCCTCTGTCACACTCAATGAAAATGACACTGAGACAAATTATTATCAGATTCAGCCCAATGAGTCGAAGACTGCTGACCCTGCTCCCAGTTACAAAGCTGCAGAACAAATGCTCATCCAATGCACTGCAACATCGGAACTCACACCAATATCCTGATCACCCATCATTCCTGGAAACAGAGGCCCATATTGAAAGATGCTATCGAAATATTTTCATTTCACAATTTTTAAATCTACCATCAGATCCTTCTCTTATATTCTCTCTCAATCTCCCCCTCTCTTATAACCAACCTCCTCCCATTTGGTGGTATTTCAACTGTTCGTGGCCTCTCTCTGGCAGTACGTTTCGCACCCACAGCACCCCTTGTCTTGACGCCATGGAGATATGGAGCTGAAAATGGATGGGAGTTGCACATCCTGTCACTTCCAGCATGGGATGCAAGTTTCCCCACACTGTGCAGCGATCTAACATAGTGTTACTCAACAATTCAGTGGTTGCTGTACACAGCTATATATGTGCTGGGAAGGTAACTGCTCCAGATGAACAGATAAATTCACTGCTATTCACTGCACAGTTCCCCATGCTGCACGGATACCCAGTCCGTGCGTATAGAACAATGTCTTTGTGTGTTCTGTACAGGGGCATGTGCTGAACAGATCATCGAGTCCAGGTTTATAGATCAGTGCACTGATAGACACATAAGTAGTGAACTGTGAGCTCTAAACAGTGTTCGATCTTCTGCTGAGCATTACACGAGCCTGGTCTACACAGTGCTTCATGCTGAGCAGGTATCTCATCCGGGCTTATATGTTCCTGGGCGGGATCTGTGAGGTGTATTTAGTATCCGATATAATTCTTGACGTACCTGTTCCTCTTCCAGCTTAGCCCATTCCGCTGGTAAATATCAGTTGCTGTGTTCCAGATACAATTCACTTGGTCAAAATATCCGACATTAAACATAACAAAATTTGTTCAAACACTGTCTTCAGAATACAACAAAAGGAAAAGGAACTTGGAATAACTTAATTCTGTTGGAAAATTTAGCAGAATAATGGGTTACTTAACTACTTTAGAGGAACTGCTGCAATATGTTATTTCCAATAAACACAAATTCAGATAAACAAATTCAGGAAACATTCAGTTCTCCAATCCAGGTGGAAAGATCATCAAACGACAATTCCGAGAGAAATGTCAGAAAGAGAGTGAAGCAGCCGGGAGAGATTTACTGCCTTCCAACCCTGCTGAGACCGCAGCAATAACGGGCGAAAGGTAAAACTAAGAATCCTGGTTCTATGAGAGGTTGACTATCACTCCACAGGACCAGGCCACAGCTACAAAATCTACAAGGAATTGACCACATCTACACCGTTACTGGCACTGTAGTAGTCTCTCAGAAATGTCTAAACCCATCCAAGCCATTTAATTCGGGCCAGATAAATGTCAAAGTTAAACATAAATAAATAAAACGAAAAGATGCAGCAGGCCTGGTGATCAGACAGAGCCGGCCTCAGGAGCCCAGTAACTCGTATTCTGGCAAAACACTGCAGATCCCATCGAGATTGTGAAGAGAAAGCATTATCCCTTGCTTCTCACCTCTAATGTTACAATTGGTGATGTGCCACTAGCCCATTTGTCAGTGATATCAACATCCCATGAAGTCCAAGTATTACTGTGGTAGGTCAGAGTTGTCATGAAAAGAGTTAATTGGAGCTGTTTGTTCAGTGACTGTGATTAGTATCAGTCTCCCTGAACTTAATTTCGTTACTTGAGGATTAGCCTCTTCCATAAATAGGGGATTCGTTCGGCTTTTAATGCCATAGTATTCGGGGCAGAGTCAACCTCAACAAGTTTGGGATCAGCAGCTACATAGAAAGAGACAGAGATCAGAATCTGAGAACGTGAGAATGTTCCAACAGTGGATCAGAATCTGAGAACATTAAACTGGAAAGTTGCAACAATGGACAGGAGTTTATCCTCGGGTCTTTACTATATTTCTCAGGATTGGCCACGATTAGGGTTGCGGATATGAGCCGTACTGATGAGTATTCAAGCTGGATACTATCACATCCTCGCTAATGTTAGTGTTCCTAGTAAGCTTATCTCTGTCAATTATATAAATGATGCTGAATGTTATTGCTATTCTGGTTTATTACATTTAGTAAATGCATAACCTTTCAGTCACAAACTCCACTTCCTTTGCATGCATTTCCAAACTACTTACCCAAAGGCATCTGAGAAGGAAAAACACTGCTCGGAACCTTGAGTCTCCTTTTTACCGTGAACTGTTTTATATCTTCATATTCTCTGTGTCATCAAACCTGCCGACACACACCTACATGATATTCCCACTCTCTAACTCTGCTTGAGTTCTGTTGCTTACTTCGCAACAGTAAGCAACTGTTAACGGCAGATTATATGGCTCCAGTTCTCATCTGACCTCTCTTGCAGTTACAAATATTTTGACCACAAACTTGCTCTTGTCACCACAGTTACTTCACAACAGGGACTCTGTATCAGAGTAATAATGTCACTGACTGTGTAATTCAGAGGCACAGTGTATGACTCTACAAGCATTGTTTGAAATCCTACCACAGCCGATGACTAAACTTAAATTCGAATGACAAAAATTGGAATGAAACCTGATTTCACTCATGGCAACCATAAACCATCAGGATTTCATTTCTTATTTTACTGAAAACCTTTGGTAAAGAAACCTAACATTTTTGGTCCGTCTGCACTAAGTGTCACCTCAGACCCACTACAATGTGGCTGCCTCCATATTGCCTTGACAAATGGCCGCGTGGTCAAGGGCAGTTAGAATGGACAACAAATGCTGCCCTTGCCAGTGATGCTGGCATCCCGGGAAACAACAACATTTAAGGTGAATAAACCAAGGAACTATGAATGCTGGAGATCTGAAATAAAATTCTCCAGCGTCTGAAAGAATTTTGATGAATCTCAGCAGGTATGGCAGTCTGTAGGGAGAAACACAGATAAAGTTTTGACTTTACTGACCCTGTCAAAACTGAATGCAACTGGTAAATAATATTATTATATCAGAGATGGTTGGAAGGGTGAGCGGCAGGTTTGTGTTGAATGGATGGGGAAATGTCCAGCAAGAGAGAGAGAGAAAGAGAGAGAATGAAAGGAAAAGCAAGAAAAGGGATTGCTGATGATGGACTGGAAGGAGAATAGAATGGAAAGTTATTCTAACATTATCCCTTTTTGCATATTCCTGCATATCATATCTATTTTGAGATGTCCCTGATTAACATGAGTCATGTTCCCTCTATCTCTCTTCTCTGAGTGTGGTGATCAGCTCCATTGGCCAATACTTATAGTTACTGAGATATGAGAAACGTAAAGTTATAATGTCAACTGATTCTTTGGCAAGAGGAACTGTTAATGTGCGACTGCGTGAAGATGTAACAGCTTTCTCAGCCAGGAAGAGAAACTGAGGAGACGGAGGCATTTTCAAGATTGAATGGGTGCACCAAGGGTGTGGGAAAATTGACTTGTTGCTGTCATTAGAAAATCAGGTGAGGTTCTGTGGATGCTTTCCCCGGGTTTGTATTGTCAGCTGCTGGGTTCATTTAGGGAGACACAAGGGTCTGGTGATCGCACTCTGGACACTGCATTTACAGAGTGTCTGGGTCCATGGTAAACACATGGAGTGGAGACTACACAGAAGGTTAGCTCTGACAGCAGGGGTGGGGGGTGGCAAGGCACTGCACTATTCTCTCTGGGATTTCCATGAACACTTTTCTACGCTGGACCCATTCAGGTGTAAAGTTTGAAACCAGCTTTTTTCAAAAATTATGCGTTCACTGAGCTGTGCCCCCTCCTTCAGTATAACCTGTGGTCTCAAACAAGGGACAGGACTGTGCTGACACTCACGATGGAGAAAACTGGATTAATTCTGGAACTTTCCATACAGAGTGGGTTATACACCCAGCATCTCTGAAGGGCAATCCTCCGATATATCACGAGCTGACAGAAGACACCTGATTGCTGAGAGGAATACAATGGCTCAATTTCCACAGCGGAATTTACAGAAACTAACTTCCAGAAATACTAGGAAACAGAGTGAAATACTAGGAAATCTATATCTCAGTAACTATAACTTTTGGCCGGTGGAGCTGATTAGAAACTGCAGGAAATTAGAATTAATGAAGAGTATGCTTTTGAAAATCTAATCGAATTGAAGTTTAGGATGTTGTTGCATGTGATGATCTTTAACCCAGGTGACAACTGAGTTAGTGAAAGAATTACGGATTATTCTTCAAAGCTGGTTAGATTCTGGAAAGGATACTGCAGACTGGAAAGCAGCTATTGTAAACCTAAACATTTAAAACAGGACGGAGAGGGCAAAAAAAACTAAGTAGCTTGATGTCAGATGTGAGTAAAACATTGGAAAATTTAAGAAGGATTGTGACACCCAGTCGCTTGGAAAATAATGATCTTATTTGGTAGATTCCTCGCTTGAGGAAAGGGAAATGATCTTTGATAAACCTGCTGGAGGTTGTGCAGATTGTTCGTTGTGACATGGACAATTGAGAATCAGTGGAAGTAGAGTTTTTGAATTTCAGAACATGTTTGACATGTTTGAATACAGGTGAGTGGGGAATGTTAGTGTCAATGGGTAGGTAGAGGTGGCATATATACCAGATGGATTAAAAAATGGACAATGGCGATACGAGAAGAGCAGTATTTTTCTCTGGACTGAGGGCTTGTTGGGTATCAGCAGGATCAGTTTTTGAGCAATAGCTGTTCAAAGGTATAAAAATGTTTCAGATGGGAACAACAAATATCATAATTCACATATGTTTTTTTTTAATTGTGAGAGTTTGGGAAGTGTTTTTGTTGAAAAGGACCTGGATGTCCTTGGTCATAAGTCACTAACTGCATTCTTACTGGGCAGGAAGTAAATTATATGTAGCTCTTCATACAAAATGATTGAAGTATCAGAATTAGTACATGTATCTTTCCCAATGGTCGTGTTTTTTGAGAGAGTATGTGGTGCATTGTGTACATATTTGGCTTGTTTTATAAATAATGATTACTTTGTCACCGAGAGAGTGCAAAGGACTTTCACCAGACTAAACCCTGGCATGATGATACCATCAGCAGAGAGTACAGGAACTATGTGTTTAATCTGTAGCACTGTGAGTGAATAACGAAGTAGAAACTTGATGGTTATGGATGGATACTCATGATGTCCCAAACAGCTGAATAGGGTGAAAGCTTCATACCTTTATTTGGATGTTTGATTCACGATAGTTTAAGTGCTTCTGTAGAGTCCCCATGTTGTTTGTCAGAGAGGTACAGGCTCAGAATGAATTCTGAACACTTTAGTGCGTAGTTACTGTGTGAAACTGCATTGAATGTCACTTTGTACACAATCCTATCAACAGCCACAATAACTTCATTCTGAAACAGTTAACCATTCCTCATCAGCGCCTGACCTCCATGGAGACCATGGGTTTGCTTTCTTGAAGATGGAAGACACCTTCGAGAATGTTTAAAAAACTTGGTTTCATTCCTACTGCCAGAAATCCATGTTAAAGTAGCACATATGTACTATGAGTAATTAAAACATGTGGACCAGGTCAGAGCAGTCTATCTGTGCAGTCCTTACATTTGTTTGTGATATTGGAGCATCTCTGACACCTTCCTGTTCCTGTATTAGTGACTTGAGAAGCTGAACGACCTTTTCCTGTTCTTTTGTAAGTGACTCTAGGTGTAAAATAATCTCTTTCTGATCCCGTGTAAATGATGCATGGGACTGAGCAGATTCCTGTTCTCCCTGTGTAATAGGCAGGAGGGACTGAGTAAACTATCATACATCTTGTAATAGTTTGATGGGCGAATGACTTCCCCATATTTTTGTGAACCCAGATTGAGGAGCTGAATGAGTACATTTACTGTGGAAATGTACAGTGTTGTTACATAAATGCTACTCAGACTTTAACATCACGATATTGAGTGTTGTCCGGATCTTGTAGCACTTGGACACTGACTGCTTCAAGAGCTGAAGACAGACAACTTGTTCTGAACGTTATGTAAACTTCAGTGAATATTCCCACTTCAGCTCAGTTTGGACTCAATGGGCTGAATGGCCTTCTTTCGCACTGTAGGGATTCTATGATGACCAACTGGGGATGTCTGAGCTGAGGGAGCTACCATGAGGATCTCTATAGCTGTGTCCCATGGCTGAGATGAGTGATGTCCACTGATGATAAACATCTTACCTTGTGCTGTGAATGACTCCAAAAAGTGGAGAGGTCACAATCAATTCTCATTCAGTGCGATTTTGCTCAGGATCCTTGATGTCATCCTCAGCCAAATATTGTCTTGTGTTCAGGGACAGTCCCTATTACCAGTGTTTCCTCTTTTGATCATATCAATAAGTCATGGTGTCGAAGCAGAAAATGTTTTCTTCAAACAGAGGATAGTGAATGTCAGGACTTCTCTAACACAGAGAGTTAGGGGAGCGAGATCAATGCAAGGGACCTGTGGTGTCCCGCAGGGATTAGTTCTGAGACCTCTGATTTTTGTGATTTTTATAAATGACTTGGATGTGGAACTGGCTGGCTGGGTAAGTAAGTTTGCGGGCAACTCAAAGGTTTGTGGAGTGATACATAGTGTGGAGGGCTGTTGTAGGTTGCAATGGGACATTGACATAATAAAGAGCTGGGCTGAGGAGTAGCTGATGGAGTTCAAATTGGTAAAGTGTGAAGTGATCCCTTTTGAAGCTCAAATTTGAATGTAGAATACAGGGTTATAGGCAGCATGGAGGAACAGAGGGATCTTGGGGCCCATGTCCATGGATCCCTCAAAGTTATGACCCAAATTAATCGGATTTTTAGGAAGATGAATGGTGTGTTAACTTTCATTAGCAGGGGAATTGACTTTAAGAGCTGCAGAGGTTTGCTGCAACTCAATTGAGCCCTGGTTAGACCGCATTTGGAACATTTTCTTCAATTCTATTCACCCTATTATAGGAAGGATGTGGAAAATTATAAAGGGTGTAGAGAAATTTACCAGGATGTTGGCTGTCCTGGAGTGCAGGTCGTATGAAGAAAGTTTGAGGGAGCCAGGGCTTTTCTCACTGGAAGGAAGAATGATGAGATATAACTTGATAGAGATGTACAAGATGTTGAGAGGCATATGTACATTGGATAGCCAGAAACCTTTTTTTTTCCCAGGGCAGAAATGGCTATCACAAGGAGGCATCATTTGGAGGAAGGTTTAGAGGAGATGTCAGAAGTCGGTTTTTGACACAGTGCATGGTGGGTGCGTGAAATGCACTGCCAGCAGTGGTCGTATAGTCAGGCACATTAGGAACATGTAAGCGAATCTAAGGCACATGGAAGATATTACAATGAAAGGTATGTAGGTTAGTCTGATCTGAGAGTAGGATAAAAGGTTGGTGCAACTTCAAGGGTCGAAGGGCCTGTACTGTGCTGTACTGTTTGATGTTCTATGTTCTATGAAACTATTTAAATATGGATTAGGTGTATTTGACCTGTCCGAGAGGTGAGAACTATGAGGCATCGGGCATTAAAGAGGATTTAAGACCTAGAGCAGATCAGCCATGATTGACATGAAGGGCAAGGCAGGCATGGTGGCGTTTAACCAGCTCATGTTTGTGATGTTCTCACATTCTGTTAGTGTGTATTATTTCCCTGGAAGGTCTGTTATTGAATGTTGCAGTCAGGGGGAGCAGAGGATTTTGTGAGGGATCGCTTGGTGAGGTATGGGGGATGTATGCACAGTGAATCTGGGTCTACAACATGATCAACAAATGAAGCACAAGTTGCAGGGAACGGGAAGCTCTGTAAAGAGAGACGAGGAGCCTCTTTCATACCCAGCCTGGGTTTTCCATTTACATTTCCTAAATCACCTCACACCGTGTGTGAGAGTCTTGAGGGGCAGAATAGTCTCCTCTGTTCCTGTGCACCAGGTAATAGCAGTAAGTGGCCTCTCTAACTGCTTCGGTCTAGCAGGTTTGAGGGACTGAATGGAATATAGGGACATGGAATTTGGGAGCTGGAGTGGGTAATTAGACACTTTAACCGTTCTCCACAAGGCACTAAGATTGTGGCTGATCAGGTTGTGGTCTCAGCCCCACTTTCCTGTCTCTATCCCATTATCACCTTTCTACTAATTGAGCTTTGAATAAATGTAAACAAAGAGTCACCTCAAGCTTCGGGGAAAGAGAATTCCCACTCGAAAGGCCCTTTTTAGACTTTTTCCTCATCCCTCTTACAGAATCAGAGAGTCATACAGCATGGAACCAGATCCTTCATTCCAGCTTGACCACGCCAACCCCCAGACATTGTAATCTGATCTCGTCCCATTTGCCACCATTTGGCCCATATCCCTCTGAATCATTCCTATTTATGCTCCTATCCCAATATATTTTAAATGTGTAACTGTACACGCTTTCACTATTTTCTCTTGACAGAACTTTCCGCAACTGCTCCACATTCAGCGTGAAAATGTTACCCCGAAGGCCCAGTTTATATCATTCCCTTCTCACCTTTAACCTATTACGTCTAATTTTGGACCCTCCCTACCCTGGGAAAAAGACCTGGGCCATTCAGACTATCCATGACCCTCGTGATTTTATAAATCACTTTTCTGTCTCCCTTCAGCCTCTGCTCATCCAAGGGGAAAAGCGTTAACTTTACATCCTTTCCCTGAGGCTCAAACCCTCCAGTACCGGAAAATTCTGATAAACCTTTACTGCGCCGTCTCAAACTCCTCCCACCAGCAGAGCCAAAGGAATTGTGTTGAGTATTATTAAGGTTGTCTCACCAGCGTCCTCTACAGGCGCAACATGCCACGTCAACTCCTATACGCAATGATCTGACCGATTCAGGCAAGCATTCCAACCGTGTTCTTCAACATCCTATACACCTGCAATTCCACTTTCAAGGAAGTATAAACCTGCACTCATAGATCTCTTTGTGCAGCAACATTCCCCAGCGCACTACCATGCTATAACTTACCAAAATGCAAAACCTCACAAATATCTAGATTAAACTCCATCTGCCAGTCCTTCGCCCTTTGATGGTCAAGGGTGCCGTCCTACTCATCTCCTTCACTGTCCACTGCACCACTTTGTTGATGTTATCTGTAAACTTACTAACCGTGCCTCCGATATTCACATCCAAGTCATTTATATACACGATGAAAAACGGTGAGCTCAGCATTAATTCTTTCAGCATAACACTACTTATGGCCACAAGCCCATTGTCTGGAAAAAAAATCCATTATCTTCAATCCAATTTTATATCCAATTGGTTAGCTTTCCCTGGATTCCATGTGATCTAACCTTAGTAATCTATCTACGATGAGGAACCTCAGTCAACGCCTTGCTGAAGTTTGTGGAACATTGTACAACACAGTGCCATTGCCAGTCATTGTTACCTCTTCAAAATACTCAATCACATTAATGAGGCATGATTTCAATCGCACAAAGCCATGTTGACTGTCCTTAATCAGGCCTTCTCTTTCTAAGTGCATGTTAATCTTATCCCTCAGAATACTTCCAACAACCTCCCCTACACTGATATTTGGTTCATTGAATCCACAAATCCCTGTGTTTTTGGATCACTCTTCCCTTTTCTAGTTCCTCTCCTTCACTGGTCACGAATAAATTTAAATATAACTAAGTTGGTTATATGGCCAAGGATATAGTTCTCAGAGGGTGTCAGGGTCAGTGTTAGAAATAAGTCACGTAGATTTCTCTAATCTGGTAAAACAACACGTTTATGACCAAAACAAACTTACTCAAGCTATGATCGAAAAAGAATGATGACAGGATATTGCAAGTATGTACATTGATCTCTCTCTCTCTCTCTCTCTCTCTCTCTCTCTCTCTCTCTCACACACACACACACACATACACGTTTGATAACAAACTGAAAAGCAATATCTCTGCAAAGTTAACTTGAAAGAACTTTGTGTCAGTACTATTCACACTCATGACAAAAGGAAAAATGAGCATTTGGCACAAATGTTATTCAACTTATAGAGTAATAGAGATGTACAGCATGAAGATAGGCCCTTTGGCCCAAACTGGTCCATGCTGACCCAATGTCCATCTACTCTAACCCCATTTCCCTGCATTTGGCCAATATGCGTCTGAATCTTTCCTATCCATGTACTTGTCTAAGTGTCTTTTAAACAGACAGTCGGCCAAGGCCTGAGTCCCTGGTGCTGTGAGGCAGCAGTGCTAACCACTGAGCCAATGTGCCACCCTTTTAAGGACCCCCTCCCCCTCAGTCACCTATGCTCTAATGATAAATGTCCTAGCTTGTCCAACCCCTTCCTGTAACTCAGATGATTGGGTCCTGGCAAAACCCTTGTAAATTTTGACTGTGTTCTTTCCAGTTTAACAACATCCTTCCGATAGCAACGTGACCAAAACGGAACACAACACTACAAGTGCGGCCTCACCAACACTCGGTATGACTACAGCATAAATTCCCAAATTCGAAACTCAGTGCCCTGACTGATGAAGGCCAATGTGCCAAAATCCTTCTTCACTGCCCTCCTTACCTGTGACTCCACTTTCAGTGCACCTGAATTCCAAAGACCCTCTGTTATTGTATACTCTTAAGGCCCTGTCATTCACCATGAAATTCCAACCTTGCTTTAACTTTCCAAAATAGAAGACATCACACTTACCTATGTTGAACTCCATTTCCCTATTTCTCTGCCCACTTCCCCAGCTAAACGAGGTCCTGCTGCAAATTCTGAAAACTTCCCTCACTCTCATCAGCAAACTTACTGGTCTATAGTTCCCAGGTTTTTCTTGGCTTCTCTCCATGAATAAGGGCACAACATTCACTACCCTCCAGTGTATGGGACCTCACCCATACATAACGATGATGTAAAAATATCATCCAGTGGTCCCCGTAGTTTCATCGCCAGCCTCCTGTCTTGTTCTTTGACACATCTGGTCAGAACCAGGAGATTTTTCCACCTGCATGCATTCTGATGTACCCAGCACGTCATCAGCTATGATATGGACTATCCCAAAAATATCACCACTAACTTCTCAAGCTCCCAAGTCTTTATGTCTTTAACCATGGTAAACACACAGGAGAAATGCTAACTGAGAACTTTGCCCATCTCCTGCAAGTCCACACACACACATGTCCACTTTGGTCCTTGAGGGGTCATATTCTCACAGTAGTGATTCTCCTTTATTTAATATGCTTAAATGACCTCTTTGGATTCACCCTGATCTTCTTCTTCTTCGGTAAACTACTGTATCCCTTATATACCTCCAGCAATCCCTTGATACCAGCTGCCTGAACCTGAGCCAGGCCTCAATATCACTTGTCATCCAGGGTTCCCTTTTCCTATAACCTTGCCCTTTACCCTAACAGGAACGTAGAGAGCTTTAACTCTAGCTATCTCACTTTTAAAGGCCTCCCGGTTGCTAGAGGTCCTTTGCCTACAAACGGACTACTCCAATCAACCCCTGCAAGCTCCTATCTGAGTCCATCAAAATTCACCTTGCCCTTAGTTAGAACTTGAACTGATGACCAATTTTGTCCCTCTCCATAACTATTTCAAAATTAATAGAACTATTAGCACTGGTTACAAAGTGCTCCCCCAATATCACTTCAGTCACCTGTCCTGCTCTATGTACAAAGAGTAGGACAGGTTTTGCCCGTTCATGAGTAGGCCTCTCTCCATACTGTTTCAGTAAACTTTCCTGAACATACTGAATAGATTCACCCCGTCAAAGCCCTTAGTTCTATGTCAGTCCCAGTGTATGTTAGGAAAATTATAATCTCCTCATATTGCAATCCTATTGGTTCCGCAAGTGTCCCCAATCTCTCTACGTACTTTCGTTCCTTTAATCGTTGCTTACTGTTCTGGAGACTGCATTACAAGCCCGATAATGTCACCATTCCCTTCTTATTTCTTAACTACACCCACAAAGCCTCCCTGGATGATCTGTTAGTTATTTTATCTCTGATGACTGCTGTGATACTCACCTTAATCAGAATTGCAACTCCCCCTCCCCTCCTTCCACCATCTCTATCCCACCTAAAGCACATGTGCCTTGGTACATTAAGCTGACAGACCTGGCCCTCCGTTAACGTGTTTTTGTAATGGCTATTATATCCCAGTCCCACGTACCTATCCACTCCAGAACAATGGGGATTACTGCGGTCATGGTCCTGGCTTTTATCCTTTTCCCTAGCCCTCTGTAATCACTCTGCACGATCTCATCACTATTTCTACCTAAGTCATTTGTACCAACTGCACAATGACGTATTGCTGATCCCCCGCCCCCTTGAGAACATACTGCACCCGCTCGAAGAAATCCTGGACCCTGGCACGTGGGAGGCTACACACCATCCCGGATTACCATTTGCAGTCACAGAATCTCCTGTCTGTCCCCCTCTCTATCGAGTCTGAATAATTACTTCTGAATTTATTCTGTTCACACAAGCTGTTGACAATGTGATTCCTTCCTGGAACAGTTGAATTTGTCTGAATTAACTTTCTTTCAAGCAGTGGGGAGATTCTCATCAGGAATACTTCATGAGTGGTAAAACCGACTAGACTTTTGTTTTACCTCTCAAACATTGCTGTGATGAGGGACAGGGAAAGCAAAAGGGAGCAATAGACTGTTCCTTCTCAGATAGGTTACATTTTTCTCTCTCTGAGTTGAATCAGTGATGTTATCAGACCCCAAACTGGACCATGTGATATCTCCATTAACATTGGCTGAACTATATGACTCCATCATATTCCCTGCCCCATGCAGGTGCATCAATGGGGCTGTCATGTCTCGAACTGGAAACATGGGACCAACCGTGAAGCACATGTTTTGGATTCACGTTTTTGTTTCATTTATATTAATGATTTAGATGAGAATTACAGTAGGTGTGATTAGCAAATGTAAATATTACGTCAGGATTGGTTGTATATTGGATGGGGTTTGTATAATGGTTAATAGTCTAACATTACAAAGTGACCTTGATCAATTGAATTAACAAATCATGGAGATGTACAGCAGAGAAAGAGTTCCTTCAACTCATCCAAGCCGACCCAATATTCTGAATTAATCTCATCCCATTTGCCATATTTATCCCATATCCCTCTAAACCCTTCCTATTAATATACCCATGCCTTTTAAATGTTGTGCTTGTACCAGTCTCCAACACTTCCTCTGGCAGTTCATTCCATACTCGCACCGTCCTCTGCGTGGTAAAGTTGACATTTAGGTCCGTCTTAAACTTTCTCTTCCCACCTTAAACCTATGCCCTGTAGTTTTGGACTCCCCTACCTTGGGAAATAGACCTTGACTATTCATCCTTCCCATGATTTTTTAACGCTCTAGAAAGTGCAGATGTGACTCCAGTCAACATGAATCGTTGTGTTTTCAGTTATCACTGGCCAAAATTCAGAAATTCAATACTTACATCTTTTTCGTCTCCATGAAGTCACAATTCTAAAACCATTTTATTCAACGTGTTCCAGCCTTGGGTGACTGTCTTTGTGGAGTTTGCACAGTGTCTGCGTGGGCTTCTTCCAGGTGTTCTGGTTTCCTCCTATAATCCAGGTCAGGTGGATTGGCCATTCTAAATTGTCCATTGAGTTAGATGCATTAATTAGAGGGAAATGGATCTCGGTGGGTTGCTCCTCAAAGGGTCAGTGTAGATTTTTTGAGCTGAAGGACCAGTTTCCACATTGTAGGAAATCAAATCCTAGTTCCGACATAGGGTTAAACATCTCTGTGTTATTTGACCTTCGAACTTTAGGCTCAGAGGTAGGGACACTACCACCACTCAGCAGTAGCCCCTAAAGCTGCAACGTGATTCCCCTGTGTGTTCATCAGTCTGTTCTGACATGTTGTGACATACCTCCAAAATAGGCAGAACTTGAATCCAGATCATCTGTTCAAGAGATTGTGACACTACCACAAGTTCATGGACAGGAATCGAATCCAGAACTCTGGCACATGAGCAGAGGTGATATCCACTACAGAAGACTTAAACCAGGCCCAGAATTTGGGTCATATTTTTAGTGTCAGGTTTCAGCTCTGTGTGGATTTATTAAATTCTGATTATCAATACTGAAAGTCACAGGCACCTTTTCTCATTATTTCTCAAAGTTATTAGCCTCAACTGTAGGACGTTGAGATCATGTGCTTTGCTATTGAGATAAACTATGAACATCTTTAATTGCTTGGCTATGATTTCCAGCTTAAATGGCTATTATCTATAATCTGCAATATTTGGGAAAGAAATCCTGTAAACACAGTCTGCTCTATGAAGTATCTCGAAACAATCCCAATACGAGATGGCGTAAGATGGCGAAAGAGCACAACAAATACTGGTCACTATTTCCAACTTATAACATGTGGCTTCCCTCTCCCTAAAATGATTCATTGATACAAGGCAACTGTTTTCTTTCCAGGCTCTCCTTACCCACTCTATCCTATGCCTGCGCAAGGCAAACCAAGCTCTGCGTCTTTGGGAAAGTCAAGGCTGGTATTTGTAGGCCTTATGGAGAGGGAGGGTCTTCTAAATCTGAAGGGGTGGGGAGGGGGTAGTAATATCATTCACTGGGCTGAGGTGTGGCAGATGGATTTTAACTTGGATAAATGTGAGGTATTGCATTTTGGTAAAACAAACAAGGGGAGGGCTTATATATTTAATGGTAGTGCGGTGATAGTGCTGTAGAAAGGCGGGAGCCAGGGGCACAGGTCTATTTCTTTGCAGTATATAGAGACACTGATTAAGGTGCCTTTATTGCTCAGACCGTTGATTTTACAAGTTGGGAAGTCATGCTGAGATTGCGCTGGAAATTGATAAAGCCTCTTCTGCTGTACTCTGTGGCGTTCTGTTATTGGACTGATATTATTAAGCTGGAGAGGGTTCAGAGGAGATTAAGCAGGATGTTGCCAAGAACACCTCATCTTCTGCCTCGGGATCCGACAAACACACGGCACGAACATTGGATTCAGTAAATTGCAAATCTTCCCTCCCCAACCCAGTTCCCAGATCCAACCTTATGACTCAGGTCCGCCCTCTCGAGGGGACCTAATGATCCTCTCTGTACGCCCCACCAAACTTTCACTATCACCTCCTACCTTCATTCACCTATTGCCTAGCTTTCCCTCAGCCTCACTCCCACCACCGATTTGTCTTTCATCCCCCTTCCCCCTCCCCAGTCCTGAAGTAGGGTCCTGCGTGAAATGTTGACTCTCTTGCTCCTCGGATCCTGCCTGACGTGCTGTGCATTTTCCGCTGCCACATTTTATCTACGCTGAATTCTCCAACATCTGCAGTCCCCATTGTCTCTAAGCTACAATTCTCTGTTAACATATCCATACCGTCTATCTGTTATAATCCCACGCTCTTTGAGGCACATTTTCTTGTCAGTCATGGATTATAAACGTTCTCTCAGTGTTTTACTGATATTGTAATAACTGAGCAGTAGTTACAGGATAAATGTTTCCATTTATAAACAGAGAAGCATATTTATTTTCCAATAAACATAAAGCATTTTCAAAGTTTGTGAGAAGATTTGTAGCTCGGGTGCCCGTTGTTGTAGTTCTGTTCGCCGAGCTGGGAGTTTGTGTTGCAGACTTTTCGTCCACTGTATAGGCGATATCCTCCGTGCGTGGGAGCCTCCTGTGACGTGCTTCTGTGATGTTTCCTCCGGCATTTATCGTGGTTTGTCTCCGCCGCTTCCGGTTGTCTGTTCCAGCTGTCCGCTGCAGTGGCTGTTATATTGGGTCCAGGTCAATGTGCTTATTGATTGAATCTGTGGATGAGTGCCATGCCACTAGGAATTCCCTGGCTGTTTTCTGTTTGGCTTGTCCTATAATAGTAGTGTTGTCCCAGTCGAACTCATGTTGCTTGTCATCTGCGTGTGTGGCTACTAAGGATAGCTGATCGTGTCGTTTCGTGGCTAGTTGGTGTGCATGGATGCGGATCGTTCGCTGTCTTCCTGTTTGTCCTATGTAGTGTTTTGTGCAGTCCTTGCATGGAATTTTGTACACTACGTTGAATTTCAGTCTTTACAAATTATAGTGAGCAATTTGCTACTTTCAAGTTACTCACAAAAATGCGAGGAGGAACTCTAAAACTCCATAATCCTTCTAGCCCTGCACAGATCTATATCTCCATATCCTCCCCACTCACTAATTCTTTCCAATACCACATCATGATATCCCTGTCTCCTCCTCAGCAATAGTGCACCTTCTGAGTAAACCATCGCATGAGCCTCTGTTAAATCCGGAATCACCTGCTTCAAGCCCCTTCTAACCACATGTGCATCACAAAATAATTGCACTTAAAATGTTTAACTTGTTCTCTGCACAGAAACTGTCTACCGGAAAGAAAATGCATGGTGTCAAGTCATTGACGCGTGATCGAGAGCCACAGAATAATAATATGTTAATAGGAAGGAAATTGGTGACATTGAAGTGAAACCATCATCATTAAGTATAAAAACCCCATCTGCATGCCTCATGTCCTTTAGAGAAGGCAATGAGTCATCCTTCCCTGATCAGGTCTCTATGCGACTGTAAACCAATAGCAATGTGTTTTACTATTTACTGTCCTGTGGAACAGCTGAATCAGCCACTCAGTTCAAAATAAGCATAATATGCTGGCCTGACCTATGAGGGAAGAACAAAAGGAACGATAGCTCCCTTCCTCTGCCTGTTTCCCATATTCCTACAGCTCATTTCCATTCAGCTGGGTGACCATTCCTTATTTCAAGTGCATTCTTTCTTAGTCTTTCCCTGAGTGTAATGTGCAACTCGCGTAGCAACTCTGGTGTTGGCTTTGTTGATGCTCACATATATATGTAAAGAGCTTTTAAATTCCACGTCAGTCGCAATGTAGTGAGAAGGAAAGGCATTTTACACCATAGGAAAGAAACGGAGATGTGTCAGTGAGGAAAAGGAATTATTGTGATCAAACATGAGAGTGTTGTTGAGGCAGTCTTTCGGACATTGGGGACAGATTTTCTTTCCTTTATAAAAAAATAATCGCCCTGCCACAGAGAGAGTGCAAAGGTTTTATTTTCACCAGACTAATCCCTGGGATGGTGTTAAAATGAGGGGTGAATGAAGATTAATCTTTCGCGCTGTGAGAGAATAAAAGATGATTGTATTGAAACTTAAGGGGAATGGACAGTCTCTCATGACATTGATACGGTAATAAAATCCATGGCTTGTTTTTACTCGGGTTACAAGAGCCTCTGAGGACGTTTCCCTCACCCCACCCCCACTCCCTATATCGATAGAGAGAGAGAGAGAGAGAGAATCAGACTTTGAATGTAGTGCATTTGGTGTGTGATCCTACACTGAACATCACGTTATCCAAAATCCTGACAGCAGCCACAATATATTCACTCTAAAACAGTTAACTATTCCCATCATCTTCTGACCTCCATGGAGAACATGGGTCTGTCTACTCAGAGATGGAAGATGCCTCTTTGAGACTTGATACAAAACATATTGCTTCCCTCCTCACTGCCAGCAGATGTTCCACCGGCAATGGACTCACGAGGAACCTCGTACGGCCATCCATGAGTGCAGTCCCTGCTCCATTGGTTTGTTGTATTGGAACATCAATAACACCCTCCTGTCCATATGTAGCAAACTCGTGGGGCAGAATGGCGTCCTCCAGGTCCCATGGAACAGGTTCAAGGGTCTGATTGGACTCTACCTGCTCCTGTTCAACTGCTCGATGTACTGACCAGACCCCTTTTCTTTAAGTGGAACAAGTAGGAATATTGAATGGGCTGTCCCTCTTCTTGTTCAGTAATTTCGATGGGCTGAATGGCTTCCACATTTCTGTATGTAACCAGCTTAAGATGTTGAATGAGCTCCTCTTTTAATTGTGTCTGACAGCACTATTACATGAATGTTACCGACACTTTAACAGCACAAGCCTGAATGCTGTCCGGGTCTTATTGAACACGGACACAGACTGCATCAGGAGCTGATGGGGGACAAAATGTTCTGAACATTGTGTAACCCTCAGTGACCATCCCCACCTCTGGTCTTATGATGAGGAAAGACATTGATGAAGCAGCTGAAGATGTTTGTGCTGAGGAATCTAGCCTGATGATCTCCTGAAGAGATGTCCCGGGACTGAGAAGATTTTTTGGCCCCTACCCACAGATATCTTCCTTTGTGCTCTGAAAGACCTCAGGCAATGGGAAAGGGACACCTGATTTCCATTAAGCACAAATAAAGTGGCGCTTCCGATGAGATTCTCAGTCAAATACTGCCTTGATATCAAGGCTACTCACTCTTTGCTGAACCCCTGTGTTCCCCTCTTGTTCATATCAATAGGTGACGTTGTCTGTGTGGGGAGTGTTTTCCTCTCACAGAGGGTAGTGAATGTCAGGAATTTCCTTGTCTCGAGAGGTAGGGGAGCTACATCACTGAAAGTATTTTAAAAAGGCGGTAGATGGATTTTTGAACTGTCAGAAAGCTGAGGGGGTGCGAAGAATTGGACATTAAAGATGAGTTAATGCGAACAGTAGATCGGACACGATCATATATTATGTCTTGATTATCCGAACTACCGGATCTGGTTCCTTATGTTCTCATATTCTCTAATTACAAAGTTAATGGTTGTAATTTTTCTGCATGTTCTGTTATTGAACATTCTAATCAGAGAGAGCAAAGTACTTTATGCGTCATCACTTAGTGAGGTCTGGGGGCTGAATTCACAGTGAATTTTGATCTATACCATGACCAGCAAATGAAGCACAAGTTGCAGAGAGGAGACACTCTTTAAAGAGACCAGGGTTGTCATTCGAACCCAGCCTGGGTTTTGAAGTAACATTTTCAAACCCACCCCAAAGTATGTGTGACAGACTGGAGGGAATGAATGAGATCCTGTGTTACTGTGGACCAGGTATTTGGAGCAAGATACCCCCGCCAGCACCAGTGCAGGAGGTTTGAGGGGCTGAATTGAACATAGGAACATAGGACTGAGGAGCAGGAGTGTGTCATGAGGCATGTTGTCACTGTTCCACAAGGCACTAAGATTGTAGCTGCTCTGATTATGGTTTCAGCAGCACTTTTCGTCTGCATACAATTTTCCTACATGCACTTGTCTGTCAAATGTTTGAATACAGCACAACTTTGAACAAACTCAAACATCCAGGCACCACAGTCGTTTTGTAAAGTGAATTCCCACTTGAACAGTCCAATAAGAATTTCTCATTCGTGTTCCGACAAATGATAGAGGGTCACTGTGTCCTTTTCCAGTCCCACTCCTCCACTGGTTACAACAAATTTTACATGTAGCCAGTTTAGTGATATGACCAATTGTATAGGACTCAGACTGGGTCATTTTTGAGAAAAATGTGAAATGCAGGAAGTTGAACTCACCACAAATAGTAAAAGATAGAGTGTCTCAAATGTTCTTCTGACTTTGAAATTATTCTGCTCACACAGCTGCTGGTAATGGTATTTATTTGTGAAACAGTTGGATTTGGCTGAACTGCCTTTGCTTCCAGCAGTGGAGAGATTCTATTGAGTACTCACTAGGAATCCTTCACAAGTGGTGCAGATAACTCAGGGATTTTATGGTCTCACATTTTGCATTCGGGTGGACAAAGTAAGAGAGAGGGATCAATCAGCTGCTGCTTTTCAGGCAGGGAACGTTTTTCTCCCTCTCTGTTGAACCATACAATAATGTCAACTGAACATCAAACTGGGCCATGTGTGCTCTCCTGGAGCATTCTCTGGAACGGATGATAATGGACGATATGCAGGTGCGTCATCGCTGTTGTTGTACACAGTGCCTTTCATTAGAAAACAGAACCACACTTTACCATCTGATGACATGTTCATATGCGTCTGTGTAATTTGTAAATATCTATGCAATACGTGTGTTGATATCAATACATCTTGTTCTTAAATTTATTCTCGAGCTTTAAACTCCTTAACAAGAGGAAACATGCATCCAGCTGAAACACCTCTCAGAAAGTCATGTATGGTTCAAGAAGATTTCTCATCTCAGATCACAACTGATAATCCCCCATAACAAAAGGACTTCCTTCTAGGAATGTGTGAAGTAAAACATCAATGAAAATCTTCTGAAAGAATTATATCTTGTTTTAAGTTTAGGCGATCAAAACTGCACACAGTGTATCCGATGTGGTCTCAGCAATGCCCGTTCAGATGCAGTAAAACATTCCTCATTAAACGTGATAACCTTTGCCAGAAACAGCATCATTCCACTTACTTTCCAAATCACTTGCTGCATCTGCAGACTGACTTCATATGATTCATGTCCCAGGAACATGAAAACTGCCTGTATCACAGAATTCTGCAATCTCTCTCCATTTAAATTGTTTGCCATTGTTTTATCCTTCCTGCCACAGTAGACAACTCACCTTATGTTCTTTCTGCTCATGGTTTGCTCACTAACCTTCCCTGTGTGTATCACATTGCAGACTCAGTATCTTCATTTGATGACATCTTGAACGATCATCCTCGTGATGCACTCATTTGAGCTTCACGCCATTCAGTTCCCTTCCTCCAGAACCTTGATACAGATTATTTGTCATTGATGATCCCACAGTGATCTCTACAGCACTACACAAGTTATAGCTTTGCAACCTGAAAATAAGCATTTATCTCCACTCTCTATTTCCTGTTAACGACGCTTCTCCGTTCCTGTGTAGCACCTAAGGTGGGTTGAAAGGTCTCCTCCTGGACTGTGTAATGTACTCAACGAGCTGAATTAATTCATTCTCTATTCCTGCGTAACTTCTTCGAGAGGCAGAATGGTCTTTTCCCGTCTCATTGTAATGATCCTGCCTGACTGAAAGGGGTGGTCCCCTACCTTGTAACAGCATCGAGTGCTGGATTGAGCGAAAACACATGGGGTAGGGACAGCAGTATATCTCTGTAACAGCATCAAGGGTGGATTGAGGGAACAACACATTGAGTAGGGGCAGCAGTTGGCCATTCGGCTGTACCATTCAGAATGCTCATAACTAATCCGAGTGTGTCTGACTATCCGTCTCCTGTCTGTTCCCAATAAACATTGACTCTCCTGTCCAGCAAAGATCAGTCAAGCTCAGCATTGAATATCTTCAAAACCGAGTCTTCACTGCCCCCTAAGGATGAGGACACCTCAGGGAGCACAACACGAAAGTGAAAGGGACGTTTTTTCACTGTGGGAGCCGTGAAGAAAAATCCTTGAAGAAAGGATTGGGAAGGTGATTCAGGAGATGAGTGACAGTAATAGGGTGGTTGTTATGGGGGACTTTAACTTTCCTGATATTGATTGGGAAAGCTATAGCTCAAGTTCGTTAGATGGGTCAGTGTTTGTTCAATGTGTGCAGGAGAGTTTCCTGACACAATATGTAGACAGGCCAACAAGAGGTGAGGCCATACTGGATTTGGTTCTGGGTAACGAACCAGGCCAGGTGTTAGAATTAGAGGTAGGTGAGCACTTTGGGGATAGTGACCATAATTCGGTGATTTTTACACTCGTGATGGAGAGGGATAAGTGTGTACTACAGGGCAAGAATTATAGCTGGGGTAAGGGAAATTATGATGCGGTGAGGCATGACTTAGGATGTGTGGCTTGGAAAAGTAGACTCCAAGGCAAGAGTGTAAATGATATGTGGAACTTGTTCAAGGGGCAACTATTGAGTGTCCTTGATAATTATGTACCTGTCAGGCAGGAAGGAAAGGGTCGTGCGAGGGAGCCGTGGTTTAATAAGGAATTGGAATCCCTTGTTAAATGGAAGAGGGCGGCCTATCTCAAGATGAGACGTGAAGGTTCAATTGGGGCGATTGAGTGTTATAGGGTAGCCAGGAAGGACCTGAAGAGAGAGCTAAAAGCAGCAAGGAGGGGACATGAAAGGTCCTTAGTAGATAGGATTAGGGAAAACCCTAAGGCTTTCTATAGGTATGTTAGGAATAAAAGAATGACTAGGGTAGGAATAGGTCCAGTCAAGGATAGTAGTGGGAAGTTGCGTGTGGAGGCGGAAGAGATTGGGGAGACACTGAATGAATACTTTTCTTCAGTATTCACTCAGGAACAGGGCATTGTTGTCGATGAGAATACTGAGGCACAAATAAGTAGAATGGATGGCTTTGAGGTATGTAGAGAAGAGGTGTTGGAAATCCTGGAAAAGGTGAAAATAGATAAGTCCCCTGGGCCTGATGGCATTTATCCTAGGATTCTCTGGGAAGCAAGGGAGGAGATTGCAGAGCCATTGGCCTTGATTTTTATGTCCTCTTTGTCTACAGGAGTAGTCCCAGAAGACTGGAGGATAGCAAATGTGGTTCCCTTGTTCAAAAAGGGGAGTAGGGATAGCCCTAGTAACTATAGGCCGGTGAGTCTCACTTCTGTTGTGGGCAAAGTCTTAGAGAGAATTGTAAGGGATAGGATTTATGCACATCTAGATAGGAATAATGTGATCAAGGATAGTCAGCATGGTTTTGTGAAGGGCAAGTCGTGCCTCACAAACCTTATTGAATTCTTTGAAAAGGTGACGAAGAAGGTTGATGAGGGGAAAGCGGTAGATGTGGTATATATGGATTTTAGTAAGGCGTTTGATAAGGTTCCCCATGGTAGGCTACTGCAGACAATACGGAGATATGGCATTGAGGGTGAGTTGGAGGTTTGGATTAGGAATTGGCTGGATGGAAGAAGACAGAGGGTAGTAGTTGATGGCAAAGTTTCTTCATGGAGTGCCGTCACTAGCGGTGTTCCGCAAGGATCTGTTTTGGGACCATTGCTGTTTGTCATTTTTATAAATGACCTGGAAGAGGGGTTAGAAGGTTGGGTGAGCAAGTTTGCGGATGATACGAAAGTCGGAGGAGTTGTTGACAGTGAGGAAGGATGTAGCAGGTTACAGCAGGATATAGAGAAGCTGCAGAGCTGGGCAGAAAGGTGGCAGATGGAATTCAATGTAGCTAAGTGCGAGGTGATTCACTTTGGGAAGAATAACAAAAAGATGGGGTACTGGGCTAATGGTCGGATACTTGGTAGTGTGGATGAGCAGAGGGATCTTGGTGTCCATGTACACAGATCTCTGAAAGTTGCCACCCAGGTAAATAGTGCGGTGAGGAAGGCATATGGTGTACTGGCTTTTATTGGTAGAGGAATTGAGTTCCGGAGTCCTGAGGTCATGATGCAGTTGTATAAGACTCTGGTACGGCCGCATCTGGAATATTGTGTGCAGTTTTGGTCGCCATACTATAGGAAGGATGTGGAGGCATTGGAACGGGTGCAGAGGAGGTTTACCAGGATGTTGCCTGGTATGGAAGGAAAATCGTATGAGGAAAGACTGAGGCACTTGGGGCTGTTTTCACTAGAGAAAAGAAGGTTTAGGGGTGACTTGATTGAGGTGTACAAGATGATTAGGGGGTTAGATAGGGTCGACAGTATGAACCTTTTCCCGCGTATTGAGTCGGGTATTACAAGGGGGCATAGCTTTAAATTAAGGGGGGGTAGATATAGGACTGATGTTAGGGGTAGGTTCTTCACTCAGCGAGTCGTTAGTTCATGGAATGCCCTGCCAGTAACAGTGGTGGACTCTCCCTCTTTATGGGCATTTAAGAGGGCATTGGATAGGTATATGGAGGATAGTGGGTTAGTGTAGTTTAGGTGGGCTTGGATCGGCGCAACATCGAGGGCCCAAGGGCCTGTACTGCGCTGTAATGTTCTATGTTCTATGTTCTATGTTCTATGTTATTTTAAACCGTGTTAACTGAACATCAAATCACTATCTTTTTCAGACATAAGGACACAATAATTAGGAATAAACATAAAGTATTCCGGACTTCAAACCTGTCCCACATTCCTGCTGACCCTTTCCAATCAAATATGTTCCTAACCCAGCCTCTGCTGCTGTCTCAGAAAGAGAATACCTGATAGCATAATACTACAAGAACATTAAAGCAAGGAGGAGAATGAGGCCATTCGGCCCATGGAGTCTACAATTCCGTTCAATAATTTCTTATATGTACTTAAAACCTCAATCTTCTGCCTTCTCCCTAGAATCATTGATCCCCTTACAAATCCGAAGCATATCGATTTACATCTTCTGTTCCTCTGTGTGTCTGTCTGTGTGTGCGCGTCTGTATGTGTGTCTGTCTGTGTATCATCCTGTGTGTTTCTTTCTGTGTTTGTGTCTATTTGTATGTGACTGTATATGTTTCTGTGTGTTTCTACCTGTGTGTATGCCTATCTCCTTATAAGTATTGTGTGTGTTCGTATATTGGGGTATTTACCAATACTTATGTGTATTTCTGTGTCTGCGTCTCTGTGCAGTGAGGTATCTGTGTTTTGTTTTGTGAAAGGACTGTCGTTGGAACTGCCAAAGGGGTTAAAGTGAGAATTGTCTTTCAATTAACATTGCTCCTTAATCGGTCGGTGGGACATGGATGTTTCAGAATCTGCACACGAGGCGTCCCTGTCCTCTCTGGCTTGTACCAGTGTCCTACCCACATGACAAGGGGAGGGAGTGAGGGAGTGAATATCGGCCACTCCACCACATGGCTTTGCCTTTCTGTCCGATTCCAGGCTCTTCCTCCTGAAATGGGAGAAAGGAAGGGTGGGAGGGAGAGTGGGAATGGGTGACCTTGCTGTTAGTGCTGGTGTTGTTGGAGGAAATTGTGAGGTGTCTGGAATGGGTCAGTTTTGAATCCATATAGTATTATTAGTGTGGGGGGTATTGCGCAGGTGACAGAGAAAATGAGGAAGGAAGTTACTGAATTCAATAGTGAGAGTGGTAGTGCCTGAGCCTTATCTGGAAATAGAGCGTGAACCTTGTTCGGGGGTAGGTGCTATGACAGATATACAGTGAGTGTGAGCGAGCAGAAAGTATAGGGTAACTCTTATCCTGACAGAGTGGGGAGGATATCGATGCTTATCCTGTGTTGCAGGACATTTCTTCAGATCATCTCAGCGTCGAGGTGAGCCTCCCCGAATGTCTTGTCCAAATCTGTCACTAATAACGACAGAGACTTTTCCCTCAGCTTCTACAGAATCAGTTTAGATAGAGCTTACAGATAGCAAGGAGAAGCAAATATTGGTGTGTTATATATCAAAAACAAAACGCTCGCAGAAAGTTTCAGCATCATATGCTCCGGAAATTAGATAGGCAAGTATTGTGGATACTGCAATCTTATTGGATGGTCTCAAGTTGCATCTAAACTGCGTTAACTAAGTGACTGCTCATGTTGTGAAAAATAAATTACGTAAGTGTATATGAGGTGGGTTGAAGCGTATGTTGTGAAGCAAACTAGAGAGCATTTTATTTTGGATTTGGTATTGTGTGGTCAGAATGACGAATTAATAACATTGTACTGAAGCAGGTTTTAAGGAATAATAATATTAATAAGGTGCATTTTACAGGGCGTCTGCGTACTATATAGAAAGCTTGAACTTTCTAGTTTAACATCATGGAAGACTGGAGACGAGAGGGTCAAGATAGCTCCAGTGAATTGGGAAAGTACAATATAAAATTCAGTGGGAGACAAGCAATGGTTGTTAGAGTCATAGAATCCGACTGCATAGAGACAGGCCCTTCAGCCCAAACTGTCCATTCCGACAAAAATGTCCATCCACGCTAACCCCATTTCCCTGCCATTGGCCCGCATCCTTCTAATCCTTTCCTATTCGTGCATTTGTCCAAATGCCTTTTCAAGGTTGTTCATGTATCCACCTCAAACAATTCCCCTGGCAGCTCATTCCATATGTGTACCAGTCCCTGTATGTAAAAAGGTTGTTCCTCAGGTTCCCTTTTATTCTTTCTCCTCTGACCTTAAACTGATACTCTCCAGTTTGTGATTGCCCAACCCTGGGGAAAAACAAAACTGGTGTTCATTCACTCTATCCATGACTGTCATGATCTTACAGACTTCAATGTGATCCTCCCTCAGTCTCACACACACAAAAGTAAAAAAATCCTAGCTTGTTCAACCTCTCCCTATAACTCAGTCAATTGAGTCCTTGGCAACATCCTTATAATTTCTTTCTGCATTCTTTCCAGTTTAATAACATCCTTCCTATAGCAAAGTGAACAAAACTGAACGTAACGCTACTATTATGGCCTCAGCAGCGTCCTGTACAACTGCAACATATCTCCTTAATTTTGATACTCAGTGAAATACACTGATTAAGGCCAGTGTGCCAAAAGCTTTCTTCACTGCATTGTATACCTCTGAATCAACGTTCAGAGAACCATGCACCTGAAATCCAAGGTCCCTCTGTTCCATTACACTCCTTAGGTCCCAACCATTCACCATGAAACTCCAACCTTGATTTGACTTCCTAAATTGCAAGAACTTACACTGATCAATATTAAAATCCATTTGCAAATTCTCAGCCGACATCCCCAGCTGATCAAAGTACTGCTGTAATTTCTGAAACTTATGGTAACCTTCCTCACTCTCCATGATGCCGCCTATTTTAGTGTCGTCTTCAAACTTACAAATCATGCCTGTACATTCTCATCTAAATCATAGATGTATGTAATATGCTTTGGTCCCAGCACCAACCCCTGAGACATTCCATTAGTCATAGGCCTCCAGTCTGACCAGCATTTTTCCAGTATTACCCTCTGCTTCCTACCATCAAGCCAGTTTTGTACCTAATTTGCCAGCTCCCCCTCAATTCCATATGTTCTAACCTTCCAGAGCAGCGGAATATGTGGAACCTTATTGAAGGCCTTACTGGAATCTATATAGACTACGTATACCACCTTGTCCTCCGCAATGTTGCTGGTCACTTCATCAAAGAACTCCAACAAATTTACGAGTCATGATCTCCGAAGCACAAAGCCGTGCTGAATTAGATGAAGGGCTTTTGCCCGAAACATCGATTTTCTTGCTCCTCGGCTGCTGCCTGAACTCCTCTGCTTTTCCAGCACGATTCTAATCATACTCCGAATCACTCCTGTCTTTCCAAATGCATGTATATCTAATCTCTCCGAATCTTCTCAGTAACGTACCCACTAGTATTTTAGGTTTGCTTGTGTTGAATTCCCAGGTTTACCTTTGTAGCCTTTCTTGAATAAGGGCACAGCATTCGTGACATTCCAGTCGTCTGGGACCTGACTCGTTGGCCAGCGATGATGGAAAATAACCAACCAGGCCTCCCGCAATTTCTTATCTATCCTCTGCAGTGTTCCTGAATATATCTTGTCAGGAACAGGAGGTTTTCAAAATAATGCAATGTCTGAAAATACGTCTATTTATTTCAGGTACAAACACCAAAAAGTGAGAAAGTGACTCAATGATGGTTAACATCACAAATTTATATATCATAGGAAGTGACTTCAGAAGAATTCCAGATATTGTGGAAACCTGTGAATTCTCAGAAATTTACGATCCAGAAAAGGAAGGCCATGAAACCGACAAGGAAATCAAAAAGAAAGCGTGCCTGCTAACAAACAGGAGCACAAAGACTGCATAAATTTCCGATCTATATTTCAAAGGAAACAAAACAAAATGTGGAAATTTGTAATTGGGAGAGGAGAGGTTATTGTGGAGAACAGGGAAATGGCCAAGAAAATAACAAGTTACTTTGCATCTATCTTCATGGAGTAATATCCAGGAAATCACCCAATAATTCCAAGTGACCATATCGGCCTTCTGGAGCTAAAGTCATAAAGTCAATTCATATCAGTAACAAGGTAGTACTTGAACATGTAGCTGGATTGAGCATTGCTAAGTCTAACGAAACAGATGTACTTCCCACCAAAAGGTCAGAAATAAATCACCAACAGTAGTATTAATTGCACTGTCGATGACTGTTGTATTTTCCTGTACATTCTGCAGAGGCCAGAAACTATTGTGGATAAACGTGAACCAAGCACTATCGATGAATGGAAGGGATCCAAACAGCTACAAAATGAAGAAGACATAGTGTGGAGAACTGCAGACCAATTAATAGACTTCTGCAGGGAAACTGTTGGAATCTATTACACAGGATGACATGTTTGATATTTAGAAATTAATAGCAACAATGGACAGAATCAGCATTCGTTTCTGGTAGAGAAATCATACTTGATAAACTTCGGAATTGTTTGAAATTGTTTCTTACAACATAGATAATGGGGAACCAGTAGAAGTTGCAGGTACTGGATTTTCTGAGGGGTTTCTGTAAGATCTCAGTGAGTCCGTACATGCAATGAATCTGAAGGGTATTTGGAGATAGAAATTGATGGGTTTCTGAAGAATATCTTATCAAAGTGTATATGAGTGAACTTGTAATATCTTCTGAAAATACGTCAATGGCAAAATTAAGAAAAAAAGGTGCAGCTTTCTTACAGTCTGATACCAGATAATTGAGGACAGGGAAATAGCAGATCAATGGAGCAAATACTTCAGTTTTGCCTTCGCAGAATAAAAAATAAATAAATAAAGTTTCCTCGCAATACTAGGGAAATTTAGTCTGGTGAGAAAAAGGGAATAGAATGAAATTAGCAACTAAAACGTTTTAGAGAAAATATTGGACTGAAATTAATAGGCATAGACAAAGTCAAGAGAGGTTTATGAAATAGGAATCATATTTAAGCAAAATTATGGAGGAAGTATCAACACAATACGATTGGAATCTCAGAAAGATTTTTTGATAAAGCCGATTGCGCAAATTCGAATCCTATGGGACTGGGGCTAATATATGGTCATGGTTTTAGAATGGGAGAGCTGGCAGGAAACAGTGAGTAGGAACAAAAGCATGTTTTTTGAATGGAAGGCTTGGAGGATATAACAAGGATCGAGATTTGGCATCCAGCTATTCCAAATACACATCATATTTTTGGTTGAGGGGCTCAATTGCAATATTCCCAAGTCTGCTGACAGCACTAAATGATGTCAGCTTGTGAGTGGATGAAGAGGATGTAAAAATGGTTTCAAAGTGATTGAGACAAGTGGAGTGACTGGGCAAATACCTGGCAGATGGAGA
The DNA here is from genome assembly GCF_037043375.1 of Chiloscyllium plagiosum. Lineage (NCBI taxonomy): Eukaryota > Metazoa > Chordata > Chondrichthyes > Orectolobiformes > Hemiscylliidae > Chiloscyllium > Chiloscyllium plagiosum. The sequence continues at coordinate 70,132,925 of NW_028270178.1, read as the reverse complement.
GCAATAATAGAGATGACAGGTTGTGTACTTTGATGGGGTCAATTGAATGGCAGCCTATCATTTGAAAAGGGATTGGTTGAAAAAAATGATCAATAAATGAACTTAAGCCGCATTTTTGTTTATTTCTGCGCAGCCTTCCGACTCCATGTCGGGCAGTGAGTTCTGAACAGGGAAGTCAATACGGGGAATGGCATTGGCATGCTGCATACAGTGTACATAGACTCAGCAAGTAGGGAGCTGTTACCTTGAAAATAATCTGGATCTCCCTGTATACCAGTCACTGAAAGCAATACTGCAGGAGCAGAAAGCAGGTAGGAAGATAAATGCTTTATTCACCTCCATTTCAGGGGGATTCAGAATACAGGAGTAAGCGTCATTTACTGCAACTGTCCAGGGCCTTGGTGGGACCCCGTCTCGAACATTGTGCAGTATTGTGTGCAGTTTTGGTGTCCTTAACTAATAAAGGGCAAACCTGATATTGAGGAAGTTCAGTGAAGGATGACCAGACTGATCTCTGGGATGACAGGTTCGTTGTGGGAGCAGAGTTTGGGGTGACTGGGCCTGTATTCCATGGGATTTAGGAAAATGTGTGGAGATTTCAATGAGATATATAAAACTCTGACAGGGTGTGACAGATTTGAAGCAGGGATGATAGTTCACTTTATAGAAAACGGTTCACGAATCGCATTGTAGTCAAATCGTACTTAATAAACAAGTGTTGTCAGAGAACTCCCAATATATTGATGGGCCGAAGGCACTATATTTCATAATGTTTAAACATATTTTGGGATATGAACATTGCGTGGGGAAAACTGCATTGAGGAAATGTTCGGCCATGAACTAGCATGGGGAAAGCTCAATTTGCTGAATGACCTCCTCCTCTCTCGATGTTTCTGTGCCGTCTGTGGGAAAGCTCTGTAAATATTGTCACAAGCTCTCAGATGTTAGGAAAGATGTCTATGCAAGGTCAACAGAACTGTGTTTCCCATTCCCTTTTCTGATAACGAGGTTGATGCCGGTTGTTCTCTCAGGTTTTATCCTTTAAAACCTCAGAGAAGTTTGATACTATTGAATGTCTCACTTGGCCGATTCAGAGACCATGTCTGTGTGTCTGGAGTCACTTTTAGGTCAAGAAAGCACGGGAGATTCACTTCCTGAAAGTGCATTGGGGAAGGAGATCCATGTTTACAATCAACATTGGACACTGTTACTGACACCAGATTTTAGGTCTCGATATTCTATTAATTATTTTTAACTTCCACCAGCTGCCAGAGCATTGGCCTGGTCTGGATTCGTAATCCAATGATATGTCCACTACAGCATCATCTTCACATGGGGACCTATCGGAAACCACACTGACCTGATTATTTCGGTGCTACTTGACAGCTCTATCGAAAAGTATTCCTAACAATTTCACTGTCGAGATGGGACTGAGTGTGTGGTAATTGGTCAGATTGTAATTATTCCCCTATTCAGGACTGGACATAGTTGAGTAATTTTCCTCATTGCCCAGGAGATGTTAGAGTTGGAGCTGGAATGAAACGTCTTCCCCATGGGCACGGCATGCTGTGCAGCACAAGTCTTCAGTCCTATTGCAGTAATGGGGTCAGGGCCCATTGCCTTTGTCGTATCTATGGTGTTCAGCTTTGTCCTCATGACCGGACAGTGAATCGAATTGTTTGGACACTGCCATCTGTGATTCTGTGGGATTCATGATGAGTGTGAGGTGGATCATCCACTTAACACGTCTGGCTGAGGATAGTGCAGACACCACATCCTTAACATTTTTCACTAACATATAGAGCTGTTCCGATATTTAGGATGAGGATATTTGTGAGGTCCTCTCCTCCAGTAAATTGTTTAATAGTCCATCGACATTTATGTTTGGATTTGGCAGGACGACGGAGCTTAGTTCTGATCTGTTAGTCTCGGGATCATTTCCCCTCTCCATCAGACATTTGTTCTGCTGGTCGGAATGTAACCAGTGAAGTGTGGAAGCTTTAATGGGTTGTCAACTGATTTAGGTCCACGTGATTCCGACCCTGGCATGTTCACCCAAACTCATCACTGAACCATGGATCGGCTTGATGGTAATGGTAGACTGATGAATTATCGGCGGGAAAATGTTACAGATTGTCGTTGAATACAATTCTGTTTCTGCCGCTGCTGTGGTTTACAGCATCAAATGTTAACCCAGTTTGAGTTACAATATCTACAATTCAATTCTACTGACTGTCCCCCAGTTCAAACCGAGACCCATTCACCCATCAGCCCTCTATTCTGTACCTAACCTGGTTTCTGATGCGGTAACACTTGCATTGTCATATTCTCATTCTGCTGAGGGCCTCTCCCTGGTGTCACGCCTCTAATTTGTTACTTTAACTCAATCCAGTTAAAGTAATGCTCTAAATCTTTTCTCTTCCACAATGTCACCTTCCGTATTTGAAGTGAATGTGTTTGCCTCTGTTTTTGTCCCTGACCATGATTAAGAGCTCTGTAGTGTCAGTGATGCCAGACCTAGGTAGTTTCAGAGTCAAGGAACTTGTGCACCATGCGTTATTGTTTAGTTCCCAGTGTACGGCACTCCATGCTGGACAGGATGTTTGAGCATCTTGGACATATTTCTTTGGAAATTGTCCAAAAACAGAAATTGCTGAAGAAATTGCTGAAGATGTTACAGCATCTTCTGGAATGAATGCAGTATTAAACTTTCAGGTCCAGTGACCCTCTACAAAGCTTCCAGTCTCTCAAGCAATTTTGGTATTTTTGTTACCAATATCCATAGTTATTTGTTTTGTGAAAATTTTTTCTGTGCCTATTCATTTCTGGAGAAACTCAGCAGGTCTGTCAGCATCTGCAGAGACAGAGAAACAGAGTTAGCATTTCAAGCCTAGTGTGCCAAGTCTTCGCAACTGAAAAGCATTGGAAAATTGGCTTTTTAATACCTTGCCAGAGGTGGGAGATAGGTGACAGGGAAAAGTGGGCGTGGCAAAGATAAACTGGCTTTTAGCAGTGTTGAACGAGAAGATGATATAAGGGTTTAAATTAATGTGTGAATGGGCAAAGGGGTTCTCTCTATTGAGTGCAAGATAAAGAAGAAACAATCACACAAGGTCAAGTGAGGGAGAAGGTTGACTATGTGGCATTATAAAGATGTGGCCATAAATACATTTTCACTGTCGAGATCAGCATCACCTTTAGACAAAGGATATCAGGTGCTTGACTTCTTATTGGCACTTGTAAGCGTTTCAGGCTGCCTTCGTATTGTAATAGGGAGAAAAAAAAACAAATCACAGTTTGACGTTTGGGCTGAGTATTGTTTACCTGTCATGTTTACTATAGTTTCAAATTTGCAGTATTTGTCTTTAAATGTTTGTTCTTGAAGTTAGTATTGGATGGAGTGCAGAAGGTTGAGAGATGAGATTATAAAAGTTTCTAAAATCATGAGAGGTATGGATAGGGTGAATAGCCAAGGTCTTTTCCACAGGATGGGGGAGTTCAGCCGTAGAAGGCATAGGTTTAAAATAAAAGAGGGAAACTTTACAGGGGACGCAGGGGCTGTGTTTTTACACAGAGGGTGGTGTGGGTTTGGAATGAGCTGCCAGAGGAGGAGTGGTAGATGCTTGTACAGCTAAAACATTTAAAACTCATTTGGACAAATACATGGATGGGAAAAATTTAGAGGCATATGGGCCAAATGATAACATGTGGGACGAGCTTAATTTGGAAAACCTGGCCAGCATGGACATTTCGAAAAACTTCACGCAGAGTCAGAGTGGGTTTGTGAAAGGAAAATTATACTTTGCCCTGTAAAATCATGCAAAGTATTTCTGGAGATGCCTGAAAATGTAACAAGCGGACTTGATAAAGGGGACTTGTTAGACACCAAGCTTTTCAGAGTTTTTCCACCCACTAGATATTACAAAATAAAAGTTCTTACATAAGATAGAAGCTCGATGGAGAATGTATTAACATGGGATGACGATTGCTTAATATATAGAAATCGGAGAGTCAGGATTGATTGATCTTCATGATAAAGGTATATCTGCTGAAGGACCACAGCTATCAGTCCGATGGCATCGGTTATTTACATTCTATACTTATAGTCTGAAGGAGGGAGTTGAGTGCAATATACTGCCGAGTTTGTGGATGACACAGAGAATCAAAAGGCAGGCTGTTATTTAATGGAGAGCACTTCCAGAAAAAGAACAGTACAAAGGGATTGGAGTGTTCTTGTGTATGAAATATAAAGTCAGCATGCTGATGCAGCAAGAAACTAGGTTGGTTCATTAGCCGGCTTCCAGGGATGAAAGGGTTGTGTTATTGAGAATCTCGAAAATGGTGAGGCGATTATTCATTGGGGTTTAAATGAATGAGGAGTGATACTGCTGAAAAATACAAGACACGGAAGGGACTTGAGAAGATAGATTTTGATAAATTGTTACTATTGCTGTGGTTCTGTTCGCCAAGCTGGAAGTTTTTGTTGCAAACGTTTCACCCCCTGTCTAGGTGACATCCTCAGTGCTTGGGAGCCTCCTGTGAAGCGCTTCTGTGGTGTTTCCTCCGGCATTTATAGTGGCCTGTCCCTGCCGCTTCCGGTTGTCAGTTTCAGCTGTCCACTGTAGTGGCCGGTATATTGGGTCCAGGTCGATGTGTTTGTTGATGGAGTTTGTGGATGAGTGCCATGCTTCTAGGAATTCCCTGGCTGTTCTTTGTTTGGCTTGCCCTATAATGGTAGTGTTGTCCCAGTCATATTCATGTTGCTTGTCGTCTGCGTTTGTGGCTACAAGGGATAGCTGGTCGTGTCGTTTCGTGGCTAGTTGATGTTCATGGATGCGGATCGTTAGCTGTCTTCCTGTTTGTCCTATATAGTGTTTTGTGCAGTCCTTGCATGGGATTTTGTACACTACATTAGTTTTGCTCATGCTGGGTATCGGGTCCTTCGTTCTGGTGAGTTGTTGTCTGAGAGTGGCCAACACAAAACAACAGCACCCCAGAACTGCAAAAAGAGGAAGAGGAACACCTATACAAGATATTCGCCAAAAACGGATATCCTCGCAATTTCATCAACAGATGCCTAAGGGAAAGACAACGGAACGAGGACATGCCGCAACCCAAAGGACTACCCACACTACCATACGTCAAGAATATCTCTGAACTGACAGCCAGACTACTGCGACCACTAGGACTTAGAACAACACACAAACCAACAGCCACACTCAGACAACAACTCAGCTCGGCGTACAGAACCACAGCAACGAGCACCCGAGCTACAAATCTTCTCACAAACTTTGAAAATTGTTACCATTCCTGAGTGGAGTCTCGAACTCGAGGGCATAGAAAACGAATATAGAACATCGATTTCAATCTGAGATGCAAAGTGATGTCTTCTCTCAGAAGGTAGTGAATGTCTGGAATTCTCTAAACCAGAGAGGTGTGGAGGGATACAAGGAATCGGCAAGAAAGTGGAGTTAGACCTGGAGCAGATCAGGCATGTTCGTATTAAATGACAGGGATTCTTGAGGGGCCGAATAGCCTACTCTTGTACGTATTTATTCATTTCACATGTCATGATTTTGCAAAGTAACTGGTTAATTTCTCGGAAGTTGTGTTGTGTAATTCTACATTCGGGTGAGTCGAGGATTTGTTTGAGTTAACGCTGGGTGAGGTATGGGGGCTGACTTCACAGGAAATCTGGGTCTGTAACATAGTCCCACAACCCCGCACCGCCCGCTTCTACCTCCTGCCCAAAATCCACAAACCTGACTGCCCCGGCCGACCCATTGTCTCCGTCTGCTCCTGCCCCACCGAACTCATCTCCGCAAACCTTGACACCGTCCTGTCTCCCTTAGTCCAAGAACTCCCCACCTACGTTCGGGACACCATCCATGCCCTCCACCTGCTCCATGATGTTCGCTTCCCCGGTCCCCAACGCCTTGTTTTCACCATGGACATCCAGTCCCTGAAAAAAAAATTCCTGAAGAAGGGCTTATGCCCGAAACGTCGATTCTCCTGTTCCCTGGATGCTGCCTGACCTGCTGCGCTTTTCCAGCAACACATTTTCAGCTCTGTAACACGATCCACATCTCGAGAGACGTTGCGGAGAGGGGAAGCCTGGAAACAGGGATTGGGGATGAGTGTCACTTCCTGAACTAGCCTTGATTTTACAAGTATATTTCAAAAACTTCACCTAACCATCGGAGCGCCCTTGATCTGCCCCTGTGTAGCAGGTCAAAAGGGCTGAATGGAACATCAGAACATAGGGCTGAGGGACACGAGTGAGTAATTCAGCCCTTTGACACTACTACACCAGACAATATAGTCGTGGCTCATTTCATTGTGGTTCCAGCTGCAGTTTTCTCTCCATGCACCATTATCCCTGATTCACCTGTCTCTGGTATTACAGACAAAGTCAGCTTTAATATAATATAAAGATTCAGACATCCCAAACTTCTGGAAAAGAGAATTCCCACTTGAATGAATTCCCACTTTGTGTTTTTTTCTCATTCCAGTTGTGACTGAGGATGGAGGGTGTCACTCTTTCCTTTTCTTGTCCTACTCTTCCACTGCTCACAACAAATTTTACATGTAACCAGTTTGGTGATATGGCCGATAATAAAGGTCTCAGACTGGGTCAGGTTGAGTGATAAGAACAAGTCAGGCAGATTTCTTTAGTCAGCCACAAGTTACTAACAGAACTAACGGAGGAGTATGTTGGATCTGTGGGTAGCACTGCTGCCTCACATCACCAAGGAGCTGGGTTCAATTCCAACCTCGGGCGACCCTCTACGTGGAGTTTGAACATTCTCCCCGTGACTGTGTGGGTTTCCTCTCAGTGCTCCAGTTTCCTGCCACAGTCCAAATCTGTGCAGTTTGAAGTGGATTGCCCAGAGTGCCCAGGGATGCATAGATTAGGTGGATTAGTTATGGGAAATGCAGGGCTACGTGGATAAGATCGGGAGGGCACGTCCATGTGGGATGCTGTTTGGTGGGTCAGTGTGGACTTAATGGACGGAATGCCCTGACTCCACACTGTCGAGATCCTATGACAATGACAATAAATTTGGACTAAACAAACACCCAGTGGGCACATACTTCATCTACTCTTATCAACGTCTTGTATGTTTCATTCTCATTCTAAGAGTAACCTGTTAAAGACTTCATAATATAAGCCGTTCACCCCAGGAATGCGTGAAATGAAATATCTCTGAACTGCTTCCAGTGGAATTATATCCTTTATAAGATAAGGAGAAAAAAAACTAATCTCACAATCAGATCATAATATTTATACTTGTTTTCTCAAAGTGCTTTGTGAGTCTTTGGAACACTCTTCCCCACAAAGCATTGGAGGCAGAAATATTGAATATTTTTGAGGCACAGATGGAAGGTTCATAAATAACAACAGAGTCAAGGATTATTGTGGAATGGGCAGCAATGTGCAATGTTGGGGGGGTGGAATGTAGACAGTGGTATCAAATACACGCCTTCAGAACCTCCAGGAATATAATGCAATATGAAATGATAATATCGACGAAATTTTAAGAGAGAATACAAGGTGGCAGCGATCCAGAAGGTCTGCAACAACACACGGGCAAAGTGGTTCTCTAACCCACTTCATTCCAGCCATTTACATAAATTTCAACACTAAAAGAGCGACAGAATCTTTAGTAATCCCGATTTGTCAAAGGGATTACAAAACACGGGGAAAGGATCGAGTAAGTCCCAACACAGGGTGCACCCGTCAGAAGCATCGAGCCTGTCTGAGGCTGTATCTGCAACCCACTCTGCTCGTTCAATGGACCCAGTTACTCACCAGGCCTTGGTCACTGAGTTCATCAAGTTACGTGAAATGATTGAAGCCATGATTGAAGAAGGGTTCAGCAGTGGCTAGAGCCGCTCTCAGCCGTGCTCCAAAAACATGAGCAGCAACTTGACAGCCTTGGAAACAGAACAGACGATGCCAAGCGGCGAACTGCAGCGACAGAGATCGTGATTGATTTCTCTCGGGAGAGGATCGTTGCCCTTGAAAAACAGGTCTGCACCTTAACGGAACAAGGTAACAACCTCGAGAAAAGGGGTAGGATGAAGAGTATTCACATCGACGGTTTGCTGGAGCGGACAGAAGGTGGTCAGCCGGTGAGTTTTTCGAGACTTAGCTGCAGCGATTCCCTCAATTCGAAGGGACGGGTGAACAGTGAGAGAGTTCATCGGGTTACGGTGCAGAAGTCAGACTCAGACCAATGCCTTCATTCTGTCCTTGCGCGATTACATAGTTATGGGGCCAAACAAAGACTGATGGAAGCTTTCAGAACCCAGGGGAAAGATCCGATGGGTTTAATTCACGAGGGCTCCAGGATTATGTTCTTTCAGGAATTTTCAGCGGCGGATTCAGGAAAGAAAATCTTTTGATGAGATCAAGAGAAGAGGAAGAGAACTCTGGATTCAGTATTCCTTACGGTACCCAGCGGTATTCCATATTGCTTTCAATGGATCCACCAACTCGTCTGACTCTCCAGGGAAAGCGAAAACTTTGTGGACATTTTAACATAAGCTGGATATTGAGATAATCATGCTTCTCCTTATAGAAAGTTTGTTGGATTTTTCTGTTATTAATCAGAGTTAAATTATAATCGGGGATGGGTAGAGTACTCATTTTAAACTTCTTCATTAGTATTACTACTTTTTTTCTCTTTCTTTGCTTGTGTCTGGGGTGCAGCTTAAGCTGGAGGGAGTTACAAAGGTAGTTGTGATGACTAAGTGCCGACCGAAGGGCAATTCAAGCACGATATTTGTTGTTAATTGCCTTGGATTCCATATTGGTAGCAGGCACAAGATAAAGTTTTAAGATATGTAAGCGTCCCCAGTTGGCGGGGGAGGTAAATTCCCCTTTCGAGTATCATTGGAACTTTGGATTTTGTTTCGTTCTTTGGTTTTTTATGTGTTTAGCTTTGGAAAGTTTTGAGAGCTTGTTAGTTGTAGTAGTTTAGGTTTGTACAGTTTTTATGGTCGATGAGTTTTTTTCATTAATAATTAGCGATGTGTAATTCGATGCGAAACTCTAGAGTTGAAATGTTGCTACAGTGTAATTTGGATAATGATGTGCTTAAATGGTGTACCTGGAACATTAAGGGGAGCCATCTGCCAGTTTAGAGGAAACATGTACTTTCTCGTCTTAAAACAGAGAGGGTGGATGTTGTCCTATTTCAGGTAATGCACCTTGATGACAAGGAACCTTTGACGTTACAACAGGGCGGGTTTGATCGGCTTTATTTCTCATCTTTTAATACTAGAAGTAGGGGAGAAGCCATACTAGTTAGGAAGAATCTTCCACTTAAATTACTAGATTGTATTAGACACTTACGGAAGGATCATCATTCCCAAAGTCTTGAAGTATTTTGAATGTTTCCTGCGCCCGCCGCCACCACCATCACCACCATCACCTCCACCCCCCGACCCGGCGCACCCTCTTAAAATCCTGTTAGATGCATTTCCAAAAGTAAGTTATTTTCCATGGTGGAACATTATTGTATAAGGAGATTTCAACTGTCTTATGGCCCCACGGTGGACAGAATGTCCAAATGTCCCCCAATACCCTCGTTATAATGTACGCAATTAGTGGATTTGTGTGCAGAACTAGAGCTGGTGGATGTCTGGATGCAGATCTACCTCACAAGGAGGGATTTTATTTTCTTCTTTAGTCCGCACAAATGATACACGAGGGTTGATCTCTTCCCCAGCCCTGCAACAGTATCAGACACGGTGGCATCCCGCACAATTGGGAATATTACCCCAACATACCTATCCCAGAAGTGGGATAGACGTCACATAAGATTATGTTTTATGCAGATGAGGGACTTATGTTTTTGTCTAATCCCACAATTTCAGCAGCTCACGTGATGTAATGCATTAATTCGCTTGTCGCCTTTTCAGGCTATAAGATTAATTTTACAAAGTTTGTGGCCATGCCTATGGGAGGTCTTAGAGAAATACCTGATATTGAAGGTAAATCCTGGTTTCCTTTTAAATGGTCACGGGATTGGGGCAGGGGGTTTCTCTATTTCGGTATATTGATTACATCCATCTTTGATCATTTATTTAACTTGAACTATGTCCATTTGTTTGACAAAAATATATAAGACCTTCAAAGATGGTAGGCACTTCCAACATCCTGGCTAGGTCGGATAGCTGTTCTTAAAATGAATGTCTTTCCTTATTTGCTATACACCGTCTGAATGCTTCCTTTGATGTTTCCCAGACAGATATTTAGGAGACTTAATGTCTGGATTAGCTCTTTTATTTGGCACCATAAGCGACTCTTTATCAATCTAACCAAATTGCAACTACCCCACAGATTGTGGGGAGTAGATCTCCCAGATTAAAAGCTGTCAATTAAGCTTTTTATTATCCTATGTTAGTGGCAGGGCCGCTGAGGACCCGGCGTCAATATGGTTAGATATTGAACCCTCTCCGACAAAGTGAACTCTTAGTAGTCTGTTGTTCTTCGACAAAATGACAACATTTATGGAGTATTATCATAACCCAATAATTATCAATAAAGTTAAAACATGAATGACAATGCGTCAGTTCGAGGACAATACAGCCAAAACCATGTTTCTTACCCCTATGATTGGTATACCGAGTTGTCAACCGGGGATAATTGATTTCATGTATAAACTGTGGGAAGCCAGGGGTGTGCCTTGCTTGAGTGATTTATAATTAGTAGAATCCCTACAGTGCGGATACAAACCCTTGGGCCAAGCGAGTCCACTTCGACCTTTTGAAGAGTAGCCCACCCAGACTCATTCCCTACCATCCTATATTTACCCTGACTAATAACCCAACCTACACATCCCTGAACACTATGGGTGATTTATCAATAGCCAATTCATCTAATCTGCACAGCTTTGGATCCTGGTGCTGTGAGGCCACAGTGCTAACTACTGAGACACCACGTTTTATTTGAGGGAGAAAGAATGACATCATTTGATCAAATAACTCGTAAGTATGGAATATCTAGTAGAGTCCTCTTCTGTATTTTGTTCCAGATCAGAGATTGATTTAAAAATAAACACACTTTTAACAGACTCTTACAAATCCGATAGAGAGAAGCGGGTGCTTATTGCTTAGAATACACTCTCTGTCAGTACCCTTTATCATTAGTTGGAGAGTGTCCGCTCAGACGAGACTGTGCAGCTTTGTGATGTCTGCGAGAGAGAGTTGCGGGTTCAGAACACTTCGGAGACATGGCAGGATATTTGTGAAAATGTTCGAAGGATTCTGATCTGTAATAGGACACATTCCATGCAGTTGAAAATTCTTCATAGTGTCTATCTGACCCCAGATTGTCTCTCAAAATGCAAAGTGGGATTACCTTCAGCATGTCCTAAATGCAGACTCTTACTCATTGCTTGTGGTCCTGTTGCAGGCTTCAGCTGGGGCACTGTGTCAGGTGTGATAGAGTGGGTCTTGGGGACTGAATTAGAGATGGACCTGGTTTCTCCTTTCCTGGGCCTGCCCAGGGTACTTTCCATAGATGAACTTGGGAAAAAATCCTTACTTTCCGTACTTTGCGTGCTAGGAAAAATATTCAGTTGTGTTGGATGTCTGAACGCGCACCCCCCTCCCCCCCGCCACGCCCCTCCCCCTTCTCGGGTCCGTTGGGTCGTCGTGAGCTCTTCATGGAGAATATCCCTTTGGACTTTCTCACTGGTATGTTGCACCAAAAAACACAGATTTATATGAGACATGACAGCCCTTTTTGGATTACCGCGATACAGGCTTATCTGCCACTCTAAGAAGGGCTTTTATATAGCCATGACGATATTGTCTAATGAATCTAATATCCAGCGATGAAGAACTATTAACATAAAAATATGTATCAGTTAATGATCTTGATGAATGAGAGGTATCGGTTTGTTATGCTGAGCTGTATTATTTATTCATTATTTATTGTTTAGTTTTGTTTTTCTTCTGTCTGTGTAGTGTTTTAACTTGTTTTGTATGTACATGCAATTGGATGTAAGTTTTTTCAGTTATTTGAGTTGTGTTGTAATTGGTTTATTATAATATTAAAAATCTCTTTTTCAATAAAAATACTTTGCAAAATTAAAATGCTAACATTGATAGAATAGAGTCTCAAATAACTGGCATTAGAGAGACCACTCATGGTGGTTTATCCTGAGGATCACCACAGTTCGGGTGTTGGGGTGAGGATGAGAGAACGTCTACTTCATGGTATTCTCTATCAGTGTGAGGAACTGAACCTGCGCTGTTGGCCTCCCTCTGCATCACAACCCAGCCGTTTGTCCAACTGAATGGGAGAACTGTGTAACTGTTACAGACAGAAACAGTCACAGACAAAGGGTAAGAGAAACATTCGTAACAAGGAAAGTGGCACAATTCAGATTACGCCTGAGGGTAAAAACGTTCTCTGCTCGAAATTGTATTTTATTACAAGACGTGTTTAGAAGCTGGTTTTGGTTTAATATCATTAAGGTTAGTCAAGTGAAATAACCAGAATTACTAAGTGTGATTAGATATCTAAAATAAGTGTTTATTTTTGTTCGGTTTGTGTAAAGCATGCTGGCATTTGCATGAAAATATAAAGATGATGGAATATACTGTTTGGAGTCTCCATCCCATGGGAAATGCCCTCAAACAGACGCTTGAAAAAAAAAGGGCGAAAAGTGCCAGAGTGCTGTCTGGCCAGGGACAAGGGGTTGAATAACTGAACCTTCCCGTAACGTGGAGCTGAGAAGACCATCAGTTCAGCGGGGACCTTATTAAATGCTAGAGCACGTTTGAAGGGTTGAATGGTCTCTGCATGTTTTGAATTGTGTGTGATTTGAAAAACGTGCTCCTCTGCTACTTCCTCTTATGTGTTACATACTGGGACACTGCCATTTTCCTGAAACTGGGAATTATTTGGAACATTATCGGGAACAATCCATAATCGGCATTCTCCAGAATATTCTATAACTGTGTGGGATGTTTTGCAAAGGCGTGATTTAGCGATAGAGAGAGAGAGAGAGTAAGTTTTGCATGCAGTAGTGAGAGTGGGGGACCATGAGCCTTGTTCGGGGATAGGTGCTATCACAAACATACAGTGAGTGTGAGGGAGCAGAGAGAATACGGTGACAGTTATCCTGACAGAGCGGGGAAGGTTATTGATGCTCGTACAGTATTGCTGGACATTTCTTCAGACCTCAGATAGTGCACTGAGCTGGGCGTTGAACTCAAACCATGCTCAGTGCGTCTAGTGGTGTGGCTCCCTCTGGGAAGAGAATGTTCTCCCTCTGTACTAGCCCATCCAATATGCCCACTGAGCTCAGTCAACAAACCATGGTGCAATTGCCCCTTATCTGCCAATCTGCCATTTTCCTGCCTATGTTCTGTATCCATCTAATCCTTTCCTATCTGTGTATTTGTCCAAATGCCTTTTCAATGTTGATATTGTACCCACTTCAACCACTTTCACTTCCACTGGCAACTCAGTCCATATGCATACCACACTCTGTGTAAAAAGGTTGACCCACAGGTTCCTTTTTATTTTCTTCCTCTCCAAACATTAACGGATGTCCTCTAGTCTTCGATTCCCCAACCTTGCAAACAAAATTGAAGTATTCACCCCTATGCACGCCTCCCATGATTTGATAAAATCTATACTTCCATAAGAACCACCTCAGTTTCCTACTCTGTAAAGAAAAACGTTCTAAACTGTCCAACTTCTCCCTAAACTCAACCTTTTAGCCCAGGAGACATCTTTGTAAATTTCTTCTGCATTCCTTTTTGTTCAATAATATCTTTTCTAGAGCAAGGTGAACAAAACTGAGCACAATACTCCAACTGCAGCCTTACCAACATCCTGTACAACTGCAACATAACGTCCCAACTTCTATACTCAATGCCCTGAGGAAGGCCAGTGTGCTAACAGCCTTCTTCACTGTCTTGCATATCTGTTACTCAAATTTCAGACAACCGTGCACCTGATCTCCAACGTCCTTTTGTTCCACTACACGCCTTAAGGCCCTCTCATTCATCATTAAACTCCTATCTGGATTTGACTTTCCAAAATGCAAGACGTCACACTTATCTATATTAAACTCCATTTGCTAATTCTCAGCCCACTTTCCCAGCTGGTTAATGTACTGCTGCAATTTCTGATAACGTTCCTCGCTGTAAATAATGTCTCCAATTTTAGTGTTATCTGCGTTGTGCACTCTGGTCCAAACCATTTATATAGAGAACAAACAGTCATGGGCCCAGCACCGACCCCTGAAGCACTCCAATTGTCACAGGCTTCCAGTCCGACAAGCGTACATCCACCATAGCCATTTGCTTCCTCACATCAAGCCATTTGTGTCGCCAATTTGCCGGTTCACCTTGGATTCCATGCGATTAACCTTTTAGAGCGGCCTACTATGTGGAATTTTATCAAAGGTCTTACTGAAATTCATATAGAATATGTCTACCACACTGCACTCGTCAACGTTCGTGGTCACTTCCTCAAACATCTCTAACAAAATTTGTAAGGCATGATACACAACGCACAAAGCCATGCTGACTGCTCCAAGTCAAACTCCGTCTTTCCAAATGGAGGCACATCGTATCTCTCAGAAGCTTCTCAAGTGGGTTAGCGAAAACAGATGTGAAGTTTACTGGTCTATATTTCCTAGGCTTTTCTTTGCAACCCTTCTTGAAGAAGAGCACAACATTTGCTACCACCCAGTCTTCCGGGACCTTGGCCACTGAACTGTCTTCTCTCGCCTCTTGCAGCGCTTTTGGATATATCTGGTCAGTACCAAGAGATTTATCTGACGTTGTGCATTCTAACATATCCAAAAGCAATTCTACTGTGATATGGACAGTACCAAGATATGACAACTAACCTCCCAAAGGTCACAGGTCTTCATGTCTTTCTTCATGGTAAACACAGAGAGGAAATTGAGGAATTCACCCATCTCTTGAGCTTTTACACATGCATGCCTAGTTTGGATTTTAAAAGATCCTATTCTCTCTCTAGTTGTTCTTTATCTTTACTGTACTGAATTTGGATTCACTCTAATGTTCTCAGCCAAGACTAGCTTATACCCCTTTTTCGCGTTGCTGATTCGCTTCTTCAGTAAACTTCTCTATCCCCTGTATACCTTCAGGGATTCCCTTGATACAAGCTGCCTGAACCTGAGCCAGCCTCCTTTTTTCTGGTCAGAGCCTCAATATCTCTTAACATCCAGGGTTCGCTCTTCCAGTCTCACTTTACCTTCACCCTCACAGGAAAATGGAAAGCTTCAAGTAGAGCTATCTCACTTTTATAACCCTCCCACTTGTCTGAGTTCCTTTTACCTCGAAACAAACAACTCCAATCATCCCCTGCAATCCCCTGTCTAATTCCAACAACATACGCCTTGCCCCAATTTAGAACTTGAATCTGTGGACCAATTTTGTCCCTCCCATAACTATTTCAAAATTACTACAACTCTAATCACTTTTCCCAAAATGTTCCCTCACTTTATCGCCTTCACCTATCCTGCCCTATTTCCCAACAGTAGGTCGAGATTGTCCCTTCCCGAGTAGGATACTCTATATATTGATTGTGGAAACGTTCCTGAACACACTTAACAAATTACGTTCCATCTAAGTTCTTAACCATCTGGAAGTCCTAATCTATGTTAGGAAAATTGAAATCACCTATTATCACAACCCTATTGTTCATGCAAGTCTCCCCAGTCTCCCTGCATATTTCTTCCTCTAATTCCCATTGATGATTTGGAGGCTTATAGTGCAAACACTATAACACTACCATCCCCCTCTAACTACTTTTCACCGTTCACGAAACCTCATGGGATATTATCTCAGTTATTTCAACTTTAAATACTGGTGTGATTCTCGCCTTAATCAGAACTATTGGTATTTAAACTGTTTCCATTTACATCTCTTCATCGCAGTGATTTTCACATCCAATGCACCCCTTGTCAAGGCGCAGTGGAGTTATGGAACTGCAAATGGATGGTAGCTGCATATCCTCTCACTTCCAACATTGGCTGCAAGATTCTCCACACTGGGCAGTGATCTAACACAGTGTTATCGAATAATGCAACAGTCGGTTTATATATGAATGAACCCAGTGCGGTCTGCACAGCTCCCCAAGCTGGACATTTAACCCATGATAAAAGATGAAGCATTGGTTTGGGCTGCACAGAGTAACATTCTGGATATTGCTGGGTTGCATTCAGCAGTACGCTAGACAAATCTACACATTGCTCCATACTGAAAGTATAATGGATGGGCTGGTTATGTGAGTTTGATTGCGAATGTGAGAGAACTAAACATCTGGCAATACCTTTATTTTGTGTTTTCATTCTTGTGATTGGACCCTTCAAATTCTGACTCATCCGGTTAGACCTGACACTCTGGATGAGTCATGGTGACTGTTATTACAGCATCTGGGTCTGCAACATGACCAACAAATTAAGCAGAAGCTACAGAGGGGACAATCTCCGTAAAATGGAATGAGGAAATCACAATCAGATCAGCCGTGCTCTTAGTGAATTGTGAGGCAGGATTTAATGGACCATTCATGCAACTTATTCATATATTTATGTTCGTTCCAAAGCAAACTCCCCTTCTCTCCCAGTATCCCATACTGGTGGGGAGTGAGTCCCCTCCTCCTGTTCCTGCGTAACAGGATCCTCGGGCCTCACTAGCTTCCAGATTTCCCTCTGTCCCAGTTTCGAGCAGTTCAATGACAGCCTTCTGTTCCTGTGCCCCAGTCTGGAACAGTTGAATGACTGACTCCTGTTCCTGTGTCCCAGTCTCGAGCAGTTGAATGACATCCTTCTCGTCCTGTGTTCCAGTCTTCAGGAGCTCACTGACTGCCTCCTAATCGAAGTTTTGTGAAAATATATGTCCTCCTTCTGCTCTTGAATAACAGGCTGCAATAGTTCTGTGCTCACTTGCTGCTCCTGTGGAATGAAATTGAGTGCCTGAATGGACTCTTCGCATTCTCCTGTTGCTGTAAAACACCATCAAAATCTGAATGATTTATTTTTGCATTTGACTGTCAGTAATTGAGCAAACAAGCTGACTGACAGAATTCAGAAGCTGAATAGCCTCCTTCTGTTCCCATGTTAAACACTCAAGAGTCAATAGACTCTCAGAGATGTATAGCATGCAAGAAGATCCTTCGGTCTGGTCATCCATACCGACCAAATATCCTAAGTTAATCTCGTCCCCCTTGCCATAGTTTGGTCCATCTCCCTCTAAACACTTTTCATGCATGTACCCATCCAAATGCCTTTTAAATGGTGTAACTGTACCTGTCTCCACTACCTCTTTTTGGCTTTTCAATCCATACACAGTGGTGTCTGTGTGAAAATGTTATCCCTCACGCCCCGTTTTAAATCTTTCTCCTCTCACCTTAAACCTTTGTCTTCTATATTTGGACTCGTCTATCCTGGGGAAAAGACATTGACTTGACTGTTTACCATTTCTATGCCCCTCATGATTTTATAAACCTCTTTGAGGTCCCCCATCAGCCTCAACACTTGAAAATGGTCCCAGCCTATTAAAACTCTCCCTGTAACACTAACCCTCCAATACCTGCAACATTCTTTTAAATCTCTTCTGCACTCTTTCAAGTTTGACAACATCTTTCCGACAGCAGGGTGTCGGAAGGCAGTATTACGAAAGTGGCCAAACCAATGTCCTGTACAGATGCAACATGTCATGCAAATGCTTAGACTCAAAGCACGCACCAATGAAGGGAAAACGCCCGAGTGCCTTCTTCACTGTGCTGTATATCTGTGACAGCACTTTCAAAGAACTGAGAACCTGCACCACAAGGTTCCTCACAGGGCAGCGATCTGGGCTTTATTATATTCTTGAATGACTGGCTAAGTGGCGTTTGTACATTCTCCCCGTTTCTGTGTGAGTTTCCTGCGGTGCTATGTTTTCCTCTGACAGTATGAAGATATACAGGTATGAGTAGATTGGCCACCTAAATTGCATTTAGTACCCTGGGATGTGTGGGCGAGGCGGATTAGCCATGGGAAATGCAGCTCAGAGGGATAGGGTAGGGGTTTGTCCAGTGGGATACTGTTTAGAGGGACGGTGTGGACTCGATGAGCCGAAAATCCTGTTTCCTAACTGTAGGGATTCTATAATTTCTATGGAGTTATCCTTGATTGACAACTTTCGACAGGACCCTACCTAAATGTCTTGCCCTGGTTTTTCTTGCCAAAATGCAACACCTCACATTTATCTAAAATAAACTCCATCTGCCACTCCTCAGCTAACCTAATCAATGTCCTATTATATTCTGAGATATCATTCTTCACTGTTGAATATACAACCAAACTTGGAATTATCTACAAACTTACTGACCGTACTTCATATACTCAAATGCAAATGATTTGTATAAGTGACAAAAGTCAGTGGACCCACTATTGATCTTTGCGTCACGCCACTGGTCACAAGTCTCCATGTTCAATGAACAAATGTCCACTGTCACACCTTATCTTCAATATTCAAGAAAATTCTGTATCTAAATGGCGGGCTCTCCCTGGATCCCAGGCAGTCTAACCTTGCTAACCAGACCACCATGTAGAAAATTTTGGTTTTCTTACTGAATTCCATAAAGACAACATCCATTGTCCTGCCTTCATCAATCATCTTCATCACTTCCTCAAAGGTTTCCACCGAGTCAGTGAGACATGCTCTCCAATGTACAAAGCCCGCTTCAGTCCTTGGCCTTCCAAATGCAGAAACATCGTTTCCCTCAAAATCCCCTCCCACAATTTAGTTACCATTGACATCAGGCTCACTGGTGTATAGTTACCTGGTTTTTCCTTAATTTCTGAAATAATGACACTACGTTAGTAGCCCTCCAGTCTTTTGACACATCACTCGTGGAAATCAATGTTAAAAATATATCAGCAAAATGCTGAACAATTTCTTTCCTAGCTTCCCACAAACTTTTGGGATACAACTGATCAGGTCCCAGAAATTTGTTCACGTTTATATGTTTTAAAATGTCCAACATCTCATTGTAATATATATACTTTTCAAGATATCACTATATATTTCATCATTCTCTCGTTCTTCTAATCTCTTCTACATTAAATACTGAGGGGAAATACTTGTTTACCATCCCTTCCATCTCCTATGGCTCCACACATGCATAGCCTTACTGATCTTTAAGGTGCCCTATTCTCTCCCTAGTTAATATTTTGCCATTAAAGGATTGTACAGTTGCTTCAATGCCTCGTTAACCCTATTTCTAAAGCCATCTCATGTCCACATTTTTCTGGCCCGAGCTCCCCGTTGACTATACATTTACTGCCCTTATACTCTTTTCGGGATTCACTTGATATCATCTCTGTTTTCCTGACATATGCCTCCTTCGTTACCTTGACCAGAGCATCAATATATCTCGCCATCCAGCACTCCCTGCACCCACCAGCCTTGCTCATCTGACTTATAGAAACATGTTGGCTCTGGACTCTCTGAAACCAAGTGTTGATCGCCTTGCATTTTCCAACCATCCCTTTACCTGTGAAGAGAGTATTTCAATCAGCCTTTCATAGGATTCGCCTAACACTTTCAAAATTGGCCTTATTCAAAGTTAGAACTTTAATGTTTACATCAGTGTTTTCCGATTCCTCAACTAGTTTAAATATAATATGTATGCGTAGCAGCCTTGAAGGTTAAATAAACATTGCCTGCCAAATAACAGGGTTGGGAGGCTGAATAGGCTCCTCCTGTCCCTCTTTAATAGACTGGAGAGGCTGAATGGCCTCCTCCTCTCCCTCTGAAATAGAGTCGAGAGGCTGAATGGCCTCCTCCTGTCCCTCTGTAATAGACTGGAGAGGCTGAATGACCTCCTCCTATCCCTCTGTAATAGAGTAGAGAGGCTGAAT
Source organism: Chiloscyllium plagiosum (assembly GCF_037043375.1). Lineage (NCBI taxonomy): Eukaryota > Metazoa > Chordata > Chondrichthyes > Orectolobiformes > Hemiscylliidae > Chiloscyllium > Chiloscyllium plagiosum. The sequence continues at coordinate 70,113,009 of NW_028270178.1, read as the reverse complement.
GGCCTCCTCCTGTCCCTCTGAAATAGACAAAAAAGGCTTCATGGCCTCCTCCTCTTCGTGTGTTACAGACCCGAGACATCAAATGACAGAGCAACCAATGGATTACGAGCAGCCGGTAAACTACTTCTAATGGAGGTCCATCCTTTCTCAGTTACAGACACACAGACAACACAATGTACTCCAGTTGCCCTCTCATTAACACTTCATATAGCTGCAGCGACACATCTCTTTGTTTTGAATGTTTCTGTTGGCAAAATGTGCCAATATCCCAGCTTTCCAGCTTTTCAAGTAGCAACAGGCTAATATAGGCTGTATGGCCTTCTCTTATCCCTCTCTAAGAGGTCCATAGAGGCAGAATTGTTTCGGCCTGTTCCTGAGCAGCAGTCTCAATGCTCTAACTCAAGGTTATGAAAGATTTGACAACAGGACATTAAAACCAGGAGTTACCTCACACAGGTCATTAAGTACCATACTTTGTGTTCAACTATCTACAAACTTGCCCACCCGACTTTTTTATGCAGCTGATCTGATATTTTATAACTGCCTCCTTTCATGAACAGGGTGGAACATATATAGACCGCTGCAGTGTTCTGTTAATACTCTCGTATACAAGGAAAGAAAGATTAAGGAGATTGAAAGATTTATGGTCCATCCCTCAGCAATCCTCATCCACTCCATCCAAAACCAGTAAATGAAAAGTGATGTATGGAATTGGTTAACTGAGCCTATTTGTTCAGTGACTGCGATTAATGCCAATCTCCATGGTTTCTAATTATCCCAGTGGAGGGTTTCAGTCTTTTAATGATAAATGGGCTGCGTTTAATGTGTTAATCTATAACATGAGCGGGAGCATCACCGACAGCAGATCTAGAGAGGGTGGGGGGGGGGAGGAGAGATCAGAATCTGAGAACATTAGACTGGAATGGTCCAACAATGGATCAGAATCTGAGAACATTAGACTGGAATGGTCCAACAATGGATCAGAATCTGAGAACATTAGACTGGAATGTTCCAATAATAGACAGGAGATTATCTGATTATATTTGGTATCTTTCTGCATTTGATTGGTTGTCATTATCATCGCAGCGCGATTACGCTCTTCTGATTATTCAATACTTTTATTGTCTCTTCTGAGCTATCGTTTGTGTTCCTGATGAGTGTCACTGTCCAGATTTATTTTTCTATAAACCAGTCATGACTGTATTATTGTTCTTTCATATAGTCCGCACGTCTTGCCATTATTATTGTTCCTGTTTTAACTCTGAATCCAGATATTTACTCTACAGACCACGACTAACTATAACAATGAAGGTGTTCAATTACTGTCTCGGTCTCTGCTCTGGACGTGTTACTCACGGGTGTCTATATTGACCTACTCAGTTTCAGTGGAGAACCACAATGTATGTATAGCCTTTGCTATTAAGGGCATGGAGGTCACTGTCTACTGTTCTGGTTACAAACTCCACTTCCTTCTACTTTTTCCATCCCATTCCTGGCTAATATCTGCAGCTGAAGCAGACAAGTCACAACTGTGGGAGATCCCTTTGACTATGAGCTGATTCTTGACATCATTCCCTGACCATTTCTAACTTGAAATACTCACCACTCCAGAATATATCTCACTGTTTTATTCCATCTGCTGTTTGAATCTTGAGCTATGAAGTACATTCTTAACGCAGCCAATAATCTGCTGCTGACTCTCCCGGCTTCAAGCCTGCCAAAGCAAATCTGATTCTAACACACACCAAACTCCCATTCATCTGTCATTCCTGTGCACGCCGATGTATATTGCTATTGTGTCTGGCAATGCCTTTATTTTAAGATTCTCTAACACTTTGTCTCATCTGTCATGAAACTTCTCTCGTTCTTTCTGTCGATTAACAAAAGGCCTGCCAGTTGTTCGTACTTAAAGTAATTTCCTCCATGTGTGTTCCTTCTCAAACAATGAGTTTCGCATTCAACCACGCCAATCATGCGCACGCAAACACACACACACACACACACGAACAAAACACACAGGCAGCAAACCTTCCCATTGTAGGCAGTAATCTGTTGCGAGTATAGTTAGCATATGATAGTAAAGTTTGCAATACTCTCTATGCTGGGCAGATAGTGCAGTTTACTGAGCAACACACTAGCATGGTCTGCACAGCTCTCCATGCTGGGCCGTCACCTTGTCCCAGTTTATGTTGTTTGTGGTGTTCTGTGAAGCAGATTGAGAATTTGATGTAACAAACCATTCCAGCTGATCTGACAATGCCTTTATTCAATGTTCTCATTCTTGTCATTTTATTCCCGAAGATCTCACTTCTCCAGTTTGTCCCACTGCTCTGTCTTTTTCCCCATATTTCCACAACATCTTTTCAGTTAATTAACTGTCTGTTTCTGTCTTAAATTTGAATCTCTCTGTCCCTCTGTATCTTTCCCTGGCCTTGAGTTTTGGCTCCCTAGTGTGTCGAGTGCTGGTATTGTGTAGCCCAGAAATAATGAAATGGTGTGTGTCAGGCTGTTGTTCATTTCCCAGTATGTCCCATATAATGGTCCATGGACAGGCGTGTATTAGAAGTTATGAGACACATCCTTGTAACTTGGTCGATATCTGTGGTTGTCCATCTCAGGTGACCTTGCGATCAGTAACACGAGGAAGCCCATTTGAAGGACAATGCATCTAAATTGCCTGACAATGCTGTCACTTTTTAAATAAAAGGTTAGTTTCACTTTTTGTTTGTAAGACGTCTTAAAGGCCAAACTGCCTACTGAAAACGGCTCAAGTAAATAACTTACCGGGCTTTTTAGGTTTTTAGTAAATAGTAGTAACAATGGCCAGCTCACACAGACAAGCCTTTCTAGGTTTTTTTCTTGTAGCTGTAACAATCACCAGGTGTTTGGGGTCCCAGAAGGGTTGGACGTTTTAGTAAATTATCCCCAGCTGCTATTCTCTCTGAAATTTCACTTGATGCTGTTTCCTCCTGGATTGGAGAACTGTGTGCAAGAATGCATGTCTGAATGCTCGTTTTTGCCAATGGTTGTGTTTAGGTGATGTTAGTATATTGGAACAGTTCATTTGTAGAACGTACTGTATCCATTATTCGGTTAAGGTTTCCAATAGTTAAGTTATTCTAAATTCATCTTCATTTTGTATGGATTTTCATTAGAGTATTTAAATATATTGTGTTTTGCTTAATGGTGAGTAGTTTGACTAGGAGCATCACATCCGGAACACCCAACACACATCTACTTTAAAATAAGGAAAGGTTGGCATCCAAGCTAACTTCTTAAAAGAGTTTGAGGTACTCTAGCTGGTCTATAGCAAACTGGGGACTCTTGTCTGGTTCTAAATCGATAATACCAAATTGTGTTTAGAATTTGCAAACAGGCCATTCGACCCAACAAGTCCACAATGACACTCCGAGTGACACTGACACTCCCCGATGGTGTACATGGCAACTGCGGAGTAGCCATGTCAATGGGGAGAGGTAGAGGAACTGAAAGAGCTCTCTCTCTATTAATGTTGCAGTGTGCCCATACACAGAGCATCATGTTGGTGGATATCCACTGTCCTGGCAGCAATCACGGCCTCTTCATTTGGAAGCGGTCAGCCATTCCCATCGTCATCGGGTCTCACGTAGAAAGAAATTAATATATATTAGACAAAGGCGGTCCCCTTGATACATGTTTCAAAACATCATCCCCACCACCATTCAGCCACATCAAAACATTCCATGTGTACGGAGAGCAATGGAGTCATTTGGAGCGTCAAGGAGCAGACGATCAGGGATGGAGCAAAACCTCCCATGTCTGAACGGTCTGAGTGAACCCCCCAGTACACAGGATTACTAAGTCCTGTAATCCCTCTACATTTCAGTAACATGCTGCCTTCCATTATTCCTCTAAATGAAATGACAGGTTATATCATGTTAAATTCCACCTGCCAAACTATTATCTATTGTCTTTACCGGTCTGAATCTATCTGCAGACTCTCCACCCTCTCTTGATAATTTTCTATCTTGCTTATCACTAGCTACATCACCAAACTCGGCATCTGTATATCTGTTCCGTCCTGATGACCATTAATATAGACTGTAAATAGTTGAGAACCCAGCGCTGGTCACTGTGTGACCCTACTGGTTACGTTCTCTCTAACTGATTTATCCTGAGTGCCTGCTTCCAGTATGATATCCAGTCCTCCCCCATTCCTGTGCAACACAGTCGAAGGGTTGAATAAGAACAAGAAGTATCTGTGAGGAATCCAACCCCTCGATGAGGCTGATGTCAACGCGGCCTCTGTTCCACTTTCCTGCCATCTCTCCATCCAAAAACTCTAGTCTCTTGTAGATTGCACCGCGTGAAAAAAAATCACTCCACATCTACACTTTCAATTACTTTTAGCATTTTACAGACCTCAATGAGATCTCCTTTCATTCTTATAAACTCGAGAGTATAGGACTAAACTGCTCAATTTCTCTTCATAAGACAAACACTTCAAATATGGAATCAATCTAATGAAGCTCTTTTGAATTGCCTCCAATGCAAATACCTCATTCTGCAGGACACCCAAACTGTATTCCAGTTGCAGCCTCACACATGCCTTGCATAGCTACACCAACACTCCCTACCTTTCTACTCTATCCTTTTATAAATAAACGCTGAAATCATGCTTGCATTTCTCATTACTTGCAGAACATGCATGCAAGTTTTCTGTGATATGCAAACAGACACCCAGATCCCTCTGCACCTAAGCACTGTGATGTTTCTCTCCATTTTGATAATAATTTGTCTTTCTATTATGCTGGCCAACTTGAATAGCCCCGTACTTATTCACTTTAATTTCCTTGCCAAATGTTGTCCCATTCACCCAACCTATCCATATAGTCTTAAAACCTCTTGCATCATCATTCCGAAGTAATTTCTCACCGATGTTAGTGTTATCTGAAAATGTAGTATTGTATTTTTTATCCCGTCAACTGAGTACAGTAATACTATCGATCGCAAATATATGAGGCATGAGAACTGAAATCAATGGCACCCCACAAATTGCATTTGCCAAAAGAAAATTAGACATTTATTACATCTGACTGAATTTTGTTGGTTAACCAATCCTCCATCCGAGCTAATAAATTACTCCTAAACCCATATTGTCTGATCTTACCACTTACTCTTTGGAGAAGTGACACATCCAATGCCTTCACGAAGACCAGATATATCAATCTTCAGGATTCCCACTGTCCACCCTGTCTGTCATGTCTTTAAGAAACTCAAGCAAACACTTCAAACCTGATTTATCCTTTGTAAAACCATGTTGACGCCGATAGATTGCAGTTTACCTTTGCAAATGTCCTCAACAATGGATTCTAATAATTGTCTTAAATTACAATAGTTTTATTGTTACGTTTTACTCCCTAATGCATACAGTTGTTATAAGTACTTCCGTTTCGAAAACCTTCACGTTTTCTTTGAATTCCTGTCTAATGGGCACACGTTTTTTAAGAGGTCTACTCCAATTGTTGTGTAAGAGGTACATGTCGCTGACTGGACTCATCATCCCGCTGGTGTACAAACTCGAGGGGCTGATGTCTTTCTGGTGTTCCCATGTTGTCGCCTCCAACGCCAGAATAACCTCCTCATGTTGATGTGTTAGAGGATTGGGAGATTATGGAATCTTCCTGTTGGTGTGTGACATTTTGAGGGGCTGATGGGTCTTCTCATACTTCTCCATAACAGGTGGAAATACTGAACGGTCTTCACATGTATCCCGGAGATGGGAGCGAGGGAGTGACTGGTCTTCTCCTGTTCACATACAACAGACACGTGTCTAAATTACCACTTCCTTTCTCATGAAAGAAGTCTCAGATAGTTTTTATCCTTATCCAGTTCCCTTGCAATAGGCTCGGTGGGTCTGAATGGCCTCCTGTTATCCCAGTGTAACAATCTTCAGTCACTGTGTGACCTCTTCCAGTTCCTATGTTACACACTTGAGGAGGCTGAATGGACTAATCCTGTTGCTGTTTAACAGGATACTGGTGCAGCATGGCCTACTGTTATAGGCTCGAGTGGCTGATTAGCCTTCTTCTATAAATGTATATCAGGCTCCAGGGGCTGAATAGCCTCGTCCTGTTTTGGTGTAACAGGCTTGAAGGCCTGAATATTCTCCTGTGTAACAGGCTGGAGAACGGAATGGATTCCTCCATTATCTGTGTAATTCGCTTCACTTGTTGATTCTTTCTGTCATTTATGTTGAAATAAGATCATCTTTAATTTTTGTAAACTCCAATGGCTACTGGGTCAACCTGATCATCTTTCGTTATAAGCTAGACATCTTCATTGCAGGAATCAACTCTGAGCTGCTTCCAATATCCTTTCTTCATTGAAGAGACTAAATCTGTACACACTACTCCAGGTGTGATCTCATTAAGACCCTGTACCGCAGCAGCAACACTTTACCAGCCTGCTGTAAAGTTCCCACCCAGGTTACAGCTGTCTTAGCTCTCTGGGGGAATACAGAGCATTGTTGGAAGATCATTGTCTTTCTCCATTCCACAGCATAACGGGAGATCTGGAGAAATTAAAGGTTGAAAAGATCATAAATGATGTGGCGAGATGCTCTCTACCATTAATCTCCCCAGAGCCCACGTCGCTCAGATTCCACAGAAAATAGTAAGGTGGAGCGCAAAAACAGCAAGGAGGAGCAAACATAGATGGGAGTTATATATCAAAGAGAAAGCTGCAGTACAAATGCTGGACATGTTATAAAACAGGAAATGAGATATACACATTTCTGGGTACTGCAGTAATAATATACTGTTTAAATTGTGTCAAAACTGTGTTAACCCAATTGAATGCTAATGCTGGGAAAATTAGATTTCATGACCACATGTGAGATTGTTTATTTTCATGCACGCACCATATGATTGGATCATGTCCTTTTCGAGTTTTACCATCGCTCCTCGACGCATGGATACCCCGATCTAACTAACCACAGCCAGATGATCTCAAGGGATCGGGTTAAAATAATGTGGAACAGAATATCAACAAAGCGAGGGATGAGCTGATTTTTTCAACTGTTAGATTACGTTACCACTCATCATCTGTCGTATGTTGCGTGCACTTTAATTCTTAACACATTAATTACCCACCACCAATTACTATGTGACTTAAAATACTCTAATTTTATTAATAAAATATTAAAACTTTAAAATACTAGTTAAAATCAATGGTAATTGAAAATTAACCTAAAACCCTAATTTAAAATCAATCAAAATTAGGAATTATTAAGTTTGAAAACAATCAAACTTAAAAAGTTATTAAATTTTGTCAACTGGAGAATCCTAAGTGTCCATAAAATCCTTAAAAGCTCGAGACTTAAAGAAAACACAAGGTTTGCAATGTTCTGAGCAAAAGATTTAAATTTCTCGGTCCCGAGGTCTTTCATTAATTTATTCTTCTAGAACCATTTTCCTCGGGATTCCATCACAAAACCATAAAAGGATATTTTTGTTCCTTTTGTAAGTTCCATTATCTCTTTTTCCAGATGTTTATACTTGTTTTTCTTTTCCTCCCAGGCTTGTTCGAGTGAGTTGATTTGTAAGTCTGTTCTAATTGTTACATCGACCACGATAATCTGATTTTCCCTTTAAAGAATTTAGTCCGGTATCCATAATTTCCTGGTATTATCTTTAATACGTGGTTCCACATATATTATCCATCCTTTTCTCTTAATAAACTTTGTTAGTTCTTCCACTACCCCATTGTGTCTTTTTATCCTCATAGTTTTAACATAGGGACACATCCTGAGATATGTGCAATTGTTTCAGAATTATCACTACATCTCCAACAACTTTTGATATTAAAAGACCTTCCATACGCCAGCGATGCATAATGTGAAATTCATTCGCAGTAAAATCGAATTTATTACTTTGGACGTCTTCATGTGTTGTATTTTTGTCAACAAGTATTTGAGATATTATAATTCTTAAAATAATGGGTACCAACCCCTTGACAGGGCAAGGCCATCCATCTATGACGTTCCATGGATCTCCAATTAGCATAGTTCTTATTGCTAAATTCTTCTATTCCATCATTCCCTTCCTCGATAATATCAGATTCTCCCAACTGTCGATTTATATTTTGATTCCAGATATTTTCTAATACTTTCAATTTACTGAGCATGTGCATCTTCGTCTCCATATTACCACCCTCGAATGAAAACGAGGCATGTAGGAGTTCATCCGCGGATTTGTATAGCGTCTCGTATTTCCTCAGAATCGCAATTGGAATAAAAGTTGACAGTCTATTCAACGCAAGGCCGCCATCCCGGGACTTTGTATATAATATCCCATCCGTGATGGATTGTGGGAGATGTAATATTTCCTTAATTGCATTTTTAATTATGTAATCCAGTTTATTAAGTTAGTTTACTGATACTTCTGATAAAATTAGATAATAATATAATCTAGGGATAAAACAAATTTTTAAAAGTTCCAATTTCTGGACAGGTTTTAAAGGGATCTTTTAAGATTTTCAATCCATATACCGAGTTGGTTTTCCCAATCCGATTGATTTACACCAATCCACGGGTCTATGTTTGCTCCTAAATATTTATCAGTACTTCCTGGATCTATGAATTGAATATTTCCTTCGTTAAATTTCCAATTTGCCTTCTCATTATATATAAACGTTTAATTTTTTATAGGTAAAGTAAAACCCTTTTGTTTTTCTTATATTGACCTCCATCCCTGTATTATTACAAAATTTCTCAACCAGTTTTAAATTGTATGCCATTCCATCGTAGCATTGGCTAATTAAAGCTATATCATTGGCGAACGCTAAAGTTGCACAATGATAGCTCTCTTTATCTTGGCCGAGTAATTTGTCTCCAGTTATTAATATCTTTTAATCCATCCTCATCACTAACTTTAGGAATCAGCACTGTTCTACATATTTTAACTTTATTCGGAATTTTACCTGTTTTTAACCAAATGGTATATATTCTAGGAATTACCACATGATATTTGTTAAATATTCTAATTATTTCTTTCAGCGTCATCCGATCTGACCCCGCCGCGGTTTTAAAGTCCATCTCCTTCACGGCCTGATTTACATCTTCTACCATTATAGGACCAGTCAGTATGTCGCATATTGATCCCTCAATCTGAGCTTTATATGTAGCAAAACGTCTTAAATTACTTTTATCGTTGGAATTAGATAATTTATCTTTAAAGTATACCTCTAATTCCTCCTTGCCAAGCGGACATTCACACTTAGCCGGAGCCCCTATCAAGGTTCTAGCTAAGTATTGCCTTTTATTTTTATATAAAATCTGTACTTCTTTGAACTTTCCTTTTTTCTACTGTATCTTCTTTACCTCCTTATTACAAACTTGTCTACTATCCTCTGCTTAGTACCTACTTGTTTTTCATACTTCAATTTCTTTGACTTATTATTCTCCTTATCAATCTCTAATTTACCAACGATCATATCCATGATGCTATCGTAGTCCTTTATTATACCTTTACTCCTACTTTCTTTATCCTCTATTATCTCTACCAATTCTATTAGTGATCTATCTTTATATCCTACACTCCCATTAGTCTTTTGTTACCTTGATGATTACACTCACCAATTCCTATCTCCTCTATTACAGTATCTATGTCTAGATCACTATCCTCACCTTCACTGTTATTATCATTAGTGAGGACCACTTCCTGACTCGTGCCCAGAACTTTATCGCTATTCTTATTATGTTTCTTTAACAATCTCCTTTTATCGGAAATCTGTTTTGCTGTTTTAGTTTCCAATTTTTCCGCAATAAGTTTATTGATATTTTTACAACCTCTGAATTCCAATTCTAATTGTTGTACCAATTTAATGTCAGAATTAGACCATATACCTATTTTATCTTTCTCACTTTTTTTCGAGCTACCTTTATTCTCTTTATTCTCTTTTTTCCTCTATCGTTTCTCAAATTGGAATGCACATGCCTCTCGTGTTGTTCCAATCCTCTAGCTGTTGTAAATTTCAATGGGCACATTTCACATTGATATGATTTCTCGTCTTCCTTCTCTTTTATATTATTATCAATACTATTACTATTACTATTGCACATAGGGTAATGGCATGCGACTGCGTGGTAGTTACCTTCCCAGCCACAGTTACTACATTTAATTCTTACAGCTTTAATCCCTTTACATACTTTTAGATGTTTCCTAAACATTCCCATAGTATTATACATATTGTTACAAAATTTACACATAAAATTATCGAACGGGTACATTATTATTGTCTCTAATTTATCTTCCTCATTAATAACCGGATGAATAATCCTACTCTCACTCCTCTCCTTGTTGCTCTCTCGTTCTCCAGTTTGACTAAAATCAATGGCCCTTTAAAATTCGTATTAAAAATTGTCCGGCTATTAAACGAACAAGGCTCTAGAGGGACCTTCTCTAAGGGTCCTTCCATTCGAATTTGGGCCTGATTACTCGGGACTTTCTTATTCGCTTCCTCGTGCCTGCCAGAGGGCAGCCATGCCAAAGTGACTCTAAAGGTCTCTTCCGTTTGTGTCGAAACGGATTGTCTGGTCCATGTTTGGCTAACACACTTAGCACACGGTGCCACCAATAACAACCGCGTGGGGCGGTTATTTTCCTGGTCTCCCACCCAACCGGAAATTTTGGAGTTAGACATGATCGCCACTGCCAAAACTAGGTTTCTATCATTGACCGAATGGTCACCAGCCGTCTCGTATCCTTTCGCTGGTCGTATTCGCCGACTTGATCTGAGTAATGCTCTTACAATAGAATGAAATAGTAAAACTGTCAGCGGAATACAGCATATGTTAAAACCAAAGGTAAAACCAATTATAATATCAGTGATAAAACCAACGACAAAACATTCTAACCTAACTTCCAAACAAGTTAAAACCACTCCTCTGTCTGGAGCTTCCTCTTAAAGGTCGTTTCCAGGGGGAATCGCGTGGAGGTTCGACCAACTTTGCAGCCGATAAAATACAAATGTGACTACACAGGCACCGGTCGACGACCAACAACCATTAAAATCTATAGCCACATCCCCATAACATTATGTCGACTACTGAGTTCGAGAGCAGGTTATTTAGGAATTGGTGTTTAGTGAACAGAAGAGCTAATCGCATTTTTTTCTGGAAAGGACCTTTTAGGAACAGTGACCACAATGTATTGGTTTTCTTTTATGCTGTTTGAGTACACGACAATGTTTGTTTATTTGAAGTAACCGATATAAATCTGAGTCATGCAAGCCATGAAAGTGTGAGGAGAAAGTGGGGACTACAGAGGCTGGAGAACAGAGTCGAAGAGTGTGGTGCTGGAAAAGCACAGTTAGGCAGCATACTAAGAGTAGATAAATCGATGTTTCGGGCATAATCTCTTTAACAGGAATGAAGCTTCTGGGCCAAGAGAGCTGAGAAAGAAATGAGAAGGGGGTGCGGCAGGGGGGAGGTAGCTGAGATTGCGATAGGTAGATGAAGATGATCGGTGATGAAAGGAGACATAACGGCTCATTCATGACATCCATTAAACCCGATGTGGTCTTCTCTATATTGGCGAGACAGGAGGTCAACTTGTGGATCATTTCAGAGAACATTTCTGGGACAGCCACATTGAACAACTCGATTGCATTGTGGCTGAGCACTTTAACTCCCCTTCCCATTCTGCCAAGGACATGAGGGTCCTGGGCCTGCTCCATCGCCAAACCCGAGTCACCAGAAGCCTGGAGGAAGAAAGCCTCCTCTTCTGCTTTGGCACCCTCCAACCACAGGGGATCATAGTGGATTTCCCCATTTCCCTTATTCCCAACTTATCCCACTCCAGCCTTCGAAGTCAGCACCGCCCTTTTGAACGTTCCAATGTGTCCACCTTCCTTCCTATCAATCTGATCCACCCTCCTCTCCGACTATCACTTTCAACCTCACCTTCATATACCTATTAGATGAAAGGAGGCAGCTTAGAAAAAATGCCAAGTGTTGCAGTAAGCCAGTGGATTCAGAGAAATGTCGGACCCAGCAAAGGATGACCAAGAAACTGAGAAGAAAATCAAAAAGAGAAAAAGCGTGCAAGTGATAGAAAAACATAAAGACTGCTAAAAAGCGTATATGAATGTATAAAAAAATAAAAACTAGGTCAAATGTGGAACAGTTGCTGCGCGTTCAGGATAATCTATTGCAGTGAACAGAGAAATGACAGGGAAAAGAAACAATTTCTTTGTGTCTATCTTCATGGAAGAAGGTCCAGAAATTCTTCCAGAAATACCAAGTGACCATGGGACTTGTGTAAGTAAAGTCTAAGACCATTCTTATCAGTGTTGAGGTCATCTTTGAAAAGAAAGCTGGATCGAGTATTTATAAATCTGACAGACTAGATGTACTTCATTCAAGAATTTCAGAGGAAGCAGCAATAGACATATTGATTGCATTGCGCATTTTCACTTTATTATCCGACACATTCCCGAAAGGCATTTAGCCAATCTGGATAAGGAAAAGGTTATAAATATTATCCAACAGTTTAAGAAAGGATGAAGATGGAGAGTGGTGAACTACAGACCAGTTATCTTGCCATCCGCAGCCGGGAATCTGTTGGACTCGATTACAAAGAACATGCTACTAGATATTTAGAAGGTAATACCATAACTGGGGAGTGTGAGAATGTACCGATGAAAGGAAAACCAGAAGTGGCAAACATATTTTTGGGAACGGTATGAAGATGATTCTTGTGGTCATAGGCAATGAAGAACCAATGTATAACGTATAGTTGGATATTCCTGAGTTTTTTTTTTAAAGAACTCACACAGCAAGTTCATAAGAAAAGTTAAAGCGAGAGGTATTAGGAAGAACATATGCAAATGGGAAAGTAAAAATTATGTTTACATTCATATGAATGAATTTGGAGTATAGAGGATGTCGTGCACCAGTTGCATCGAGTGCTGGTGAGACTAAACTTAAAAGTATTGCATATCGTTCGGAGTCACAATCTAAAAAAAATGTACTGACTACAGAGGAACTGCAAAAGGTATTATGCGGATTAATCCCTAAGATGGCAAGATTGTCTGATGTGGGAACTCAGCCTGTGAGAGGTGAGCGCAGTGAAACGTGGAAACATAGAGGGGACTGATCAACAGAGAGACATGGAGAAGTACAAGTAGGTGTGATCAAGGAGAATCCCACGATATTCTACACGGACAAGTAGAACAGAATAATCAGCAAACAGTTAGTGTCCATGAGAAACTAAAGGGGCAATCTGTGTGTCAAGCTGGAGAACATTGATGGATTGTTACATGAGACCTTCATATCTATTTTACTTGGGAGAAGGAGGAGGCAGGCAGAATGCAAGAATGTGGACTGGGAAGCTCTTGAACAAATTGATGTTAAAATACGAGAAAGGAATTGAGGCTTTGTTCTGTATAAATTTGGACCGGTCTCCATGTCTGAATGGGTTGTATCAGAGGCGGTTGTTGGGGTCAAGTGAGGAAAGACACTGACTGAATATTTTAATTAGAATAAGACCGTAGGGGAGCTGCCAGAGAACTGGAGAACTGCTAATACGATTCCACTTCACAGTAAGAGTGGGAAAGATAGACCAGGAGACTATAGACGAAAAAGTATTAGATCACTGTTAAGGAAACTACAGGAGAAAAAAGGAAGGAGAAAATCGAACTCCAATTAGAGTCACAAGGTTTGATCAGGGATAATCATCATGACTTTATCAGAAGGAAGTCACATCCTTCTGATTTGATTGAATAAGTTTGAGGAGGTCGATTGTTTAGTTGTGTAGGAAGGCCTTTGACAAATTTCCACCTGCGAAACTGAAAAATAAAGTAAAATCTCACAACATGAAGGATAACTTGACAAGTTACATCGAAAATTATCTTAGTAGCAGGAGACAGAGGGTGGTGGGAGAAGGCTGTTTGTGTGACTGGAGACCAGTGCCTCCTGGTGTACCACAAGATTCAGTGCTTTGTCCCTTATTGTTTGTGTTATTCATAAAAAAAAATGTGAATGTGGAGAGGGCCAGGTGCAGAGTGGGGGAGGTGTGATAAGTAAGTGTATTTTTGACAGAAAGATTGACTGGGTGGTTAGCAGTGAGGAAGAAGGCCCTAAGTTACAGGAAGACGCAGATGGAATGGTCAGATTGGCAGATCAATTGGGGAAGTAACAGTGAGAGTGAGTGATAGAGTGTCCGTTCCAGGAATACAGTTTGTTCTTGGGAATGATTTAGCAGGATCCAAGCTGGAAAAGTCACCCTTGTGGTGGAAAAGCCAAAGTAAGACCAGGGAACTGGGGAATTAAAAGAAAAATGCCCAGGGATTTTTGCAGACCGTGTAGTAACAAGATCCCACTGTCGTAAGTTCCAACAGGAAGGAAAACTGAAAGAAACGATAAAAGAGTTGATGTATGGAAGACTCGGGCTAAAGCATTTCTAGTGGCTGGAATGCACAAGGACGTGGTTAATTGTTGTTGTGCATGTCCTCCATGCTAAATGACAGGTAAGTCACAGGCAGTAATATAACCAGCACCTTTGTTGCCAATTCCTGTATTCGAAGAACCTTTCACATGGGGTTATGATTAATTGTGGAGCTCCCCTTTCAATAAGAAAAGTGGAAACCAATATCTGCTGATCATAATGGATCTGTCTACCCGATTTCGAGGGATAATTCCATTATGGGGTGTTAAGGCAAAAAGGGAGTTGGTAGCTTTCTTTACTCGCTGTGGGCGACTCAGCGTGATTCAGTCAGACCAAGGGTCTCATTTTACCGATCAGCTGTTTAAGGACGTCTTGGATACCTTGGCATGCAGCAGTTTAAATCAAGGGCATCGCATCCCGAATCCCAGGGAGTCTTGGAAAGTTGACATCAGATGCTGAAGACAATATTAACAGCGTACTGTCCGAATTACCAAAATGATTGGAATAAAGGCGACTCATAATATTGTTTGCCATTAGAGATGCCCCAAATAAATCTACTCACTTTACATCCTTTGAGTTAATATTCGTTCATGAAGTGAGAGGTCCTTTGAAATTCATTAAATATAAATTGACAGGACCAAAGTTAGAGATCTCACACTTGGATTATGGTGAGGGAGAAATTATATGGAGTAGGTGAGTTAGCTAAACAGCACCTGAAGAGGGCACAGGAGAGAGTGAAGCAGGTGGCAAATAAAAAGTCTGAAACTTTGACGATTTCCCGTGGGGATGACATATTAGTATTACGACCAGTGGTAAGAAATCTCTTCAAAGCCAGGTTTACTGGCCCCTTTCAAATTAAAAAAAGTGTTGAGACAGTTCAACTATCTGGTAAAGATACCGGATATGACAAAAAAGTTCGAGAATGTCATGTGAATGAATAATGCTCCAGACACATTGAAGACTCAGGAACAGAGTTGTGACCAGATGAACAAAGTGTGCAGTTCATCTGTATGATGTAGTAATCTTTAGCAAGTGATTGAAAGCTCACGTAACAGTTGGCAGAGCATGTTGGACGATTACAAGAAGCAAACTTGGTAATAAACTTAAAGAAAACAGAATTCGCGAAGGTCGAGGTGATGTTCTTGGGACATTACATTGGCCATGGAAGGTTGACCCCATGGTCGGTTAACCGACTTTAAACTTACAAAATATACATGCTGTGTGTTCTAAAATGTGATAGCAGATGTGTTATCGCAGATTTAAAGGAAAAAAAACATAAGATTTAACTTATTGCAGTGTTATATATGTGTGCAGAATTAATATGTATAGTATAGCTGAGATTGATACTTTTGTAATTCATAAAAATGGGATTAAGAATTAGAAGGAAAAAATGAAGCCATCTTTTTATTCTGCTTGTTCATGGTTTTTTTTTCTCTGAAGGGGGGAGTTGTTATGAAGCCGAAAGCATGTCAGGTCACGTTAAATCAGAACGGGTTTTGCTGAAAAGAAAGTGCAGCCACAGATGCCAGCTAAAGGTCAGCCTGTTCCACATGTCACCATTACCTGGGAAATGGATACCTGAGTTTTGGTTGCTATTTTGACAACAATTCAAAAGCAACCAAACAGTTTAAATAATGCTCAGGATACCAGAAGCCAACGGGATTTGAATATTATTGTTAGGACATCTGGAAAGCAATCAAATTATGAGAATTATTGTATCATGGGAAGTATATAAACCCAGCATTTTGAACACTAGAGGGAGAGCCACTGCCATCCAAAAGCAGAGTAAGTGCTGTAGAGCAGGAGTGCTAAATGGCCATCTCAAACACTTTCTATCCAAGATACATGCCCATGTAAAACCTACTCGCAATAAAAAAAACATGACCCAGGGAGATCAGCAGCTGGAAGAGCGGGGAAGATGGATTCTGTGTGCTCTTGAGATTGTGATGCTTAACATGTGGGTTGTTGGACTAGCATGTTTTTACCCAGTTGGAGTAAGATAGTAAGTAGCTACGAAAAGAGGGGGTTGTATTTGTGAATATTTGTTGTTTAGTGTTCACTATTAAAGTTAAGAAACGAATTTGTTATTTTTTTGTTTAAATACTGGAATGTAGGAGATCTGTTTCACTCATATTTTAACAGATTACGAGGTTAGGTGAGCTTTTCTGGGTGTTTGATTTTAATTAACAGAGAAGTTCGACTCTACATTGTAAATGTCCATCCACGCTAACCCTATTTCCCTGCAGTTAGCCCTTATCCTTCTAGTCATTTCCTATCCACGTATTTATCTAAATTCTTTTGAAATGTTGTTAATGTACCCCCCTCAACCACATCTGCTGGCAGCTCAACCACGTACCATCCTCTGGGTAAAGAAGTGGCCACTCAGGTTCCCTTTTATTCATTCCCCTTTAACCGTAAACTGATCACATACAGTCCTCGATTCTCAAAACCTTGGAAAAGGACTGAGAACATTAATCCGAACCATACCCTTCGTGATATTATACAGATCGATAAGAACTCCCTCAGTCTTCTACACGCTAAAGAAAGTCTCCTAGCTTGTCCAATCTCTCCCTATAACTCAGACCATTGGGTCCTGGCAACGTCTTTGTAAATTTCTTCTGCACTCTTTCTAACTTAATAACATCCTCCCTATAACAAGGTGACAAAACTGAACACAATACTCTAAGTGCGGCCTTACCAAAGTCCTGTGTAACTGCAACATAAATTCCCAACTTCTATACTTAATATCCTGCCTGATGAAGGCCAATATGCCAAAAGCTTTCTTCACCGCCCTGTTCATCTGTGACTCCACTCTTAGAGAACAGTGTGCACCTGAACACCAAGGTCTCTGTTCCCTCTGCAGCCCTTAAGACCCTCCCATTTACCATGAAACTCCGACCTTGATTTGAGTTTCCAAAATGCAAAACCTCACATATCTATAGTAAATTACATTTGCCATTTCTCGGCCCACTTCCCCACCTAATTACGGTCCCGCTGCAATTTCTGATAAATTCCTCACTGATCACGATTCCACTTGCTTTAGTGTCATCTGCAAACTACTAATCATACCTTGTACATTCTCAACCAAATCATAGATAACAAACAGGAATGGACCCAGCCTCCAGTCTGACAAGCATCCTTCTGCTAAACCCTCTGCTTCCTAACATCAAGCCAATTGTGTATCCAATTGCTCAGTCCCCCCAGCATTCCACGTGTTGGAACCTCCCAGAGCAGCCTGCCATGTGGAACCTTATCAAAGGCTTTACTGAAATCCATAGAGACTACATCTACCGCTCTGTCCTCAGCATCCTTCCTAGTCACTTCATCAAAGAACTCAAACAAATTTGGGAAGCATGATCTCCCACTCAGAAGACTATGCTGACTGCTCCGAATCAATCCCTGTGTAAGTAATGGGTGCAGTCAATGGTATGCTGTCCTTCATTGTAAGATGATTCGAGAACATAAGTAAAGCCAGCTTCCTGCAGTTGTAGATCCTTGCTGAGA
This sequence comes from Chiloscyllium plagiosum, assembly GCF_037043375.1. Taxonomy (NCBI): domain Eukaryota; kingdom Metazoa; phylum Chordata; class Chondrichthyes; order Orectolobiformes; family Hemiscylliidae; genus Chiloscyllium; species Chiloscyllium plagiosum. The sequence continues at coordinate 70,095,076 of NW_028270178.1, read as the reverse complement.
GAGCATTTGGGGCACTCTCTACAGAGTTCATCTCTTTTGTAAGGAATGATCTCCTTACCACAGACGGTTGATGGTAACATGAGGATAGAGTGAAGAAGCTAAGTGTTTAATCTGTAGAGCTGTGACAGATGAAGAAATGGTGATGCTGAAACACGAGGAGTGGCTGCGATCACTTACTTCCAAAATAAACATTGATAGGGTGAGAAATTCCACACTTTACCCAGGATTGATTAGTTTGATTTATTGCCACGTGTACGTCAGTACAGGGAAACACTTTATTTATGAGCAGTGGAGGAAGATATTAGTAAGCATGCTGTGGTTCTGTTCGCCAAGCTGGAAGTTTTTGTTGAAAACGTTTCGTCCCCTGTCAAGGTGACATCCTCAGTGCTTGGGAGCCTCCTGTGAAGCGCTTCTATGGTGTTTCCTCCGGCATTTATAGTGGCCTGTCCCTGCCGCTTCCGGTTGTCAGTTTCAGCTGTTCGCTGTAGTGGCCGGTATATTGGGTCCAGGTCTATGTGTTTGTTGATGGAGTTTGTGGATGAGTGCCATGCTTCTCGGAATTCCCTGGCTATTCTTTGTTTGACTTGCCCTATAATGGTAGTGTTGTCCCAGTCAAACTCATGTTGCTTGTCGTCTGCGTTTGTGGCTACTAGGGATAGCTGGTCATGTCGTTTCGTGGCTAGTTGATGTTCGTGGATGCGGATCGTTAGCTGTCTTCCTGTTTGTCCTATATAGTGTTTTGTGCAGTCCTTGCATGGGATTTTGTACACTACATTAGTTATGCTAATGTGGGTATCGGGTCCTTCGTTCTGGTGAGTTGTTGTCTGAGAGTGGCCAACACAAACCGGAAGCGGCAGGGACAGGCCACTATAAATGCCGGAGGAAACACCACTGAAGCGCTTCACAGGAGGCTCCCAAGCACTGAGGATGTCATCTAGACAGGGGACGAAACGTTTGCAACAAAAACTTCCAGCTCGGCGAACAGAACCACAGCAACGAGTACCCGAGCTGCAAATCTTCTCACAAACTTTGAGTATTATTAAGCATGGCCAGACAGATCATAGGGTGGAAACAGACTTGGACAGAGTAAGGCATACAGGCTAAACTGAACAGGATGTGCACTCGACAAGATCAACATGAACAAGATCCGCATTATTTGAACTTAAAGAGTCCATTCATCAGTCTAACGTGACTTTCCTAATACTTTATAAGCCATAATTAACTCTCCCCATGTTATTGGGCAGTCGGCGAGTGAACCCTGTACTGAACGTCAGGTTGTTCACAATCCCCAACTGCAGCCACAATACCTTTCATCTGAAACAGGTAGCCATTCCCACCAGCTTCCGCCCTGCATACAGAACACCAGGCTGTCTTCTTGGAGATGAAAGATGCCTTCATGAGACTTCACACAAGACATATGGCTTCCCTCTTCACCACTAGAAAATGACGTTAAAGACCCACGTGTTTATCATAAGCAACGGAGCCAGGAGGAACAACGTGGAGCAGTCTGTCTGTGCAGCCTATGCTCCACTTGTTCATTATGTTAGAGCATCAATCTGGAGACAGTGAGGATTGCCGATGCTGGAGATCAGAGTAGAGAGTCGATTGCTGGAAAAGCACAGCAGGTCAGGCAGCACCCCGAAAGCAGGAGAATCGACGATTCGGGCATAATCTGGTCATCAGGAATCAGCATCAATTACCTCACTCTGTCCCTGTGTAAGTGCATTGAGGTGGGAATGGCCTCCTGCTGTTCCTGTATAAGTGGCTCAAGGGACTGACTGGCTTCTTCCTCGTCCGATTGGACAGGGCCGAGGGCCTGACCAGTTACCCCTGTTTCCTGTTTGACAGCTTGATGTGGTGACAAGTGTAATGATGCTGTAGCTTTAAGAGTTTTTTTTGTCCTGGTTTCTTTTAAGAGAGAGATTGAATGATCGTTACCAAGCTGGCTAGTTAAGACCACTTGTGTAAACAGCGAGGGAGGCCTTAGGTTTATTTCAATGCAGCTTGAATGGGTGTGGCTAGCTCTCACAGATTAGGATCACTGGGTTTTGGTTTCTCAGTAACATCAAAAACTATAGGGGTCTCCACAGAGTTGGAAGCTTCAGGGAATGTCTCCTGGTTGCTACTCTCTCTGAATTTCTCTTGACGCTGTTTTGAATTCCTGAATTTTCCTTTTTACCAAGGGCTGTGTTTATGAGACTATCCTACATTGGACTAGTTCATTTGTAATAGCTCCTAGATCTATTATTCTGTGAAGTTGTCCAATAGAATTACGTTACTCGAAATTCCTCTTTTTTTGGTTTTATTTAATCTTTTGTGTTTAAGTAAATGGTGCTTTGCTTCACACCGAGTAGTTTGATCTGTCACATTGCATCTGGAACAGACACTTTACATTTCCTTTAAGATAAGAAAACATTAGAGTCTCGGCTACTGCCTTCAAATATTTTCGAGGGGCTCTGGTGTGGTCCATCAGACTAGACTCCTACTCTTCCTGAGTAATAGTCTGGAGGCACTGAGTGGGCTGTCCCTGTTCTTGTCCAATAGTGTCAATGGGCTGAACTACTTCCGCATATTCCTGTGAAACCAGCGTGAGGTGCTGAATGAACTCTTGTTTTACTGTGGCAATGTGCAGTGTCAGGCACTGCTGTTACCTGAATGTTATGGACCCTTTAACAGCACGCGCCTCTTTGATCTTGCTGTACATGGACACAGACCAGTTCAGGAACTGACGGGGGATAAAATGTTCTGAACATTGTGGAATCTTCAGTGACTCTCCCCACTTCTGATCTTATGGTGGGGAGGGTGGCGGTGGGGTGGTGACGGGCGGGGAGACATGGATGAAGCAGCTGAAGTTGTTTGTGAAGAGGAGATTACCCTGAGGATCTCCCACAGAGATGACCCAGGACTGAGATGATGAACATCTTCCTTTGTGCCATGTTTGATTCCAAACACTGGAGAGTTTACTCTGATTCCCATTAAGTCCAGTTTTGTTAAGCTCCTTGATGTCAACGAAAGTGAACCACGGCCTTGATATCAGGGCCCGTCATTTTTACCTGAACTAGACAAGATCAACATGAGTAATATCATCATTATTTGAACTTAGAGAGTCCATTCATCAGTCTAACGTGACTTTCCTAATAGATTATATGCCTAAATTAACACTCCCCACATTAATGTGAAGTCGGCGTGTGAACCCGTACTGAACGCATGTGGCTCACAATCCCCAGCAGCAGCCACATTACCTTTCCTCTGAAACAGGTAGCCATTCCCACCAGCTTCCGCCCTACATAGAGAACACCAGGCTGCCTTCTCGGAGATGAAAGATGACTTCTTGAGCCTTCACACAAGACATATGGCTTCCCTAGTCACCACGTTAAAGTCCCATATGTGTGTCATGAGCAACGGAGCCACGAGGAACAACGTGGAGCAGTCTGTCTGTGCAGCCTCTGCTCCACTTGTTCATCATTTTAGAGCATCAGTCTGGAGACTGTGAGGACTGCCGATGCTGGGGATCAGAGTAGAGAATGGATTGCTGGAAAGGCACAGCAGGTCAGGCAGTGTCCGAGGAGCAGGAGAATTGATGTTTCGGGCATAAGCAGTTCATCTGGAATCAGCATCAATTTTCTCATTCTATCCCTGTGTAAGTGCGTTGAGGGGGAATAGCCTCCTCCTGTTCCTTTATAAGGGGCTGAATGGCTTCCTCTTGTTCCTGTGTGATTGACTCAAGGGGCTGAATGGCCTCATCCTACTGCTGTGTCAGTGACTCAAAGGACTGACTGGCTTCTTCTTTGTCCGACTGGGCAGGGCCAAGGGCCTTACTGGGTTACCCCGATTCCTGTTTCTCCGTTCAATGTGCTGACAAGTGTAATGATGCTGTAGCTATAAGAGGTTATTTTGTTCTGGAATCCTTTAAGACAGAGATTTAACGATTGGTACCAAGCTGGCTACTTCATAACCACTTGAGTAAACAGCTAAGGAGGCCTTGGGTGTGACCAGCTATCACAGATTAGGATCTCAGCAACATCAGAAACTATTGGGGTCTCCACAGAGTTGGAAGCTTCATTGGATGTCTCCTGGCTGCTACTCTCCCTGAATTTTCTCTTGCTGCTTTTTTTAACTCCTGGATTGGAGAAATGTTTGTTACAATCTGTGTCTGAATATTCATTTTTGCTAGGGGCTGGGTTTATGCGATTTTCCTATATTCGAACAGTTCATCAGTAATAATTCCGAGATCTATTATTCTGTCAACTTGTCCAATAGAATTAAGTTATTCTAAATTCCCCTTTTTTTGGTTTCATTTTATCTTCCGAGTTTAAATAAACGGTGTTTCGCTTCACACCGAGTGGTTTGACCATTCACATTGCATCTGGAACAGACAGTTTACATTTTCTTTAAAATATGAAAATATTAGAGTCTAGTCTACCGCCTTCAAATATTTTCGAGGGGCTCTGCTGTGGCCCATCACACTAGACTCCTTCTGTTCCTGAGTATTAGGCTGGAGGCACTGAATGTGCTGTCCCTGTTCTTCTCCAATACTGTCAAAGGGCTGAATGGCTTCCTCATATTTCTGTGAAGCCAGCGTGAGGTGCTGAATGAACTTTTGTTTTACTGTGGAAATGTGCAGTGCCAGGCAATGCAGTTACATGAATGTTACAGACACTTTAACAGAACAAACCTGAGTAGTGTTTGGGTCTTGCTGCACATGGACACAGACCAGTTCAGGAGGTGAGGGGGGACAAAATGTTCTGAACATTGTGGAATCTTCAGTGACCATTCCCACTTCTCATTATATGGTGGGGAGGGTGGGGGGGGGGGGGGGCGGGGCAGACATTGAAGAAGCAGCTGAAGCTGTTTTTGAAGAGGAAGCTACCCTGAGGATCTCTCACAGAGGTGACCCATGAATGAGATGATGAACATCTTCCTTCGTGCCATGTTTGACTCTAAACACTGGAGAGTTTACTCTGATTCCCATTATGTCCAGTTTTGTTCAGCTCCTTGATATCAACAGAAGGCAACCATTGCCTTGATACCAGGGCCAGTCATTATTACCTGAACCCTTGCGTCATCATCTTTTGTTCATATCAAGAGGCCATGGTATAGGAGCAGCAAGTGTTTTCTTCAAACAGGTGGTGTTGAATGTCAGGATTTCTCTTCTCAAGAGTGTTCTGGGAGCTAGGTGACTGAAAGTGTTTGAAGAGGAGGTCGGTGGATATTGATCTGTCAGAGAGTTGAGGGCAATGAAGAATTGGGTATGAAAGAGGATTTGAGACCAAGAGCAGATCAGTCATGATCTTAGAGAAGGGCAAGGCAGGCTTGGGGAGTGAACGACCTGCCCCTGTTTCTGATGCTCTCACATGCTGTTATTGGAAAGTTATTGGGTGTTATTTTCCTGAATGTGCAATTACTGAACATTGCAGTCAGGAGACCAGAGGATTTTGTGAGCCATCTCTGGGTGAGATATGGGGGCTGTATTCACAGTGAATCTGGGTCTATAACATGATCAACAAATGAAACACAAGTTTCAGAGACAGGAAGCTCATATGCAAAGCATGTGACAGCCTTGAAGGGGTGAATGGTCTCCTCCATTTCTGTGCATCAGGTTATAGATGAAAGTAGCCTCCAACTGTACCTGTCTAGCAGATTTGAGGGCCTGAATGGAACACAGAAACATGGGACTGAGGAGCAGGAGTGGGGCATTAGATACTTTGACTCTTCTCCACCAGGCACAGATATTGTGCCTGATCAAGTTGTGGTCTCAGCCCCACTTTGCTGTCTGTGACCAATTATCTGTGACTCACTTCCCTGTCAAATAATTAACTAACACAGCTTTCAGTTCATGTGAACATAGAGGCACAATAAAAACTTCCAATTAAGAGAATTCCCACTTGAAAGGTCCTTTAAGAATTTTTCGTCATCCCTCTTATAGAATCAGAGAGTCCTGCAGAATGGAAACAGACCCGTTAGTCCAATCTGTACACTCCGATCAGATATCAAATCTGATTGAGTCCCATTTGCCAGCATTTGGCCAATATCCCTCCTGTGATGTACCCACCTGGACCACTTCCTCTGGTAGCAATTTCTGTACACACAAAACTCTCTGTCTGAAACATTTATTTTCAGGTCTCTTCTAAATCATTCTCACTCTCCCCTATCCTGGGATCAGAACGTGGCTATTCAGAATATCCATACACCTGATGATTTTATAAACCTCTATAATGTTACCCCTCAACTCTGACACACCTGGGGGAAAAATCTCAACCTAATCAACCTTTCACCGACGCTCAAACTTCCAGTCCTGGAACATCCATGTAAATCTTTTCTGCAGACAACCGAGTTGCCCGCAGTATTCTTAAAGTGGCCTCACCAACATCCTGGGAGAGTTGGATTTGGCTGAATTCCCTTTGCTTTAGGCAGTGAGGAGATTCCAGTGAATTCTGGTTAGGGATCATCCAAAGGGTAGCACGGTGGATAGCACTGTTGTCTCACACCACCAGGGACTTGGGTTCAATTCCAACCTTGGGTGACTGTCTGTGTGGAGTTTGCACATTCTCCCCTTGTCTGTGTGAGCTTCTAATGAGTGCTCCAGTTTCCTACCACAGATGCAACATGCCCCCACAACTCCTATACTCAATGCTCTTACTGATTAAGGCAAATGTGTACTGCACCACTGTCTACCTACGACTCCACTTTCAAGGAACAATGTACCTGCAGCCCTATGTCCCTTTGTTCCACAACACTCCCCAGGACCTTACCATCAAGTGTACAATTTCTGCCCTGATTTACCTTCCCAAAATGCAAAACCTCCTATTTATTTAAATTACATTTCATCTCTCCCTCCTTGCCCCCTTGTACCATTTAATTGTGGTCTCGTTGTACTCTGAGATAATCTATTGCACCACCTTTCTGATGTAATCTGTAAACTTACTAATTATGGCCCCAATGTTCACATCCAAATGCTTGATATAAATTATGAAATTCAGTGAACACAGTACTGATTCTTGCAGCACACTGCTGTCACAGGCCTCCAATCTGAAAAATACCCTCTTCCTTCAAGCAAATTATTACTCGCTTCCCATGTATCCCAAGTGACTGAACCTTACTAATCTGTCTACCAATCAGAATGTTATGAACACCTTGCTGAGGTTCACATAGACAATATCTACCAAATTATCTTCATCAGTCTTCTTTGTCACCTTTTCATAAAACTAAACCAAAATAATGAGACATGATTTCCCATGCAGCAAGACACGTTGACTACCCTGATCAGCCCTTGCCTTCCCAAATGTATGTCAATCCTGGCCCTCAGAATCTCCTCCAACAACTTACCCACCACTGACATCAGGCTAATTGGTCTATAGTTCCCCGACTTTTTGGGTCATTGTTTCCTTTTGTCGTCCCACTGCTCCACTGCACACAATAAATGTTACATGTAACCAGGTTGGTGATATGGCCGGTGATATCGGTCTGGGACTGGGTCAGGGTCAGTTTTAGCAACAAGTCAGGCTAGTTTCTTTAACATGTTTATTTTCCACAGCAATGTTACTCAAGTTTTGATGGAAAGATGAATGGAAAAGTGTTTGGGTATTGCAAATATATAATAGATAGTTCCCTGTTTAAAACATACACACAACCAAACACACACAGGTTAACAAAATCTCTGCAATTTTAATTTGAAAGACCTTTGTCTAAATATTAGTGTAACTCATGACAAAAGTAAAAATTGAGATTGTCCAAAATGTTATTCTGCTTCTGAAAATATTCTACTCACACACAGCTGCTAGCAATGGGATTTCATCCTGGGAGAGTTGGATTTGGCTTAATTCCCTTTGCTTTAGGCAGTGAGTAAATTCCAGTGAATTCTGATCAGAGATCACCCAAACGGTAGCACGGTGGTTTGCACTGCTGCCTCATAGCACCAGGGACTTGGGTTCGATTGCAGTCTTGAGTGATTGTCTGTGTGGAGTTTGCACATTCTCCCTGTATCTGTGTGAGCTTCTAATGGGTGCTCCATTTTCCTACCACAGCTCAAACTGTGTAGGTTAGGTGGATTGGTGATGCGAAATTGTCTGTAGTCAGGAATTTCTCGGTTAGGTGCATTAGTCAGGGGTAAATATAGGGGAAAGGGTTGGGAAGGTTGGTGTGGACTTGTTGGGCCGGAGGGCCTGCTTTCACACTGCAGGGATTCTATAAAAATAAGAATGGTAACAATGATTGTAGAGCTTTTTTTTAGCTTGCACGCATTGCTGTGATGACGAACAATGAAGGAGAGAGAGTGCAATATGCCGTTCCTTCTCGGGCAGATTATATTTTCTCCCTCTCTGAGCTGAATCACACAGTAATGTTATCCTCTCCCATGTGAGGTCTCTTTGCACATTGTCCAAACTATGTCTCCATCACATTCCCTGCTCCATGTAGGTGCAACATTGCTGCCATCATGCACCCTTAGCAGAACTATGTTTACATGGCCCTGCGCCATTAAAAATAAAATGTTTAATTTATTCAGAATACCTGTGTTAAAATGAATGCATTTTTTAAAGAAATACAGAAATTGCTGGAAAAGCTCGCAGGTCTGTCAGCATCCAGATGCCTTTTACATGCTGTATTTGTACCAGCCTCCACCACTTCCTCTGGCAGCTCATTCCATACACACACCACCCTCTGTGTGAAAAGGTGCCCTTTAGGCCTCTTCAAAACCTTTCCCCTCTCACTTTCAACCAATGCCCTCTAGTTTTGGACGCCCCTAACCTGGGAAAAAAAACCCTGACTACTCACCCTATCCATGACCATTCTGATTTTATAAACCGCTACTGCTGCGAAATGTGACTCCAATCAGCACAAATAGCTGTACTTTCAGTCATCCTGGGCCTAAATTCTGAAATGCAATACTGACACCTCTTCCTTCTCCATCAAGTCACAATTCCAAATGCATTTTTATCAGTTTGTTCATATGTATCCTGAAACACTTCTGTGGGCTTTGCACCTAGACTTTTGTGCCCGGAAGTAGGGGCACTGGCATCACTCAGCAATACCCACAAAGCTGTAACAGTATTCTCCAGTGTGTTTGCTCATCAGACTCTCCTGACATGCTGTGACACACCTCTGCAATAGTTAGGACTTGAATCCAGGCCTTCTAGTCCAGAGCTAGGAGTACTACCACACAAGTTCAGGAATTGGAATCAAATCCAGAGTTCTGGCTCAGAGGCAGGGACACTACCCACTACACTACCATACCCAGATTTTGGGTCATATTTGAGTGCCCGCTTTCAGCTCGGTGTGGATATATTATAATCAGGTTACTATTACTGAACTACACAAAACACTTTGTATTGTTAAATAAATGCAAGATATTTGTCTCAACTGAAGGATATTGAGGGTATGTGCTACACTATCGAAATTAACTGTGTACAACTTTAATCGCTATTATCTGTAAAAAGAAATCCTGCAGACACACTCTGCCCAATGAAGGATCTCAAATGGATATTTATTAATGAACACCAGAGATGAATGAAGAGTTTAATTTCTGGGCCCACAACACCGATCACACTTACCCACCTCTAACGTGTGACTGCTCTCTTCCTAAAACCATGAAATGATACCAGACCGGTGATTACTGTCCAGCCTCTCCTCCCCACCCCGCTGTGTCTGCAATCTGTCCCTTCTCTCCCTAACCACACAAGGCAAACCAAGCTCAGAGTCTTTGTGAAAATCAAGGCCGGAGAGTGCAGGCCTCCTGGAGACGGAAGGGCATTTTAAAATTGAAGGGGGAGGGGGAGGTGGCAGTAATACCACACACTGGGCTGAGGGGTGGCTGATGGAGTTTATTTTGGATTAATGCGAGCTATGGGATTTGGTAAATCAAAGAAGAGTAGGACCCATAAATTAAAAGTAAGGTTTTTGGCAGTGTTGTAGAACAGAGACAAAGGCCGTCAGGTATAATTCTTTAAAATTAGTATCTCATATAGATAGTGTGGTTAAGAAGGTGTTTAACACACTTGTCATCATAGGTCAGACCTTTGAGTATCGGAATTGGGGCGTTATGTTGAGGTTGTACAGGACATTGGTGAGACCTCTTCTGGAATACTGTGTCTAGTCTGGTCACCCTGCCGCTCATTCCATCGGCACACCACCGTCTGGGTGAAGAAGCTGCCCCTTAGGTAACTTTTAAATGTTCCCCTCTCACCTTAAGCCTATGTCCTCTAGTATTGTGCTCCCGCACCCTTAGAAAATACCTTCGCGATTCACTTTGATATTATTGACATTGATATTATTAAGCTGGAGAGGGTTCAATAGAGCTTAACCTGGATGTTGCTGGGAAAGGAGAGATTGAGCTATAAGGAGAGACTGGGTAGGCTGAGACTTTTTTCACTGGAGAGTATGAGATTAAGGAGTAACTTTAAGAAGTTTACAAAATCATGAGGGGTACAGATAAGCTGAAGGGCTGATGTATTTTCCCTACATTTGGGAATTCAAAACTGAGGGATATTTTAAGGTGCGAGGAAAAAGATTTACACAATCATGAGAGGTAATTATTTTAGACAGAATTTGGCTTGTGTGTGGAATGAACTTCCAGAGGAAGTGGTGAAAACAAGGACAGTTATAATGTTTAAAGGACATTTAGATCAGTACATGGATAAGACATCAGTTTGGATGGTGCTGTGAGCAGCTGCCCTCTCCCTCCCCCTCTCTGAATGAATCTCTGTTGGTTTTCACTCTCTGCCAATATCTGTACAGTGGCGTGAGGAGGCCAGCAGAGGGTAGCATTGCATCACTTTAAGCCCCACAGAGCCTGCCAGACCTGCCCCACACAGAGACATAGAGATATACACACAGCAATTGTTAGGACACGGCGTGAAGCTCCTCTGGTAACTTAAACTAAACATAAAGAAATGCTCAATTTGCCTTGTAAACTGTTAAAGTATGTGTGACAAATCCGTTTAAATAAAAACATCAATTTATTTTTTCGCTCTGAAAGTGAACATTTTACATCAACTATTCACAACTCTGGGACCCTCTTCCTCTTAACTGTTAGTTCCCGACTCCAGCTCTATAGCAATATACTGTTTCTGGGTCTGCCATCCTCTCATACGCACAGGTGCTTGTAAGCTCTCAGATCAGAACAGCATCCATCTCTCTTAAAGGTACAGTACACGCTTTCAACTTCATTAGACCCTGGTGAATATAGATAAGTGGAACCTATCCAGATTTCTCTTGTTCTTTGGTTTGTCAATATTTTATCTACTCTGTCTCGTATGTGTCAGGACTTTTGTTGCTCCATTGACAGCATGTCATTATTCGACTCTGCCCGTTTGAATATAGCAGTATTTCACTTGCTCAAACTCGTTACTATGGGGCAGGATTTCAGTTGTTTTATGAGGACTGTGATGCTATAACAATCTCAATGTTTGTAGTTGGCACCGAACCTGGAAGAACTCTGCAGTCTATGGAGGACAGTGTGGAACTCTAACAGGGCAGTGACACGTTGGTGTAGTGTTCAGCTTTATGACAGATGGGGATCAGTGCAGAGCAGTTTGAGGTGATACACTTCGGTAGGAAAGACAATGAAAGACAGCTTAAAACAGCCTGTTCCATTATAAAGGAGATGCAGGAGCAGAGAGCTCTGCATGTGTATGACACAGATTGTTGAAGATGTCAGGACAAGTGGGGAGGGCAGGAACTATCAAAGATTAGTTTCAGTATCTGAGCTGTTTACAGGAGGAGGTGTAGGAGGGAGCCTCCATGCTCCCTTCCTGGGTGGTGGTGGTGACGATGACTTGTGAGCCCACCCTCCTGCCCACCGATACCGTGGGGATTCCATTTGTACCAGCTCAACACAAAAGGGAGATGGCATCAGGGCCACGGCTTCTAAGTTGTGCCGGAGGGAAACGGAGCTGCCAGTGTGTTTAAAGTAAGAATCGCCCTTCACTGAACATTGCTCCTTATTCGGTCGGTGGGACGTGGATGTTTCAGAATCTCCACACGAGGCGTCCCCGCCCTCTCCGGCTCGTACCAGGGTCCTCCCCACATGGCGGGGGGAGGGGGGAGGGAACGGATATCGGGCACTCCACCGCCCGGCTTGGCCCTTCCTGTTCTATTCCAGGCTGTTTCTCTTGGAATGGAGGAAGGGAAGGAGGGACTGGGAGGACCTGCTGTTAGTGCTGCTGTAGGTGGGGGTTGATGGCGATATGTTGGGGTGTCCGGAGGGAGTCAGTCCACAGTGTTGTATCTATGCAGGGGGTAAACTGGAGGGAGAGGAGAGAGAGAAGGTGCTGCATGCGGCAATGAGAGTGGTGGAGCAGGAACCTCGTTTGAGGGTTGGTGGTATAACAGATATACAGTGAGTGTGAGGGAGCAGAGAGAATACAGTGATCCTTATCCTGACAGAGCGGGGAAGGTTATTGAAGCTTGTCCTGTATTGCTGGACATTTCCTCAAACCGCAGATACTGCACTGAGCTGGGCGGGGAGCTCAGACCATGCTCGGTGGGTCTGGTGGCGTGGCCACCTCTGGGAAGAGAATAGCCCCCTTCTGTACTAGCCCCTCCACCAGGAACTCCGTACCGCTGTCGACAAACCGTGATGTAATTGCCCCTTATCTGCCATGCCCGGGGTAAACGGAGGTAGCTCAAACATGTGCCCATTGGCCTTTTAAAGATGGCACCAGTGCCAGGGATCACAGAATATCCAGGGGTACCCGGACAATGGTGAGTACCTCCAGCCATGATGGGTCAGAGATTCGGGCTGGTATTGAATGAGCGGGACACCATGGGGTGGGATGGGTAGTTAATGAGGTGAGTTTGATATGATAGCACCAGGAAATTAGCTCAGCTTGGTGTAGAAAATCTCTCTGTCACACTCAAGGAAAATCAAACAAAGATAAATTATTGTTAGAATCTGCCCAGTGAGTCATAGATTCTGTTGAAACTAATTCCAGTGACAAAGATGCAGAACAAATACTAAGCTGACCTCACACCAATATCCCTTTTCCCCATCTTTCCTGGGAAGACAGGCTCATGTTACAGGGTGCTTTCGAAGTGTCCACATTTCAGCAATCTGAAACCTGGGAACACACCTTCCATGACACTTTCTCTCAGTCTCCCCCTCTCTGTCTCTACCCCAAACCCATCCCATGTGGTGATATTTAAACTGATTCGCCCGCCATCTCTCTCTAGCAGTGATGTTCACACCCATAGCACCCCCTTGTCATGGCTCGATGGAGAGATTGAGCTGGACATGGATGGGAGCTGCCCATCCTGTCACTTCCAGGATGGGCTGCAAATTTCCCCACGCTGGGCAGTGATTTAACACAGTGTTACTGAGCAATGCACTAGGTTGGTGTACACAGCTCAACGTGCTGGGAGGTTAACTGCGCCTGGTTTACAGATCAATGCACTGTGGTGTTGTACACAGCTCTACATGCTGGGAGTGTAACTGCTCCAGGGTTATAGATCAATGCACTGTGGTGTTGTACACAGCTCTACATGCTGGGAGTGTAACTGCTCCAGAGTTACAGATCAATGCACTGTGGTGTTGTGCACAGCTCTACATGCGGGGAAGGTAACTGCTCCTGGTTTAGAGATCAATGTACTGGGGTGGTGTACACAGTCCCACATGTTGAGAGGGTAACTGCTCCTGGCTTATAGATTAATTCATGGGTGATTACTGCGCAGGTCGCTGTGCTGGTCAGACGATCTGGTTGAGTTTTATAGATAACGTACTGCTGTGGTCTGCACAGCTCACTGCCCTGGACAGATATATGGTCTGGGTTTATGGACCAATGCCCTGATCTGATCTGTGCAGTGTTCCATTCTGGACAGATTGCTGGATTGCGTTGACCAGTGCAATGGATGAATCCGGACCAATTGCTGGGTTGTACTGAGCAGGACACTGGCCTGGTCGACCAAGTGTTCCACGGTGAACAGATATCTCCTCTGGGTTGATGGTGTCTGGGCTGGTTCTGTGAGGTAGATTGAGAATGTGGTATATCTAACCATTTCAGCTGATCTGGCAATGCCTTTAGTTCCCATTCCTGTGATTGGACCCTCAGTCTCTCACCCCATTAATGTTTCAGTGTGCCCAGGCACAATATATCATGTTGGTGGGGTGGATAGGGGGGAAAAGTGATGGAAGGTCAAGGAGTTCCCCGGAACATTCTGTATCCGATATTCTATAACTGACATTCCCGGGAACGTTCTGTCCCTGACATTGTTTGTGAACGGCTGGACGTTCGTGAATTGAAAAAACGGTAAGATCCAGAGGAAGAGATCCCGTTCCAGGGAGAAGGAGACACTGTTCCGAAGGCCTCTCAGGCAGTTAAAGGGGTGAGTACGTTTTCCCTGCGTTTACATTTCTTCCCAACACAGGAGTCGACCACAATTTAGACCAAAATACAAAAATTCCCAAACTCCGTTTGTCTTCAGGACAGCAACGTTTCCACCCTCCGTATTAGGAACTGGGAAGGACTGACTTGTGTCTGCTCTCGCGAGATCGTGTGTGTGGGAATGTTCTCGAAACCATCTGTCCTTATGGATGTGTCTCTGTGTGTTTGGGGAGGGAAAGTTTCTTGTGGTTTATGTCACATTTTTGTCAGTAATTCCGACATTCCCATTTGTGATTCCAGCTCCAATTATTGTAATAAATCCCTGAATACAGGGACGCATTTGGAAATCTCACTGGGTCCCCGATCAAACTGGCCCCTTTGTCTCCAGGCTGATGGATAATGGGTTTGTTTTCCTTCCTCACAGTTAACGTAGTGACCATCTACGTCCTGCTTTATAAAGATTGTGGATTGTCTCCATGTGTCAGACGTTACCTGGGGGCTATGGCAGCGGCGGATCTCCTGGTCATTATCCTCGACCTGATCCTGAGACACATTCCTATTGTTTATTATGAACAGTTTTATTTCCTGAAGGACTCAGTCCCTGTGTGTAATATCCACGCCGTCCTGCTTTATGCAGCCACTGACTGCTCTGTCTGGTTCACCGTCACTTTCACCTTTGATCGGTTTGTGGCCATTTGTTGCCAGAAGCTGAAAAGTAAATATTGCAGTGAGAAGACGGCGGCTGTGGTTCTGGGAGCAGTGACTGTGCTGAGCTGTTTAAAGAACATTTCCCGATATTTTATGCTCACGGCTCGGTATTACCTGGGGAACCAGCCCTGGTTTTGTGATGCAACAGACGCTGTTCTAGTCTCCAGTGTCTGGGTCACAATCGAGTTCCTCCACCACATTCTAACCCCGGGTGTCCCATTTCTCCTGATTCTGCTGCTCAATGTTCTCACCGTCAGACACATTTTAATGACCAGCAGAGCCCGCAGGAGACTCCGCGCTCACACCAATGGGGACGCTCATTTCACTGACATTGAAATGAGAAACCGAAAAAAATCCATCATTTTACTGTTTGTGATCTCGGCCAATTTCATCCTGTTATGGTCAACGTTAATGCTGTATTCTATATGGAGCCGGATGTGGTGGATTGGGTATCAGTCTGTGTATCTCGATTATTTTGTTCTTGATTTGGGCTTCATGCTGCAGCTCCTCAGCTGCTGCACAAACACCGCGATTTATGCCGTGACCCAGACTAAGTTCAGACAGCAGCTGAAGAATGTGCTGAAATATCCCTTCACCCATATACATCCATCCATCAAATTCCCTCATTAATCAATCCATCCGGGATTTTCTCATTTCAGTTCAGTGTTTCAGCGATGGAGCAGCCTGTCGCTATGGTAACAGACTGAGGGTAGCGCTGGTTTGTCCATCCTTATCCCACAGGGGGGTTACAGGGAAACATTTCAACGTTTCTCACAACTCAGGGGCCAGTGAGAAAAGGCATCATCCCACTGACTGTATCCATCACTTCCGTTTGTAAACAATAAAAATGTTGATTAAAGCGTGCCAAGCAGCAGAGTGACCGATGTTGTTGTGTGTCTTTGTGTTGGAGAAGCTGAGCTGGAGAGAGACAGACTCAGCCCCAAGTCCTGGTCCTCAGGGAAGTGGAGGGCACCGCGCCCTGAGCTCAGGAGCTGGGTTTAACTCCCTCTAACACCCCCCCTACTCCAACCTGGCCTCCCCATTTCCTCTCCCCCACTTCCTCCTCAATTCTCTCCCTCTCTCTCTCTTTCTGCACACTGTCTCTCTCTCACCTCCTCTCCCTTTCACTCTCTCTGGTCCCCTCTCAGACACCGCCCCCAAATCCGGTTTCTCCACCTGCCTCCACTATTCTTTCTGCCTCACTCACCCTCTCTCTCTCTCTCACGCCCCCAACATGAGTTTCTCCACCTGTCTCTATTCTTCTCTCTCCCCCTCACCCTCACTCTCTCTCTCCTGCCGTCTCTGTCTCCCTCCCGCAATTCCGTCTCTACCCCAATTTCCCACATCTCTCAATCATCTCACCCCCACCCCCCACACGCAGCTTCACCACAAACACCCAGTCTCTAGGTTAGAGGGAGAGGGAAGGACCAGGGAGAGAGAGTGTGTGTGAGAGAGAGGAAGGGCAGGACAGGAGGGAGAGAGATTGAGTCAGAGAGAAATGGAGGGAGGTGGGGAGAGAGAGAGACACCGAGGGAGGGGGATCGAGAGTGAGAGAAGATGGAGAGAGAGCGAAGGAGCAGGGAGAGACAGAGGCAGAGAGAGAGGGAAGGGAGAGATAAGGTGAGGGAGGGAGAGAGAGAAATAGGGGAGAACATAATGAGAGAGGAGTCAGAGAGAGGGGGGACAGAGAGAGGGGGACAGAGAGAGGGAGGGCAGAGAAAGGGGGGAGATAGAGAGGGCGACAGAGAGAGGGGCACAGAGAGTGGGGGAGATAGAGGGTGTCAGAGTGAGGGGGACAGAGAGAGGGACACCGAGAGTGGGGGAGATAGAGGGGGGTCAGGGAGAGAGGGGGTCAGAGAGAGAGGGGGGCAGAGACAGAGGGGGACAGAGAGATGGCGAGAGAGAGAGGGTGACAGAGAGAGAGGGGGACAGAGACAGAGGAGGGCAGAGAGAGAGGAGGGTAGAGTGTGGTGAAGATAGAGGGGGACAGAGAGAGAGGGACAGTGAGATGAGGGAAAGAGAGAGGCGGGTGGGAGGGTGAAGGGGCAGAGAGAGTGTGACAGAGAGAGGGGCACAGAGAGAGGGGGATATAGAGGGAGACAGAGAGAGGGGGACAGAGAGAGGGGTACAGAGTGGGGGGGGGAGAGGGGGGTCAGAGAGAGAGGGGGACAGAGAGTGGGGGATGGAGAGAGTGGGGGACAGAGAGAGAGGGGGCAGAGAGAGAGGGAGCAGGGAGAGAGAGGGGACAGAGAGAGGGGGACAGAGAGAGGGGCAGAGAGCGAGGGAGAGATCGACGGGACAGAGAGAGGGGGACAGAGAGAGTGGGAGAGAGAGAGGGGAGAGAGAGAGAGAGGGGACAGAGAGAGGGGGACAGAGAGAGGGGGATTGACAGAGATGAGGACAGAGAGAAGGGGGGACAGAGAGATGGTGACAGAGAGATGGTGACAGAGAGAAGGGGACAGAGTGAGGGGTACAGTGTGGGAGAGAGAGAGGGGGTCAGAGAGAGGGGGACAGAGAGTGGGGGGATGGAGAGAGTGGGGGACAGAGAGAGGGGGACAGAGAGAGGGGGCAGAGAGATGGCGACAGTGTGGGGGTCAGACAGCGGGGGAGAGAGAGAGGGGACAGAGAGAGGGGGACAGAGAGAGGGGGAGATAGAGGGGACAGAGAGAGGGGGACAGAGAGTGGGGGACAGAGAGGGTACAGAGTGGGGGGGAGAGATAGGGTCAGAGAGAGGGGGACAGAGAGTGTGGGGATGGAAAGAGTGGGGGACAGAGAGAGAGGGGACAGAGAGGGGGTCAGACAGCGGGGGAGAGAGATAGGGGACAGAGAGAGGAGGACAGAGAGAGGGGACAGAGAGAGGGGGTACAGAGAGGGAGTCAAAGAGCGGGGGAGAGAGAGAGGGGACAGAATGAGGGGAACAGGAGTAAGGGGGACAGAGAGAATGGGACAGAGAGAGGAGAACAGAGAGTGGGAAACAGAGAGAGGGGGACAGAGAGAGGGGTCGGGGGGCAGAGAGCGCGGGTGACAGAGAGAGAGGGCAACAGAGAGGGGGTCAGAGAGGGTGGGAGAGAGACGGGACAGATAGACGGAGACAGAGAGAGAGGGGACAGAGAGAGAGGGGGACAGAGAGACGGCGACAGAGAGAGGGGGACAGAGAGTGGGGGAGATAGAGGTGCACAGAGAGAGAGGGGGTCAGTGAGAGAGAGGGGGACAGAGAGAGAAGGGGGCAGAAAGAGGAGACAGAGAGAGGGGGACAGAGAGAGAGAGAGAGTACAGAGAGAGAGGGGGACAGAGAGAGGGTACAGAGAGAGAGGGGGACAGAAAGAGAGGGTACCGAGAGAGAGGGGGGCAGAGAGAGAGGGGGTTAGAGACAGACGGGGTCAGGGGGAGGGGCAGAGAGAGAGGGGGACAGAGAGAGAGGGGGACAGAGAGAGAGGGGCAGAGAGAGAGGGGCAGAGGGGGGACAGAGAGAGTGGGGGACAGAGAGAGAGGGTCAGAGAGAGAGGGGGGCAGAGGGGGGGACAGAGAGAGAGGGGGACAGAGAGAGAGGGGGCAGAAAGAGACAACAGGGAGAGGGGGACAGAGAGAGAGGAGGACAGAGAGAGGGGGACAGAGAGAGAGGGGGAACAGAGAAAGGAGGAACAGAGAGAAGGGGAATAGAGAGACGGTGACAGAGAGAGGGGGACAGAGAGGAGGTCAGAGAGCGGGGGAGAGAGAGAGGGCACAGAGAGAGGGACACAGGGAGAGAGGGGGACAGAAAGAGAGGGGGCAGAGAGAGAGAGGGGGACAGAGAGAGGGGTCGGGGGCAGAGAGAGAGGGGGCAGAGAGAGGGCAACAGAGAGGGGGACAGAGAGCGGGAGAGAGAGAGAGAGCGGACAGAGAGAGGGTGACAGAGAGAGGGGAGAGAGAGAGAGAGAGGGGGACAGAGAGAGGGGGGACAGAGAGACGGAGACAGAGAGAGGGACGACAGCGAGAGAGGGCAAGAGAGAGAGGGGGACAGGGAGCGGGGAGATAGAGGGGGTCAGACAGAGAGGGGGTCAGAGAGAGAGAGGGGGACAGAGAGAGTGGGGATCAGAGAGAGGGCGACAGAGAGGGGGACAGAGAGCGGGAGAGAGAGAGAGAGCGGACAGAGAGAGGGTGACAGAGAGAGGGGAGAGAGAGAGAGGGGGACAGAGAGAGGGGGGACAGAGAGACGGAGACAGAGAGAGGGACGACAGCGAGAGAGGGCAACAGAGAGAGGGGGACAGGGAGCGGGGAGATAGAGGGGGTCAGACAGAGAGGGGGTCAGAGAGAGAGGGGGACAGAGAGAGTGGGGATCAGAGAGAGGGCGACAGAGAGTGGGGGACAGAGAGTGGGGGAGATAGAGGGGGTCAGAGAGAGAGGGGGAAACAGAGAGGGGGACAGAGAGACGGGGGACAGAGAGAGGGGGGACAGAGAGAGGGGGGACAGAGAGAGCGGGACAGAGAGAGGGGGAAAAGAGAAAGGGGGAACAGAGAGAAGGGGGGATAGAAAGACGGTGACGGGGGGCAGAGAGAAGGAGACAGAGAGAGGGGTACAGAGTGGGGGAGTGAGAGGGGGTCAGAGAGAGTGGGACAGAGAGTGGGGGGCAGAGAGAGTGGGGCAGAGCGAGAGGGCGCTGAGAGAAAGGGTGACAGAGAGAGGGCAACAGAGAGGGGGTCAGAGAGTGGGGGAGAGAGGGGGTCAGAGAGGGTGGGAGAGAGAGGGGACAGATAGAGGGGGACAGAGAGAGACGGGACAGACAGAGAGGGGGACAGAGAGACGGCGACAGAGAGAGGGGGACAGAGAGTGGGGGAGATAGAGGGGGACAGAGAGAGAGGGGGTCAGTGAGAGAGAGGGGTCAGAGAGAGAAGGGGGCAGAAAGAGGAGACAGAGAGAGGGGGACAGAGAGAGGGGTACAGAGTGGGGGGGAGAGGGGGGTCAGAGAGAGAGGGGGACAGAGAGTGGGGGATGGAGAGAGTGGGGGACAGAGAGAGAGGGGGCAGAGAGAGAGGGAGCAGGGAGAGAGAGGGGACAGAGAGAGGGGGACAGAGAGAGGGGCAGAGAGCGAGGGAGAGATCGACGGGACAGAGAGAGGGGGACAGAGAGAGTGGGAGAGAGAGAGAGGGGAGAGAGAGAGAGAGGGGACAGAGAGAGGGGGACAGAGAGAGGGGGATTGACAGAGATGAGGACAGAGAGAAGGGGGGACAGAGAGATGGTGACAGAGAGATGGTGACAGAGAGAAGGGGACAGAGTGAGGGATACAGTGTGGGAGAGAGAGAGGGGGTCAGAGAGAGGGGGACAGAGAGTGGGGGGATGGAGAGAGTGGGGGACAGAGAGAGGGGGACAGAGAGAGGGGGCAGAGAGAGGGCGACAGTGTGGGGGTCAGACAGCGGGGGAGAGAGAGAGGGGACAGAGAGAGGGGGACAGAGAGAGGGGAAGATAGAGGGGACAGAGAGAGGGGGACAGAGAGAGGGGGACAGAGAGTGGGGGACAGAGAGGGTACAGAGTGGGGGGGAGAGATAGGGTCAGAGAGAGGGGGACAGAGAGTGTGGGGATGGAAAGAGTGGGGGACAGAGAGAGAGGGGACAGAGAGGGGGTCAGACAGCGGGGGAGAGAGATAGGGGACAGAGAGAGGAGGACAGAGAGAGGGGACAGAGAGAGGGGGTACAGAGAGGGAGTCAAAGAGCGGGGGAGAGAGAGAGGGGACAGAATGAGGGGAACAGGAGTAAGGGGGACAGAGAGAATGGGACAGAGAGAGGAGAACAGAGAGTGGGAAACAGAGAGAGGGGGACAGAGAGAGGGGTCGGGGGGCAGAGAGCGCGGGTGACAGAGAGAGAGGGCAACAGAGAGGGGGTCAGAGAGGGTGGGAGAGAGACGGGACAGATAGACGGAGACAGAGAGAGAGGGGACAGAGAGAGAGGGGGACAGAGAGACGGCGACAGAGAGAGGGGGACAGAGAGTGGGGGAGATAGAGGTGCACAGAGAGAGAGGGGGTCAGTGAGAGAGAGGGGGACAGAGAGAGAAGGGGGCAGAAAGAGGAGACAGAGAGAGGGGGACAGAGAGAGAGAGAGAGTACAGAGAGAGAGGGGGACAGAGAGAGGGTACAGAGAGAGAGGGGGACAGAAAGAGAGGGTACCGAGAGAGAGGGGGGCAGAGAGAGAGGGGGTTAGAGACAGACGGGGTCAGGGGGAGGGGCAGAGAGAGAGGGGGACAGAGAGAGAGGGGGACAGAGAGAGAGGGGCAGAGAGAGAGGGGGCAGAGGGGGGACAGAGAGAGTGGGGGACAGAGAGAGAGGGTCAGAGAGAGAGAGGGGGGCAGAGGGGGGGACAGAGAGAGAGGGGGACAGAGAGAGAGGGGGCAGAAAGAGACAACAGGGAGAGGGGGACAGAGAGAGAGGAGGACAGAGAGAGGGGGACAGAGAGAGAGGGGGAACAGAGAAAGGAGGAACAGAGAGAAGGGGAATAGAGAGACGGTGACAGAGAGAGGGGGACAGAGAGGAGGTCAGAGAGCGGGGGAGAGAGAGAGGGCACAGAGAGAGGGACACAGAGAGAGAGGGGGACAGAAAGAGGGGGGCAGAGAGAGAGAGGGGGACAGAGAGAGGGGTCGGGGGCAGAGAGAGAGGGGGCAGAGAGAGGGCAACAGAGAGGGGGACAGAGAGCGGGAGAGAGAGAGAGAGCGGACAGAGAGAGGGTGACAGAGAGAGGGGAGAGAGAGAGAGAGGGGGACAGAGAGAGGGGGACAGAGAGACGGAGACAGAGAGAGGGACGACAGCGAGAGAGGGCAAGAGAGAGAGGGGGACAGGGAGCGGGGAGATAGAGGGGGTCAGACAGAGAGGGGGTCAGAGAGAGAGAGGGGGACAGAGAGAGTGGGGATCAGAGAGAGGGCGACAGAGAGGGGGACAGAGAGCGGGAGAGAGAGAGAGAGCGGACAGAGAGAGGGTGACAGAGAGAGGGGAGAGAGAGAGAGGGGGACAGAGAGAGGGGGGACAGAGAGACGGAGACAGAGAGAGGGACGACAGCGAGAGAGGGCAACAGAGAGAGGGGGACAGGGAGCGGGGAGATAGAGGGGGTCAGACAGAGAGGGGGTCAGAGAGAGAGGGGGACAGAGAGAGTGGGGATCAGAGAGAGGGCGACAGAGAGTGGGGGACAGAGAGTGGGGGACAGAGAGTGGGGGACAGAGAGTGGGGGAGATAGAGGGGGTCAGAGAGAGAGGGGGAAACAGAGAGGGGGACAGAGAGACGGGGGACAGAGAGAGGGGGGACAGAGAGAGCGGGACAGAGAGAGGGGGAAAAGAGAAAGGGGGAACAGAGAGAAGGGGGGATAGAAAGACGGTGACGGGGGGGCAGAGAGAGGGAGACAGAGAGAGGGGTACAGAGTGGGGGAGTGAGAGGGGGTCAGAGAGAGTGGGACAGAGAGTGGGGGGCAGAGAGAGTGGGGCAGAGCGAGAGGGCGCTGAGAGAAAGGGTGACAGAGAGAGGGCAACAGAGAGGGGGTCAGAGAGTGGGGGAGAGAGGGGGTCAGAGAGGGTGGGAGAGAGAGGGGACAGATAGAGGGGGACAGAGAGAGACGGGACAGACAGAGAGGGGGACAGAGAGACGGCGACAGAGAGAGGGGGACAGAGAGAGAGGGGGTCAGTGAGAGAGAGGGGTCAGAGAGAGAAGGGGGCAGAAAGAGGAGACAGAGAGAGGGGGACAGAGAGAGAGGAGGACAGAGAGAGAAGGGGTCAGAGAGAGGGGGGACAGAGAGAGGATGACAGAGAGAGGGGGGCAAAGAGAGGGGGAACAGAGAAAGGTGGGACAGAGAGAAGGGGGATAGAGAGACGGTGACAGAGACAGGGGGCAGAGGGAGAGAGAGAGAGCGGTGCAGTGTGGGGGAGAGAGGGTGGGTCAGGGAGAGGGGGACAGAGAGTGGGCTGATGTAGAGAGTGGGGGATAGAGAGAGGGGGGACAGAGAGAGGGGGGGACAGATAGGGGGGGGCAGAGAGAGAGGGGGCAGAGAGAGGGCGACAGAGAGTGGGACAGAGAGTGGGCGGATGTAGAGAGTGGGGGATAGAGAGAGAGGGGGGACAGAGAGGTGCAGAGAGAGAGGGGGCAGAGAGAGGGCGACAGAGAGGTGGTCAGAGAGCGGGGGAGAGAGAGGGGACAGAGAGATGGGGACAGAGAGAGGGCGACAGAGAGAGAGGGCGACAGAGAGAGAGGGGCAGAGAGAGAGGAGGCAGAGAGAGAGGGGGCAGAGAGAGAGAGACAGAAAGGGGGGACAGAGAGAGGGGGACACAGAGAGGGGGACAGAGAGAGGGGGACAGAGGGAGGGGGACAGACCGAGGGAGGATATAGAGAGGGGGACAGAGGGAGGGGGTCACACCGAGGGAGGACAGAGAGGGGTGGACGGGGGGGAACAGAGAGATGGTGACTGAGAGGGGGCAGAGAGAGGGCGACAGAGAGGCGGGGAGAGGTTTGGGACAGAGAGAGGGTAGACTGAGAGAGGGGGCAGAGAGACGGGGACAGAGGGGGCAGTGAGGGGGGGACAGAGAGAGGGGAGGACGAGGGGGACAGAGAGAGTGGGGACAGAGAGGGGACAGTGAGGGGGGACAGAGAGAAGGGAGGACGAGGGGGACAGAGAGAGGGGGGACAGAGAGGGGACAGTGAGGGGGGGACAGAGAGAAGGGGGGACGAGGGGGACAGAGAGAGTGCGAACAGAGAGACGGTGACTGAGAGGGGGCAGAGAGAGGGCGATAGAGATAGGGGAACAGAGAGCGGGGAACAGAGCGAGGGGACAGAGAGAGGCGGTCAGAGAGAGAGACGGATAGAGAGAGAGGGTGACAGAAAGAGAGGGGACAGAGAGAGAGAGAGGACAGAGGGGGGAGGGGGGACCAGAGAGGGTGGGGGCAGAGAGAGGGGGACAGAGCGAGAGGGAACAGAGGGAGAGGGGACAGAGAGATGGTGACAGATTGGGGGCAGAGAGAGGGGGACAGAGAGAGAGGGGGACAGTGAGAAGGAGAACAGAGAGAGAGGGGGAACAGAGAGAGAGGGTGACAGAGAAAGAGGGGGACAGAGAGAGGGGGACAGAGAGAGGGGGGGACACAGAGAGGGGGTCAGAGGGAGGGGGGACAGAGAGAGGGGGACAGAGAGAGGGGGACAGAGAGAGGGTGAACAGAGAAAGGGGGAACAGAGAGAAGGGATAGAATGACGGTGACAGACGGGGGGGGGGCAGAGAGAGGGAGATAGAGAGAGGGGTACAGAGTGGGGGAGAGAGAGGGGGTCAGAGAGAGTGGGACAGAGAGCGGGGGGGGCAGAGAGAGTGGGGGCAGAGAGAGAGGGGGCAGAGAGAAAGGGTGACAGAGAGGGGGTCAGAGAGCGGGAGAGAGAGGGGGTCAGAGAGGGTGGGAGAGAGAGGGGAAGATAGAGGGGGGCAGAGAGAGTGGGGGCAGAGAGAGAAGGCGACAGAGAGGGGGACAAAGAGCGGGGGGAGCGAGAGGGGACAGAGTGAGGGGGACAGGAGAATGGGGACAGAGAGAGGGGGACAGAGAGAGGGGGACAGAGAGAGGAGAACAGCGAGAGGGAAACAGAGAGAGGGGGACAGAGAGAGGGGTCGCGGGGGAGAGAGAGCGGGGGCAGAGAGAGGGCAACAGAGAGGGGGTCAGAGAGCGGGGAGAGAGGGGGTCAGAGAGGGTGGGAGAGAGAGGGGAAGATAGAGGGAACAGAGGGAGGGAGGACAGAGAGATGGTGACAGAGAGATGGTGACAGAGTGGGGGCAGGGAGAGGAGGGACAGAGAGAGGGGGACAGAGAGAGAGGGGGACAGAGAGTGGGAGAACAGAGAGAGGGGGACAGAGAGAGGGTGACAGAGAGAGGGGGGGCAGATAGAGGGGGGCAGAGAGAGAGGGGGACAGAGAGAGGGGGGTCAGAGAGAGAGGGGGTCAGAGAGAGAGAGGGGGACAGATAGTGTGGTGGTCAGAGAGAGGGCGATAGAGAGCGGGAGACAGAGAGTGGGGGAGATAGAGGGAGTCAGAGAGAGAGGAGGAAAAGAGAGAGGGGGACAGAGAGAGGGGGGACATTGAGAGGGGGGACAGAGAGAGCGGGACAGAGAGAGGGGGACAGAGAGAGAGTGAACAGAGAAAGGGGGAACAGAGAGAAGGGGGGATAGAATGACGGTGACAGATGGGGGGGCAGAGAGAGGGAGATAGAGAGAGGGGTACAGAGTGGGGGAGAGAGAGGGGGTCAGAGAGAGTGGGACAGAGAGTGGGGGGGCAGAGAGAGTGGGGGCAGAGAGAGGGGGCAGAGAGAAAGGGTGACAGAGAGGGGGTCAGAGAGCGGGAGAGAGAGAGAGGGGGCAGTGAGAGGGGGATAGAGAGAGGGGGACAGAGAGAGGGGGCAGAGAGAGAGGGGGCAGAGAGAGAGGGCGACAGAGAAGGATCAAAGAGGGGGGAGAGAGAGAGGGGACAGAGTGAGGGGGATAGGAGTAAGGGGGACAGAGAGAGGGGGACAGAGTGACGGGTCGGGAGCAGAGAGTGCGGGGACAGAGAGAGGGCAACAGAGAGGGGGTCAGAGAGCGGGGAGAGAGGGGGTCAGAGAGGGTGGGCGAGAGAGGGGACAGATGGAGGGGGACAGAGAGAGACGGGACAGAGAGAGAGGGGGACAGAGAGACGGCGACAGAGAGAGGGGGACAGAGAGTGGGGGAGATAGAGAGGGGGTCAGAGAGAGAGGGGGTCAGTGAGAGAGAGGGGGACAGAGAGAGAAGGGGGCAGAAAGAGGAGACAGAGAGAGGGGGACAGAGAGAGAGAAGGACATAGAGAGAAGGGGTCAGAGAGGGGGACACAGAGAGAGGTGGCAGAGAGAGGGGGCAGAGAGAGAGGGCGACAGAGAGGGATCAAAGAGGGGGGAGTGAGAGAGGGGACAGAGTGAGGGGGATAGGAGTAAGGGGGACAGAGAGAGGTGGACAGAGAGACGGGTCGGGGGCAGAGAGTGCGGGGACAGAGAGAGGGCAACAGAGAGGGGGTCAGAGAGCGGGGGAGAGAGGGGGTCAGAGAGGGTGGGAGAGAAGGGGACAGATAGAGGGGGACAGAGAGAGACGGGACAGAGAGAGAGGGGGAGAGAGAGACAACGACAGAGAGAGGGGGACAGAGAGTGGGGGAGATAGTGGGGGGTCAGAGAGAGAGGGGGTCAGTGAGAGAGAGGGGGGCAGAGAGAGAAGGGGGCAGAAAGAGGAGACAGAGAGAGGGGGACAGAGAGAGAGAAGGACATAGAGAGAAGGGGTCAGAGAGGGGGGTACAGAGAGAGGGTGGACAGAGAGAGGGGGGACAAAGAGAGGGGGGAAAGAGAAAGGTGGGACAGAGAGAAGGGGGATAGAGAGACGGTGACAGAGAGAGGGGGCAGAGGGAGAGAGAGAGAGGGGTACAGTGTGGGGGAGAGAGGGTGGGTCAGAGAGAGAGGGGGACAGAGAGAGAGGGGTACAGAGAAGGGGGCAGAGAGAAAGGGGTCAGAGAGAGGGCGATAGAGAGGGGTGGACAGAGGTTTGGGACAGGGAGAGGGTGGACTGAGAGAGGGGGCAGAGAGACGGGGACAGAGAGAGGGGGTCCAGAGAGGGGAGCAGAGAGAGACGGGGCAGAGAGAGGGCGACAGAGAGGGGGTCAGAGAGCGGGGGAGAGAGAGGGGACAGAGAGATGGGGACAGAGAGAAAGGGGGACAGAGAGAGGGTGACAGAGAGAGAGGGGGACAGAGAGAGGGGGTCAGAGAGAGAGGGGGACAGAGAGTGTGGTGGTCAGAGAGAGGGCGACAGAGAGCGGGAGACAGAGAGTGGGGGAGATAGAGGGAGTCAGAGAGAGAGGGGGGAAAGAGAGAGGGGGACAGAGAGAGGGGGGACAGAGAGAGGGAGGACAGAGATAGGGGCACAGAGAGAGAGGGGGACAGAGAGAGGGGGACTGAGAGATGGGGTCAGAGAGAGAGGGGGTCAGAGAGAGAGGGCGACAGAGAGGGTGGTGGTCAGAGAGAGGGCGACAGAGAGCGGGAGACAGAGAGTGGGGGAGGTAGAGGGAGTCAGAGAGAGAGGGGTGGAAAGAGAGAGGGGGACAGAGAGAGGGGGGACAGAGAGAGGGGGGCAGAGAGAGGGGGGCAGAGAGAGGGTGAACA
Organism: Chiloscyllium plagiosum; assembly: GCF_037043375.1. Classification (NCBI taxonomy): domain Eukaryota; kingdom Metazoa; phylum Chordata; class Chondrichthyes; order Orectolobiformes; family Hemiscylliidae; genus Chiloscyllium; species Chiloscyllium plagiosum. Next base: position 70,067,931 of record NW_028270178.1, on the reverse strand, counting down.
GAGAAAGGGGGAACAGAGAGAAGGGGGATAGAATGACGGTGACAGACGGGGGGGGCAGAGAGAGGGCGATAGAGAGATGTGTACAGTGTGGGGAAGAGAGAGGGGGTCAGAGAGAGTGGGACAGAGAGTGGGGGGGCAGAGAGAGTGGGTGCAGAGAGAGATGGGGCAGAGAGAAAGGGTAACAGAGAGGGTGTCAGAGAGCGGGAGAGAGAGAGAGGGGGCAGTGAGAGGGGGATAGAGAGAGGGGGACAGAGAGAGGGGGGCAGAGAGAGAGGGGGCAGAGAGAGAGGGCGACAGAGAGGGGGTCAAAGAGCGGGGGAGAGAGAGAGGGGACAGAGTGAGGGGGACAGGAGAATGGGGACAGAGAGAGGGGGACAGAGAGAGGAGAACAGAGAGAGGGAAACAGAGAGAGGGGGACAGAGAGAGGGGTCGGGGGCAGAGAGAGCGGGGGCAGAGAGAGGGCAACAGAGAGGGGATCAGAGAGCGGGGAGAGAGGGGGTCAGAGAGGGTGGGAGAGAGAGGGGAAGATAGAGGGAACAGAGGGAGGGAGGACAGAGAGATGGTGACAGAGAGATGGTGACAGAGTGGGGGCAGAGAGAGGAGGGACAGAGAGAGGGGGACAGAGAGAGAGGGGGACAGAGAGTGGAGAACAGAGAGAGGGGGACAGAGTGAGGGTGACAGAGAGAGGGGGGACAGATAGAGGGGGGCAGAGAGAGAGGGGGACAGAGAGAGGGGGGTCAGAGAGAGAGGGGGTCAGAGAGAGAGAGGGGGACAGATAGTGTGGTGGTCAGAGAGAGGGCGATAGAGAGCGGGAGACAGAGAGTGGGGGAGATAGAGGGAGTCAGAGAGAGAGGAGGGAAAGAGAGAGGGGGACAGAGAGAGGGGGGATATTGAGAGGGGGGCAGAGAGAGGGGGACAGAGAGAGGGGGACAGAGAGAGAGTGAACAGAGAAAGGGGGAACAGAGAGAAGGGGGGATAGAATGACGGTGACAGATGGGGGCAGAGAGAGGGAGATAGAGAGAGGGGTACAGAGTGGGGGAGAGAGAGTGGGACAGAGAGAGGGGGACAGAGAGAGGGGGCAGAGAGAGAGGGGGCAGAGAGAGAGGGTGACAGAGAGGGACCAAAGAGGGGGGAGAGAGAGGGGACAGAGTGAGGGGGATAGGAGTAAGGGGGACAGAGAGAGGGGGACAGAGAGACGGGTCGGGGGCAGAGAGTGCGGGGACAGAGAGAGGGCAACAGAGAGGGGGTCAGAGAGCGGGGAGACAGGGGGTCAGAGAGGGTGGGCGAGAGAGGGGACAGATAGAGGGGGACAGAGAGAGACGGGACAGAGAGAGAGAGGGGGACAGAGAGACGGCGACAGAGAGAGGGGGACAGAGAGTGGGGGAGATAGAGAGGGGGTCAGAGAGAGAGGGGGTCAGTGAGAGAGAGGGGGACAGAGAGAGAAGGGGGCAGAAAGAGGAGACAGAGAGAGGGGGACAGAGAGAGAGAAGGACATAGAGAGAAGGGGTCAGAGAGGTGGACACAGAGAGAGGGGGCAGAGAGAGGGGACAGAGAGAGAGGGCGACAGAGAGGGATCAAAGAGGGGGGAGAGAGAGAGGGGACAGAGTGAGGGGGATAGGAGTAAGGGGGACAGAGAGAGGGGGACAGAGAGACGGGTCGGGGGCAGAGAGTGCGGGGACAGAGAGAGGGCAACAGAGAGGGGGTCAGAGAGCGGGGGAGAGAGGGGGTCAGAGAGGGTGGGAGAGAAGGGGACAGATAGAGGGGGACAGAGAGAGACGGGACAGAGAGAGAGGGGGAGAGAGAGACGGCGACAGAGAGAGGGGGACAGAGAGTGGGGGAGATAGTGGGGGGTCAGTGAGTGAGAGGGGGGCAGAGAGAGAAGGGGGCAGAAAGAGGAGACAGAGAGAGGGGGACAGAGAGAGAGAAGGACATAGGGAGGAGGGGTCAGAGAGGGGGGCAGAGATGGGGGGCAAAGAGAGGGGGGAAAGAGAAAGGTGGGACAAAGAGAAGGGGGATAGAGAGACGGTGACAGAGAGAGGGGGCAGAGGGAGAGAGATAGGGGGTACAGTGTGGGGGAGAGAGGGTGGGTCAGAGAGAGAGGGGGACAGAGAGAGAGGGGTACAGAGAGGGGGGCAGAGAGAAAGGGATCAGAGAGAGGGCGATAGAGAGGGGGGGACAGAGGTTTGGGACAGGGAGAGGGTGGACTGAGAGAGGGGGCAGAGAGACGGGGACAGAGAGAGGGGGTGCCAGAGAGGGGAGCAGAGAGAGACGGGGCAGAGAGAGGGCGACAGAGAGGGGGTCAGAGAGCGGGGGAGAGAGAGGGGACAGAGAGATGGGGACAGAGAGAGAGGGGGACAGAGAGAGAGGGGGACAGAGAGAGAGGGGGACAGAGAGAGGGGGTCAGAGAGAGAGGGGGACAGAGAGTGTGGTGGTCAGAGAGAGGGCGACAGAGAGCGGGAGACAGACAGTGGGGGAGATAGAGGGAGTCAGAGAGAGAGGGGGGAAAGAGAGAGGGGGACAGAGAGAGGGGGGGACAGAGAGAGGGGGGACAGAGAGAGGGGGACAGAGAGAGGGGGACAGAGAGAGAGGGGGACAGAGAGAGGGGGGGACAGAGAGAGGGGGACAGAGAGAGGGGGACTGAGAGAGAGGGGGACTGAGAGAGGGGGTCAGAGAGAGAGGGGGTCAGAGAGAGAGGGGGACAGAGAGAGAGGGGGACAGAGAGGGTGGTGGTCAGAGAGAGGGCGACAGAGAGCGGGAGACAGAGATTCGGGGAGATAGAGGGAGTCAGAGAGAGAGGGGTGGAAAGAGAGAGGGGGACAGAGAGAGGGGGGACAGAGAGAGGGGGGCAGAGAGAGGGGGACAGAGAGAGGGTGAACAGAGAAAGGGGGAACAGAGAGAAGGGGGATAGAATGACGGTGACAGACGGGGGGGCAGAGAGAGGGCGATAGAGAGAGGTGCACAGTGTGGGGAAGAGAGAGGGGGTCAGAGAGAGTGGGACAGAGAGTGGTGGGGCAGAGAGAGTGGGTGCAGAGAGAGAGGGGGCAGAGAGAAAGGGTAACAGAGAGGGTGTCAGAGAGCGGGAGAGAGAGAGAGGGGGGCAGTGAGAGGGGGATAGAGAGAGGGGGACAGAGAGAGGGGGCAGAGAGAGAGGGGGCAGAGAGAGAGGGCGACGGAGAGGGGGTCAAAGAGCGGGGGAGAGAGAGAGGGGACAGAGTGAGGGGGACAGGAGAATGGGGACAGTGAGAGGGGGACGGAGAGAGGAGAACAGAGAGAGGGAAACAGAGAGAGGGGGACAGAGAGAGGGGTCGGGGGGCAGAGAGAGCGGGGGCAACAGAGAGGGGGACAGAGTTGGGGGAGAGAGGGGGTCAGAGAGGGTGGGAGAGAGAGGGGACAGATAGAGGGGGACAGAGAGAGAGGTGGACAGAGAGACGGCGACAGAGAGAGGGGGACAGAGAGTGGGGGAGATAGAGGGGGGTCAGAGAGAGAGGGGGTCAGTGAGAGAGAGGGGGACAGAGAGAGAAGGGGGCAGAAAGAGGAGACAGGGAGAGGGGGACAGAGAGAGCGAAGGACATAGAGAGAAGGGGTCAGAGAGGGGGGGACAGAGAGAGCGGGGACAGCGAGAGGGGGGGCAAAGAGAGGGGGAAAAGAGAAAGGTGGGACAGAGAGAAGGGGGATAGAGAGACGGTGACAGAGAGAGGGGGCAGAGGGAGAGAGAGAGAGGGTTACAGTGTGGGGGAGAGAGGGTGGGTCAGAGAGAGAGGGGGACAGAGAGAGAGGGGTACAGAGAGGGGGGCAGAGAGAGAGGGGTCAGAGAGAGGGCGATAGAGAGGGGGGGACAGAGGTTTGGGACAGGGAGAGGGTGGACTGAGAGAGGGGGCAGAGAGACGGGGACAGAGAGAGGGGGTGCAGGAGAGGGGAGCAGAGAGAGAGGGGGCAGAGAGAGGGCGACAGAGAGGGGGTCAGAGAGCGGGGGAGAGAGAGGGGACAGAGAGATGGGGACAGAGAGAGAGGGGGACAGAGAGAGGGTGACAGAGAGAGAGGGGGACAGAGAGAGGGGGTCAGAGAGAGAGGGGGACAGAGAGAGGGGGGGACAAAGAGTGTGGTGGTCAGAGAGAGGGCGACAGAGAGCGGGAGACAGAGAGTGGGGGAGATAGAGGGAGTCAGAGAGAGAGGGGGGAAAGAGAGAGGGGGACAGAGAGAGGGGGGACAGAGAGAGGGGAGACAGAGAGAGGGGAGACAGAGAGAGGGGAGACAGAGAGAGGGGGACAGAGAGAGAGGGGGACAGAGAGAGAGGGGGACAGAGAGAGGGGGACAGAGAGAGAGGGGGACAGAGAGAGGGGGTCAGAGAGAGAGGGGGTCAGAGAGAGAGGGGGACAGAGAGTGTGGTGGTCAGAGAGAGGGCGACAGAGAGCGGGAGACAGAGAGTGGGGGAGATAGAGGGAGTCAGAGAGAGAGGGGTGGAAAGAGAGAGGGGGACAGAGAGAGGGGGGACAGAGAGAGGGGGCAGAGAGAGAGGGGGACAGAGAGACGGGTCGGGGGCAGAGAGTGCGGGGACAGAGAGAGGGCAACAGAGAGGGGGTCAGAGAGCGGGGAGACAGAGGGTCAGAGAGGGTGGGCGAGAGAGGGGACAGATAGAGGGGGACAGAGAGAGACGGGACAGATGGAGAGGGGGACAGAGAGACGGCGACAGAGAGAGGGGGACAGAGAGTGGGGGAGATAGAGAGGGGGTCAGAGAGAGAGGGGGTCAGTGAGAGAGAGGGGGACAGTGAGAGAAGGCGGCAGAAAGAGGAGACAGAGAGAGGGGGACAGAGAGAGAGAAGGACATAGAGAGAAGGGGTCAGAGAGGGGGACACAGAGAGAGGGGGCAGAGAGAGGGGGACAGAGAGTGGGGGGGGGGGGCAGAGAGAGTGGGGGCAGAGAGAGAGGGGGCAGAGAGAAAGGGTGACAGAGAGGGGGTCAGAGAGCGGGAGAGAGAGAGAGGGGGCAGTGAGAGGGGGATAGAGAGAGGGGGACAGAGAGAGGGGGCAGAGAGAGAGGGGGCAGAGAGAGAGGGCGACAGAGAGGGATCAAAGAGGGGGGAGAGAGAGAGGGGACAGAGTGAGGGGGATAGGAGTAAGGGGGACAGAGAGAGGGGGACAGAGAGACGGGTCGGGGGCAGAGAGTGCGGGGACAGAGAGAGGGCAACAGAGAGGGGGTCAGAGAGCGGGGGAGAGAGGGGGTCAGAGAGGGTGGGAGAGAAGGGGACAGATAGAGGGGGACAGAGAGAGACGGGACAGAGTGAGAGGGGGAGAGAGAGACGGCGACAGAGAGAGGGGGACAGAGAGTGGGGGAGATAGTGGGGGGTCAGAGAGAGAGGGGGTCAGTGAGAGAGAGGGGGGCAGAGAGAGAAGGGGCAGAAAGAGGAGACAGAGAGAGGGTGACAGAGAGAGAGAAGGACATAGAGAGAAGGGGTCAGAGAGGGGGGGACAGAGAGAGGGGGGACAGAGAGAGGGGGTGCAAAGAGAGGGTGGAAAGAGAAAGGTGGGACAAAGAGAAGGGGGATAGAGAGACGGAGACAGAGAGAGGGGGCAGAGGGAGAGAGAGAGAGGGGTACAGTGTGGGGGAGAGAGGGTGGGTCAGAGAGAGAGGGGGACAGAGAGAGAGGGGTACAGAGAGGGGGGCAGAGAGAAAGGGGTCAGAGAGAGGGCGATAGGGAGGGGGGGACAGACGTTTGGGACAGGGAGAGGGTGGACTGAGAGAGGGGGCAGAGAGACGGGGACAGAGAGAGGGGGTGCCAGAGAGGGGAGCAGAGAGAGACGGGGCAGAGAGAGGGCGACAGAGAGGGGGTCAGAGAGCGGGGGAGAGAGAGGGGACAGAGAGATGGGGACAGAGAGAGGGGGGGACAGAGAGAGGATGACAGAGAGAGAGGGGGACAGAGAGAGGGGGTCAGAGAGAGAGGGGGACAGAGAGTGTGGTGGTCAGAGAGAGGGCGACAGAGAGCGGGAGACAGAGAGTGGGGGAGATAGAGGGAGTCAGAGAGAGAGGGGGGAAAGAGAGAGGGGGACAGAGAGAGGGGGGACAGAGAGAGGGAGGTCAGAGAGAGGGGCACAGAGAGAGGGGGACAGAGAGAGGGGGACAGAGAGAGGGTGACAGAGAGAGAGGGGGACTGAGAGAGGGGGTCAGAGAGAGAGGGGGTCAGAGAGAGAGGGGGACAGAGAGTGTGGTGGTCAGAGATAGGGCGACAGAGAGCGGGAGACAGAGAGTGGGGGAGATAGAGGGAGTCAGAGAGAGAGGGGTGGAAAGAGAGAGGGGGACAGAGAGAGGGGGGACAGAGAGAGGGGGGGCAGCGAGGGGGGGACAGAGAGAGGGTGACAGAGAGAGAGGGGGACTGAGAGAGGGGGTCAGAGAGAGGGGGGGTCAGAGAGAGAGGGGGACAGAGAGTGTGGTGGTCAGAGATAGGGCGACAGAGAGCGGGAGACAGAGAGTGGGGGAGATAGAGGGAGTCAGAGAGAGAGGGGTGGAAAGAGAGAGGGGGACAGAGAGAGGGGGGACAGAGAGAGGGGGGGCAGCGAGGGGGGGACAGAGAGACGGGTCGGGGGCAGAGAGTGCGGGGACAGAGAGAGGGCAACAGAGAGGGGGTCAGAGAGCGGGGAGACAGGGGGTCAGAGAGGGTGGGCGAGAGAGGGGACAGATAGAGGGGGACAGAGAGAGACGGGACAGAGAGAGAGTGGGACAGAGAGACGGCGACAGAGAGAGGGGGACAGAGAGTGGGGGACAGAGAGTGGGGGACAGAGAGTGGGGGACAGAGAGTGGGGGACAGAGAGTGGGGGTCAGAGAGAGAGGGGTTCAGTGACAGAGAGGGGGACAGAGAGAGAAGGGGGCAGAAAGAGGAGACAGAGAGAGGGGGACATAAAGAGAGAAGGACATAGAGAGAAGGGGTCAGAGAGGGGGACACAGAGAGAGGGGGCAGAGAGAGGGGGCAGAGAGAGAGGGCGACAGAGAGGGATCAAAGAGGGGGAGAGAGAGAGGGGACAGAGTGAGGGGGATAGGAGTAAGGGGGACAGAGAGAGGGGGACAGAGAGACGGGTCGGGGGCAGAGAGTGCGGGGACAGAGAGAGGGCAACAGAGAGGGGTTCAGAGAGCGGGGGAGAGAGGGGGTCAGAGAGGGTGGGAGAGAAGGGGACAGATAGAGGGGGACAGAGAGAGACGGGACAGAGAGAGAGGGGGAGAGAGAGACGGCGACAGAGAGAGGGGGACAGTGAGTGGGGGAGATAGTGGGGTTCAGAGAGAGAGGGGGTCAGTGAGAGAGAGGGGGGCAGAGAGAGAAGGGGCAGAAAGAGGAGACAGAGAGAGGGGGACAGAGAGAGAGAAGGACATAGAGAGAAGGGGTCAGAGAGGGGGGGACAGAGAGAGGGGGGACAGAGAGAGGGGGGGCAAAGAGAGGGGGGAAAGAGAAAGGTGGGACAAAGAGAAGGGGGATAGAGAGACGGTGACAGAGAGAGGGGGCAGAGGGAGAGAGAGAGAGGGGTACAGTGTGGGGGAGAGAGGGTGGGTCAGAGAGAGAGGGGGACAGAGAGAGAGGGGTACAGAGAGGGGGGCAGAGAGAAAGGGGTCAGAGAGAGGGCGATAGAGAGGGGGGGACAGACGTTTGGGACAGGGAGAGGGTGGACTGAGAGAGGGGGCAGAGAGACGGGGACAGAGAGAGGGGGTGCCAGAGAGGGGAGCAGAGAGAGACAGGGCAGAGAGAGGGCGACAGAGAGGGGGTCAGTGAGCGGGGGAGAGAGAGGGGACAGAGAGATGGGGACAGAGAGAGAGGGGGACAGAGAGAGGGTGACCGAGAGAGAGGGGGACAGAGAGAGGGGGTCAGAGAGAGGGGGTCAGAGAGAGAGGGGGACAGAGAGTGTTCTGGTCAGAGAGAGGGCGACAGAGAGCGGGAGACAGAGAGTGGGGGAGATAGAGGGAGTCAGAGAGAGAGGGGGGAAAGAGAGAGGGGGACAGAGAGAGGGGGGACAGAGAGAGGGGGGACAGAGAGAGGGGGGACAGAGAGAGGGGGGACAGAGAGAGGGGGGACAGAGAGAGGGGCACAGAGAGAGGGGGACAGAGAGAGGGGGACAGAGAGAGGGTGACAGAGAGAGAGGGGGACTGAGAGAGGGGGTCAGAGAGAGAGGGGGTCAGAGAGAGAGGGGGTCAGAGAGAGAGGGGGACAGAGAGTGTGGTGGTCAGAGAGAGGGCGACAGAGAGCGGGAGACAGAGAGTGGGGGAGATAGAGGGAGTCAGAGAGAGAGGGGTGGAAAGAGAGAGGGGGACAGAGAGAGGGGGGACAGAGAGATGGGGGCAGAGAGAGGGGGACAGAGAGAGGGGGACAGAGAGAGGGTGAACAGAGAAAGGGGGAACAGAGAGAAGGGGGATAGAATGACGGTGACAGACGGGGGGCAGAGAGAGGGCGATAGAGAGAGGTGTACAGTGTGGGGAAGAGAGAGGGGGTCAGAGAGTGTGGGACAGAGAGTGGGGGGGCAGAGAAAGTGGGTGCAGAGAGAGAGGGGGCAGAGAGAAAGGGTAACAGAGAGGGTGTCAGAGAGCGGGAGAGAGCGAGAGGGGGCAGTGAGAGGGGGATAGAGAGAGGGGGACAGAGAGAGGGGGGCAGAGAGAGAGGGGGTCAGAGAGGGGGGGACAGAGAGAGGGGGACAGAGAGAGGGGGGGCAAAGAGAGGGGGGAAAGAGAAAGGTGGGACAAAGAGAAGGGTGATAGAGAGACGGTGACAGAGAGAGGGGGCAGAGGGAGAGAGAGAGAGGGGTACAGTGTGGGGGAGAGAGGGTGGGTCAGAGAGAGAGGGGGACAGAGAGAGAGGCGTACAGAGAGGGGGGCAGAGAGAAAGGGGTCAGAGAGAGGGCGATAGAGAGGGGGGGACAGACGTTTGGGACAGGGAGAGGGTGGACTGAGAGAGGGGGCAGAGAGACGGGGACAGAGAGAGGGGGTGCCAGAGAGGGGAGCAGAGAGAGACAGGGCAGAGAGAGGGCGACAGAGAGGGGGTCAGTGAGCGGGGGAGAGAGAGGGGACAGAGAGATGGGGACAGAGAGAGAGGGGGACAGAGAGAGGGTGACCGAGAGAGAGGGGGACAGAGAGAGGGGGTCAGAGAGAGAGGGGGACAGAGAGTGTTCTGGTCAGAGAGAGGGCGACAGAGAGCGGGAGACAGAGAGTGGGGGAGATAGAGGGAGTCAGAGAGAGAGGGGGGAAAGAGAGAGGGGGACAGAGAGAGGGGGGACAGAGAGAGGGGGGACAGAGAGAGGGGCACAGAGAGAGGGGGACAGAGTGAGGGGGACAGAGAGAGGGTGACAGAGAGAGAGGGGGACTGAGAGAGGGGGTCAGAGAGAGAGGGGGACAGAGAGAGAGGGGGACAGAGAGTGTGGTGGTCAGAGAGAGGGCGACAGAGAGCGGGAGACAGAGAGTGGGGGAGATAGAGGGAGTCAGAGAGAGAGGGGTGGAAAGAGAGAGGGGGACAGAGAGAGGGGGGACAGAGAGATGGGGGCAGAGAGAGGGGGACAGAGAGAGGGTGAACAGAGAAAGGGGGAACAGAGAGAAGGGGGATAGAATGACGGTGACAGACGGGGGGCAGAGAGAGGGCGATAGAGAGAGGTGTACAGTGTGGGGAAGAGAGAGGGGGTCAGAGAGAGTGGGACAGAGAGTGGGGGGGCAGAGAAAGTGGGTGCAGAGAGAGAGGGGGCAGAGAGAAAGGGTAACAGAGAGGGTGTCAGAGAGCGGGAGAGAGCGAGAGGGGGCAGTGAGAGGGGGATAGAGAGAGGGGGACAGAGAGAGGGGGGCAGAGAGAGAGGGGGTCAGAGAGGGGGGCACAGAGAGAGGGGGACAGAGAGAGGGGGGGCAAAGAGAGGGGGGAAAGAGAAAGGTGGGACAAAGAGAAGGGGGATAGAGAGACGGTGACAGAGTGAGGGGGCAGAGGGAGAGAGAGAGAGGGGTACAGTGTGGGGGAGAGAGGGTGGGTCAGAGAGAGAGGGGGACAGAGAGAGAGGGGTACAGAGAGGGGGGCAGAGAGAAAGGGGTCAGAGAGAGGGCGATAGAGAGGGGGGGACAGACGTTTGGGACAGGGAGAGGGTGGACTGAGAGAGGGGGCAGAGAGACGGGGACAGAGAGAGGGGGTGCCAGAGAGGGGAGCAGAGAGAGACAGGGCAGAGAGAGGGCGACAGAGAGGGGGTCAGTGAGCGGGGGAGAGAGAGGGGACAGAGAGATGGGGACAGAGAGAGAGGGGGACAGAGAGAGGGTGACCGAGAGAGAGGGGGACAGAGAGAGGGGGTCAGAGAGAGAGGGGGACAGAGAGTGTTCTGGTCAGAGAGAGGGCGACAGAGAGCGGGAGACAGAGAGTGGGGGAGATAGAGGGAGTCAGAGAGAGAGGGGGGAAAGAGAGAGGGGGACAGAGAGAGGGGGGACAGAGAGAGGGGGGACAGAGAGAGGGGGGACAGAGAGAGGGGGGACAGAGAGAGGGGGACAGAGAGAGGGGGACAGAGTGAGGGGGACAGAGAGAGGGTGACAGAGAGAGAGGGGGACTGAGAGAGGGGGGGACTGAGAGAGGGGGGGTCAGAGAGAGAGGGGGACAGAGAGTGTGGTGGTCTGAGAGAGGGCGACAGAGAGCGGGAGACAGAGAGTGGGGGAGATAGAGGGAGTCAGAGAGAGAGGGGTGGAAAGAGAGAGGGGGACAGAGAGAGGGGGGACAGAGAGATGGGGGCAGAGAGAGGGGGACAGAGAGAGGGTGAACAGAGAAAGGGGGAACAGAGAGAAGGGGGATAGAATGACGGTGACAGACGGGGGGCAGAGAGAGGGCGATAGAGAGAGGTGTACAGTGTGGGGAAGAGAGAGGGGGTCAGAGAGAGTGGGACAGAGAGTGGGGGGGCAGAGAAAGTGGGTGCAGAGAGAGAGGGGGCAGAGAGAAAGGGTAACAGAGAGGGTGTCAGAGAGCGGGAGAGAGAGAGAGGGGGCAATGAGAGGGGGATAGAGAGAGGGGGACAGAGAGAGGGGGGCAGAGAGAGAGGGGGCAGAGAGAGAGGGCGACAGAGAGGGGGTCAAAGAGCGGGGGAGAGAGAGAGGGGACAGAGTGAGGGGGACAGGAGAATGGGGACAGAGAGAGGGGGACAGAGAGAGGAGAACAGAGAGAGGGAAACAGGGAGAGGGGGACAGAGAGAGGGGTCGGGGGGGCATAGAAAGCGGGGGCAACAGAGAGGGGGTCAGAGATGGGGGAGAGAGGGGGTCAGAGAGGGTGGGAGAGAGAGGGGACAGATAGAGGGGGACAGAGAGAGAGGTGGACAGAGAGACGGCGACAGAGAGAGGGGGACAGAGAGTGGGGGAGATAGAGGGGGGTTTGAGAGAGAGGGCGTCAGTGAGAGAGAGGGGGACAGAGAGAGAAGGGGGCAGAAAGAGGAGACAGAGAAAGGGGGACAGAGAGAGAGAAGGACATAGAGAGAAGGGGTCAGAGAGGGGGGGACAGAGAGAGGGGGGACAGCGAGAGGCGGGCAAAGAGAGGGGGAAAAGAGAAAGGTGGGACAGAGAGAAGGGGGATAGAGAGACGGTGACAGAGAGAGGGGCAGAGGGAGAGAGAGGGGTACAGTGTGGGGGAGAGAGGGTGGGTCAGAGAGAGAGGGGGACAGAGAGAGAGGGGTAGAGAGAGGGGGGCAGAGAGAGAGGGGTCAGAGAGAGGGCGATAGAGAGGGGGGGACAGAGGTTTGGGACAGTGAGAGGGTGGACTGAGAGAGGGGGCAGAGAGACGGGGACAGAGAGAGGGGGTGCAGGAGAGGGGAGCAGAGAGAGACGGGGCAGAGAGAGGGCGACAGAGAGGGGGTCAGAGAGCGGGGGAGAGAGAGGGGACAGAGAGATGGGGACAGAGAGAGAGGGGGACAGAGAGAGGGTGACAGAGAGAGAGGGGGATAGAGAGAGGGGGTCAGAGAGAGAGGGGGACAGAGAGTGTGGTGGTCAGAGAGAGGGCGACAGAGAGCGGGAGACAGAGAGTGTGGGAGATAGAGGGAGTCAGAGAGAGAGGGGGGAAGAGAGAGGGGGACAGAGAGAGGGGGACAGAGAGAGGGTGACAGAGAGAGAGGGGGATAGAGAGAGGGGGTCAGAGAGAGAGGTGGTCAGAGAGAGGGCGACAGAGAGCGGGAGACAGAGAGTGTGGGAGATAGAGGGAGTCAGAGAGAGAGGGGGGAAGAGAGAGGGGGACAGAGAGAGGGGGACAGAGAGAGGGGGACAGAGAGAGAGGGGGACAGAGAGAGAGGGGGACAGAGAGAGAGGGGGACAGAGAGAGAGGGGGACAGAGAGAGAGGGGGACAGAGAGAGGGGGTCAGAGAGAGAGGGGGTCAGAGAGAGAGGGGGACAGAGAGTGTGGTGTTCAGAGAGAGGGCGACAGAGAGCGGGAGACAGAGAGTGGGCGAGATAGAGGGAGTCAGAGAGAGAGGGGGGAAAGAGAGAGGGGGACATAGAGAGGGGGGACAGAGAGAGGGGGGACAGAGAGAGGGGGGACAGAGAGAGAGTGGGCAGAGAGAAAGGGTAACAGAGAGGGTGTCAGAGAGCGGGAGAGAGAGGGGGGCAGTGAGAGGGGGATAGAGAGAGGGGGGCAGAGAGAGAGGGGGCAGAGAGAGAGGGCGACAGAGAGGGGGTCAAAGAGCGGGGGAGAGAGAGAGGGGACAGAGTGAGGGGGACAGGAAAATGGGGACAGAGAGAGGGGGACAGAGAGAGGAGAACAGAGTGAGGGAAACAGAGAGAGGGGGCCAGAGAGAGGGGTCGGGGGGCAGAGAGAGCGGGGGCAGAGAGAGGCAACAGAGAGGGGGTCAGAGATGGGGGAGAGAGGGGGTCAGAGAGGGTGGGAGAGAGAGGAGACAGATAGAGGGGGACAGAGAGAGAGGGGGCCAGAGAGACGGCGACAGAGAGAGGGGGACGGAGAGTGGGGGAGATAGAGGGGGGTCAGAGAGAGAGGGGGTCAGTGAGAGAGAGGGGGACAGAGAGAGAAGGGGGCAGAAAGAAGAGATAGAGAGAGGGGGACCGAGAGAGAGAAGGACATAGAGAGAAGGGGTCAGAGAGGGGGGGACAGAGAGAGGGGGGACAGAGAGAGGGGGGACAGAGAGAGGGGGGACAGAGAGAGGGGGAAAAGAGAAAGGTGGGACAGAGAGAAGGGGATAGAGAGACGGTGACAGAGAGAGGGGGCAAAGGGAGAGAGAGAGAGGGGTACAGTGTGGGGGAGAGAGGGTGGGTCAGAGAGAGAGTGGGCAGAGAGAGAGGGGTACAGAGAGGGGGGCAGAGAGAGAGGGGGCAGAGAGAGGGCGATAGAGAGGGGGGACAGAGGTTTGGGACAGGGAGAGGGTGGACTGAGAGAGGGGGCAGAGAGAGGGCGACAGAGAGGGGGTCAGAGAGCGGGGGAGAGAGAGGGGACAGAGAGATGGGGACAGAGAGAGAGGGGGACAGAGAGAGGGTGACAGAGAGAGAGGGGGACAGAGAGAGGGGGTCAGAGAGAGAGGGGGACAGAGAGTGTGGTGGTCAGAGAGAGGGCGACAGAGAGCGGGAGACAGAGAGTGGGGGAGATAGAGGGAGTCAGAGAGAGAGGGGGGAAAGAGAGAGGGGGACAGAGAGAGGGGGGACAGAGAGAGGGGAGACAGAGAGAGGGGGACAGAGAGAGAGGGGGACAGAGAGAGAGGGGGACAGAGAGAGGGGGGGACAGAGAGAGGGGGACAGAGTGAGGGTGACAGAGAGAGAGGGGGACAGAGAGAGAGGGTCAGAGAGAGAGGGGGACAGAGAGAAGGGGGATAGAATGACGGTGACAGACGGGGGGGCAGAGAGAGGGATATAGAGAGAGGGGTACAGAGTGGGGAAGAGAGAGGGGGTCAGAGAGAGTGGGACAGAGAATGGGGGGGCAGAGAGAGTGGGTGCAGAGAGAGAGAGGGGGCAGAGAGAAGGGGTAACAGAGAGGGGTCAGAGAGCGGGAGAGAGAGAGAGGGGGCAGTGAGAGGGGGATAGAGAGAGAGGGACAGAGAGAGGGGGGCAGAGAGAGAGGGGGCAGAGAGAGTGGGCGACAGCGAGGGGGTCAAAGAGCGGGGTAGGGAGAGAGGGGACAGAGTGAGGGGGACAGGAGAATGGGGACAGAGAGAGGGGGACAGAGAGAGGAGAACAGAGAGAGGAGAACAGAGAGAGGGGGACAGAGAGAGGGGTCGGGGGGCAGAGAGAGCGGGGGCAGAGAGAGGGCAACAGAGATGGGGTCAGAGATGGGGGAGAGAGGGGGTCAGAGAGGGTGGGAGAGAGAGGGGACAGATAGAGGGGGACAGAGAGAGTGGGGGACAGAGAGACGGCGACAGAGAGAGGGGGACGGAGAGTGGGGGAGATAGAGGGGGTCAGAGAGAGAGGGGGTCAGTGAGAGAGAGGGGGACAGAGAGAGAAGGGGGCACAAAGGGGAGACAGAGAGAGGGGGACAGAGAGAGAGGAGGACAGAGAGAGAAGGGGTCAGAGAGGGGGGGGCAGAGAGAGGGGGGACAGAGAGAGGGGGGACAAAGAGAGGGGGAATAGAGAAAGGTGGGACAGAGAGAAGGGTGATAGAGAGACGGTGACAGAGAGAGGGGGCAGAGGGAGAGAGAGAGAGGGGTACAGTGTCGGGGAGAGAGCGTGGGTCAGAGAGAGGGGGACAGAGAGTGGGCGGATGGAGAGAGTGGGGAATAGAGAGAGTGGGGGCAACAGAGAGAGAGGGGGACAGAGAGGGGGGCAGAGAGAGAGGGGTCAGAGAGAGGGCGACAGAGAGGGGTTCAGAGAGAGGGGGAGAGAGAGGGGACAGAGAAATGGGGGCAGAGAGAGCGCAACAGAGAGAGAGCGGGCAGAGAGAGAGGGGGCAGAGAGAGGGGGACAGAGAGACGGCGACAGAGAGAGGGGGGCAGTGAGGTGGTACAGGGAGAGGTGGGTGTGAGAGAGTGGGGGTCAGAGAGAGGGCGACAGAGAGAGGGGGACAGAGAATGGGGGAGAGAGCGGGGGTCAGAGAGAGAGGGGGACAGAGAGAGAGGGGGACAGAAAGAGGCGACAGAGAGAGGGTGGCAGAAAGGTGGACAGAGAGAGGGGGGGGCAGAGAGAGGGGGCCAAAGAGAGAGGAGGCCAGATAGTGGGGGAGATAGAGAGAGCGGGGCAGAGAGAGATGGGGACAGAGAGAGGGGGAACAGAGAGAGGGGGAACAGAGTGGTGGGCAGAGACAGGAGGGGACAGAGGAGGGGTCAGAGAGATGGTGATTGGGAGGGGGCAGAGAGAGGGAGACAGAGAGGGGAGACAGAGAGAGGGGGACAGAGAGAGGGAGACAGAGAGAGGGGGACAGAGAGAGGGGGACAGACCGAGGGGGGACAGAGAGAGGGGGACAGAGGGAGGGGGACAGACCGAGGGAGGACAGAGAGAGGGGGACAGAGGGAGGGGGACAGACCGAGGGAGGACAGAGAGGGGTGGACGGTGGGGAACAGAGAGATGGTGACTGAGAGGGGGCAGAGAGAGGGCTACAGAGAGGGGGGGACCGAGGTTTGGGACAGAGAGAGGGTGGACTGAGAGAGGGGGCAGAGAGACGGGGACAGAGAGAGAGGGGGGACAGAGAGACAGTGACAGAGACGGGGCAGTGAGGGGGGGAAAGAGAGAGGGGAGGACGAGGGGGACAGAGAGAGGGGGACAGAGAGGGGACATTGAGGGGGGGACAGAGAGAGGGGGGGACGAAGGGGACAGAGAGAGGGGGGACAGATAAACTGTGACAGAGAGAGGGCAGAGAGCGGGCGACAGAGAGGGGTGGACGGGGGGCGAACAGAGAGACGGTGACTGAGAGGGAGCAGAGAGACGGGGACAGAGAGAGGGGGACAGAGAGACGGTGACTGAGAGGGGGCAGAGAGAGGGCGACAGAGATGGGGGAACAGAGAGCGGGGAACAGAGCGAGGGGGCAGAGAGAGGGGGTCAGAGAGAGAGACGGATAGAGAGAGAGAGGGTGACAGAGAGAGAGGGGACAGAGAGAGAGAGGACAGAGGGGTGAGGGGGGACCTGAGTGGGGGAGGGGCAGAGAGAGGGAGACAGAGCGAGAGGGAACAGAGGGAGGGGGGACAGAGAGATGGTGACAGAGAGATGGTGACAGAGAGAGGAGGGACAGAGAGAGGGGGACAGAGAGAGAGGGGGACAGAGAGAGGGAGAACAGAGAGAGGGGGACAGAGAGAGGGGGACAGAGAGAGGGGGACAGAGAGAGGGGGGGACAGAGAGAGGGGGACAGAGAGAGAGGGGTCAGAGAGAGGGGGACAGAGAGAGGGGGTCAGAGAGAGAGAGGGACAGAGAGTGTGGTGGTCAGAGAGAGGGGGACAGAGAGTGGGAGAACAGAGAGAGAGGGGGAGATAGAGGGAGTCAGAGAGAGAGGAGGGAAAGAGAGAGGGGGACTTAGAGAGGGGGGACATTGAGTGGGGGGACAGAGAGAGGGGGACAGAGAGAGGGGGACAGAGAGAGGGGGACAGAGAGAGGGTGAACAGAGAAAGGGGGAACAGAGAGAAGGGGGGATAGAATGACGGTGACAGATGGGGGGTGCAGAGAGAGGGAGATTGAGAGAGGGGTACAGAGTGGGGGAGACGGAGGGGGTCAGAGAGAGTGGGACAGAGAGTGGGGGGGCAGAGAGAGTGGGGGCAGAGAGAGAGGGGGCAGAGAGAAAGGGTGACAGAGAGGGGGTCAGAGAGCGGGAAAGAGAGAGAGGGGCAGTGAGAGGGGGATAGAGAGAGGGGGACAGAGAGAGGGGGCAGAGAGAGAGGGGGCAGAGAGAGAGGGCGACAGAGAGGGGGTCAAAGAGCGGGAGAGAGAGAGAGAGGGGACAGAGTGAGGGGGACAGGAGTAAGGGGGACAGAGAGAGGGGGACAGAGAGAGGGTTCGGGGGCAGAGAATGCGGGGACGGAGAGAGGGCAACAGAGAGGGGGTCAGAGAGCGGGGGAGAGAGGGGGTCAGAGAGGGTGGGAAAGAGAGGGGACAGATAGAGGGGGACAGAGAGAGACGGGACAGAGAGAGAGGGGGACAGAGAGACGGCGACAGAGAGAGGGGGACAGAGAGTGGGGGAGATATGGGGGGGTCAGAGAGAGAGGGGGTCAGTGAGAGAGAGGGGGACAGAGAGAGAAGGGGGCAGAAAGAGGAGACAGAGAGAGAGGGGGACTGAGAGAGAGAAGGACAGAGAGAGAAGGGGTCAGAGAGGGGGGGGCAGAGAGGGGGGACAGAGAGAGGGGGGCAAAGAGAGGGTGAAAAGAGAAAGGTGGGACAGAGAGAAGGGGGATAGAGAGACGGAGATAGAGAGAGGGGGCAGAGGGAGAGAGAGAGGGGTACAGTGTGGGGGAGAGAGGGTGGGTCAGAGAGAGAGGGGGACAGAGAGAGGGGTACAGAGAGGGGGGCAGAGAGAGAGGGGGCAGAGAGAGGGCGATAGAGAGGGGGACAGAGATTTGAGACAGGGAGAGGGTGGACTGAGAGAGGGGGCAGAGAGACGGGGACAGAGAGAGGGGGACAGAGAGGGTGTCAGAGAGAGAGGGGGCAGAGAGAGGGCGACAGAGAGGGGTCAGAGAGCGGGGGAGAGAGAGGGGTCAGAGAGATGGGGACAGAGAGAGGGCGACAGAGAGAGAGTGGGCAGAGAGAGAGGGGGCAGAGAGAGAGGGGGCAGAGAGAGGGGGACAGAGAGACGGCAACAGAGAGAGGGGCGAAAGAGAGGGGGGGGGCTGTGAGGTGGTACAGGGAGAGGCGGGTGTGAGAGAGTGGGGGTCCGATAGAGGGAGACAGAGAGTGGGGGAGAGAGAGGGGGTCAGAGAGAGAGGGGGTCAGAGAGAGAGGGAGGCAGAAAGTGGCGACAGAGAGAGGGGGCAGGTAGGAGGACAGAGAGAGGGGGCAGAGAGTGGGGGCCAGAGAGAGAGGAGGCCAGAGACAGGGGGGCAGAGAGAGAGGAGGAACAGAGATTGCGGGAGATAGAGAGAGCGGTGCAGAGAGAGATGGGGACAGAGAGAGGGGGAACAGAGAGAGTGGGGGACGGAGAGTGGGGGGGCAGAGAGAGCGGGGGCAGAGAGAGGGCAACAGAGAGGGGGTCAGAGAGCGGGGGAGAGAGGGCGTCAGAGAGGGTGGGAGAGATAGGTGACAGATAGAGGGGAACAGAGAGAGACGGGACAGAGAGAGAGGGGGACAGAGAGACGGCCACAGAGAGAGGGGGACAGAGAGTGGGGGAGATAGAGGGATGTCAGAGAGAGAGGGGGTCAGTGAGAGAGGGGGGACAGAGAGAGAAGGGGGCAGAAAGAGGAGACAGAGAGAGGGGGACAGAGAGAGAGGAGTACAGAGAGAGAAGGGGTCAGAGAGAGGGGGGGACAGAGAGGTGGGCAGAGAGAGAGGGGTCAGAGAGAGGGCGACAGAGAGGGGGACAGAGAGTGGGCGGATGGAGAGAGTGGGGGATAGAGAGAGGGGGGACAGAGAGGGGGGCAGAGAGAGAGGGCAGAGAGAGGGAGACAGAGAGGGGGTCAGAGAGAGGGGGAGAGAGGGGACAGAGAGATGGGGACCGAGAGAGGGCGACAGAGAGAGAGGGGACAGAGAGAGAGGGGGCAGAGAGGGGGCAGAGATAGAGGTGGAAGAGAGAGGGGGACAGAGAGACGGCGACAGAGAGAGGGGCGACAGAGAGAGGGGGGCAGTGAGGTGGTACAGGGAGAGGCGGGTGTGAGACAGTGGGTGTCAGAGAGAGGGCGGCAGAGAGAGGGGGACAGAGAGTGGGGGAGAGAGAGGGGGTCAGAGAGAGAGTGGGAGAGGGAGAGAGGGGGCAGAAAGAGGCGACAGAGAGAGGGGGCAGATAGGAGGACTAGAGAGGGGCGCAGAGGGTGGGGGCCAGAGAGAGAGGAGGCCAGAGACAGGGGGCAGAGAGAGGGGGAACAGAGAGTGGGGGAGATAGAGAGAGCGGGGCAGAGAGAGATGGGGACAGAGAGAGGGGGAACAGAGAGAGTGGGGGACAGAGAGGGGGGGACAGAGAGGGGGGCTTCAGAGAGAGGGGGAACAGAGAGGGGGCACAGAGAGGGGGGGACAGAGAGGGGGGGACAGAAGGGGGGACAGAGAGATGGTGACTGGGAGGGGGCAGAGAGAGGGAGACAGAGAGGGGGGACAGAGAGAGGGGGACAGAGAGAGGGGGACAGAGAGAGGGGGACAGAGAGAGGGGAACAGAGGGAGGGGGACAGACCGAGGGAGGACAGAGAGAGGGAGGACAGAGGGAGGGGGACAGACCGAGGGAGGACAGCGAGGGGTGGACGGGGGGGGAACAGAGAGATGGTGACTGAGAGGGGGCAGAGAGAGGGCTACAGAGAGGGGGGGACAGAGGTTTGGGACAGAGAGAGGGTGGACTGAGAGAGGGGGCAGTGATGGGGGACAGAGTGAGGGGGGACAGAGAGACAGTGACAGAGAGGGGGCAGTGATGGGGGACAGAGAGAGGGGAGGACGAGGGGGACAGAGAGAGGGCGGACAGAGAGGGGACAGTCAGGTGGGGACAGAGAGAGGGGGGACGAGGGGGACAGAGAGAGGGGGAACAGAGAAAATGTGACAGAGAGAGGGCAGAGAGCGGGCGACAGAGAGGGGTGGACGGGGGGGCGAACAGAGAGACGGTGACTGAGAGGGGGCAGAGAGACGGGGACAGAGAGAGGGGGACAGAGAGACGGTGACTGAGAGGGGGCAGAGAGAGGGCGATAGAGATGGGGGAACAGAGAGCGGGGAACAGAGCGAGGGGGCAGAGAGAGGCGTTCAGAGAGAGAAACGGATAGAGAGAGAGGGTGACAGAGAGAGAGGGGGCAGAGAGAGAGAGGATAGAGGGGGGAGGGGGGACCAGGGTGGGGGGGTTGGCAGAGAGAGGGGGACAGAGCGAGAGGGAACAGAGGGAGAAGGGACAGAGAGATGGTGACAGAGTGGAGGCAGAGAGAGGAGGGACAGAGAGAGGGGGACGAGAGAGAGGAGGACAGAGAGAGGGGAACAGAGAGAGAGGGGGACAGAGAGAGGGGGACAGAGAGAGGGGACAGAGCGAGGAGGGACAGAGAGGGGGAGAGAGAGAGGGGGACAGAGAGAGGGGGACAGAGAGAGGATGGACAGAGAGAGTGGGACAGAGAGAGAGGGGGACAGAGAGTGGGAGAACAGAGAGAGAGGGGGACAGAGAGAGGGTGACAGAGAGAGAGAGGGGGAGAGAGAGAAGCAGAGAGAGGGTGACAGAGAGTTGGGGAGATAGAGTGGGTCTGAGAGTGAGAACAGAGAGAGGGGTACAGAGTGAGAGAGACAGGGGGAGTAAGAGAGGTGGTGTCAGAGAGAGGGGAACAGAGAGTGGGTGGATGGAGAGAGTGGGGGACAGAGAGAGATAGAGGAGACAGAGAGAGGGGGACAGAGAGAGGGGGCAGAGAGAGGGCGACAGAAAGAGAGGGGATAGAGGGGGGGGCACAGAGAGAGGGGGGACAGAGAGTGAGGGGGCAGAAAGAGGCGGCAGAGAGAGGGTGCCAGATAGCGATTGGGCCAAAGAGAGAGGAGGCCAGAGCCAGGGGGGCAGAGAGAGGGGGGCAGAGAGAGAGGGGGAACAGAGAGTGGGGGAGATAGAGAGAGAGAGGGGCACAGAGCGATGGGGCCAGACAGAGAGGGACAGAGTGCGGGGGGCAGAGAGAGAGGGACAGAGAGAGGAGGACAGAGAGAGGGGGCAGAGAGAGAAGGGAAAGAGAGAGGGGCAGAGAGAGGGTGACAGGGAGTTGGGGAGATAGAGGGGGTCAGAGAGAGGGAACAGAGAGAGGGGTACAGAGAGTGGGGGGATGGAGAGAGTGGGGGACAGAGAGAGGGCAGAGAGACAGGGAGAGATAGAGGGGACAGAGAGAGGGGGACAGCGAGAGAGGGGGACAGAGAGAGGGGGACAGAGAGGGGGTGACAGAGAGAGGGGGGACAGAGAGAGGGGGACAGAGAGAGAGGCGGGTGGGAGAGAGAGGGGGACAGAGATGGGGGAACAGAGAGAACGGGACTGAGATAGTGGGGGACAGAGAGAGAGGGGGACAGAGGGGGACAGAGAGTGGGGAGATGGAGAGAGTGGGGGACAGAGAGAGAGAGGGGGGGACAGAGAGAGCGGGCGACAGAGAGGGGGTCAGAGAGCGGGGGGAGAGAGAGGACACAGAGAGAGGGGGACAGAGAGAGGGGGGGACAGAGGGGGAGAACAGAGAGAGAGAGGGGGACAGAGAGAGAGGGGGACAGAGAGAGAGGGGGACAGAGAGAGAGGGGGGCAGAGAGAGAGGGGCACAGAGAGAGCCGGCGACAGAGAGGGGGTCAGAGAGCGGGGAGAGAGAGAGGACACAGAGAGAGGGGGACGGGGGTCAGAGAGAGGGGGGCAGAGAGAGAGGGTGCAGAGAGAGAGGGGGCAGAGAGAGAGGGGGCAGAAAGAGAGGAGGACAGAGGGGGGTCAGAGAGCGGGAGAGAGAGAGAGGGGACAGTGAGATGGGGATAGAGAGAGGGGGACAGAGAGAGGGGACAGAGAGAGAGAGGGAGACAGAGGGGGGTCAAAGAGCAGGGGAGAGAGAGCGGGGACAGAGAGAGGGAGACAGAGAGAGGGGAACAGAGAGAGAGGGGAAGAGAGAGGGGTCGGGTGGCAGAGAGAGTGGGACAGAGAGAGTGGGACAGAGAGAGGGGCGACAGCGATAGAGGGCAACAGAGAGAGGGGGACAGAGAGCGGGGTAGATCGAGCGGGGTCAGAGAGAGGGGACGACAGAGAGAGAGGGGGCAGAAAGAGGCAACAGAGAGAGGGGGACAGAGAGAGAGGGGGCAGAGAGAGGGAGGGACAAAGAGAGGGGGAACACAGAAAGGTGGGACAGAGAGAAGGGGGGATAGAGAGACGGTGACAGCGAGAGGGGGCAGAGAGAGGGAGACAGAGAGAGGGAGACAGAGAGGGGGGACAGAGAGGGGGGACAGAGAGGGGGGACAGAGAGGGGGGACAGAGAGGGGGGACAGAGAGGGGGGACAGAGAGAGAGGGGGACAGAGAGAGGGGGGACAAAGAGAGGGGGAACAGAGAAAGGTGGGACAGAGAGAAGGGGGGATAGAGAGACGGTGACAGAGAGAGGGGGCAGAGAGAGGGAGACAGAGAGGGGGGACAAAGAAGGGGGGACGGGAGGGACAGAGAGAGAGGGGGTCAGAGAGAGGCAGTACAGAGAGAGGGGGGATCAGAGAGATAGGGGGTCAGAGAGAGAGGGGTCAGAGAGAGACGGGGTACAGAGAGAGAGGGGAACAGAGGGGGGGCAGAGGGGGGGGCCCGAGAAGGAACAGAGAGAGGGGGAGAGAGAGAGGGGGAAGAAAGAGGGGGGCCAGAGAGAGAAAGGGCAGAGAGACGGTGACAGAGACGGGGCAGAGAGAGGCCAACAAAGAGAGGTGACAGTGAAGTGGGGGGGGGGACAGAGAGAGGGAGGACGGGGGGGCGAACAGAGAGCCGGTGACTGAGAGGGGACAGTGAGGGGGGGACAGAGAGAGGGGTGGACGAGGGGGACAGAGAGAGGGGGGACAGAGAAACTGTGACAGAGAGGGGGCAGAGAGCGGGCGACAGAGAGGGGTGGACGGGGGGGGGGACAGAGAGACGGTGACTTAGAGAGGGCAGAGAGACGGTGACAGAGGGGGGGCAGAGAGAGGGCGATAGAGATGGGGGAACAGAGAGCGGGGAACAGAGCGAGGGGGCAGAGAGAGGGGATCAGAGAGAGAGGGATAGAGAGAGGGGGACAGAGAGAGAGGGGACAGAGAGAGAGGGAAGAGAGGGGGGAGGGGGGAACCAGAGTGGGGGTGCAGAGAGAGGGGGACAGAGCGAGAGGGAACAGAGGGAGAGGGGACAGAGAGATGGTGACAAAGTGGGGGCAGAGAGAGGAGGGACAGAGAGAGGGAGAACAGAGAGAGAGGGGGACAGAAGGAGAGGGGGACAGAGAGAGAGAGGGGGACAGAGAGAGGGGTCGGGGGGCAGAGAGAGCGGGGGCAGAGAGAGGGCAACAGAGAGGGGGTCAGAGAGCGGGGGAGAGAGGGGGTCAGAGAGGGTGGGAGAGAGAGGGGACAGATAGAGGGGGACAGAGAGAGACGGGACAGAGAGAGAGGGGGACAGAGAGAGAGGGGGACAGAGAGAGAGGGGGACAGAGAGAGGGGACAGAGAGAGAGAGGGAGACAGAGGGGGGTCAAAGAGCAGGGGAGAGAGAGAGGGGACAGAGAGAGGGGGACAGAGAGAGGGGAACAGAGAGAGGGGAACAGAGAGAGAGGGGACAGAGAGAGGGGTCGGGGGGCAGAGAGAGTGGGACAGAGAGAGTGGGACAGAGAGAGGGGCGACAGCGAGAGAGGGCAACAGAGAGAGGGGGTCAGAGAGCGGGGTAGATAGAGAGGGGTCAGAGACAGGGGGCGACAGAGAGAGAGGGCAGAAAGAGGCAACAGAGAGAGGGGGACAGAGAGAGAGGGGGACAGAGAGAGGGAGGGACAAAGAGAGGGGGAACACAGAAAGGTGGGACAGAGAGAAGGGTGGATAGAGAGACGGTGACAGCGAGAGGGGGCAGAGAGAGGGAGACAGAGAGGGGGGACAGAGAGGGGGGACAGAGAGGGGGGACAGAGGGGGGGCAGAGAGAGAGGGTGACAGAGAGGGGGGGACAAAGAGAGGGGGAACAGAGAAAGGTGGGACAGAGAGAAGGGGAGATAGAGAGACGGTGACAGAGAGAGGGGGCAGAGAGAGGGAGACAGAGAGGGGGACAGAGAAGGGGGGACGGGGGGGACAGAGAGAGAGGGGGTCAGAGAGAGGCAGTACAGAGAGAGGGGGGATCAGAGAGAGAGGGGGTCAGAGAGAGAGGGGTAAGAGAGAGAGGGGGTACAGGGAGAGAGGGGAACAGGGGGGGGGGGCAGAGGGGGTGGGGGACCCGAGAGGGAACAGAGAGAGGGGGAGAGAGAGAGGGGGCAGAAAGAGGGGGGCCAGAGAGAGAAGAGGCAGAGAGACGGTGACAGAGACGGGGCAGAGAGAGGCCAACAAAGAGAGGGGACAGTGAAGGGGGGGACAGAGAGAGGGGGGACGGGGGGGCGAACAGAGAGCCGGTGACTGAGAGGGGACAGTGATGGGGGGGGACAGAGAGAGGGGTGGACGAAGGGGACAGAGAGAGGGGGGACAGAGAAACTGTGACAGAGAGGGGGCAGAGAGCGGGCGATAGAGAGGGGTGGACGGGGGGGAACAGAGAGACGGTGATTGAGAGGGGGCAGAGAGACGGAGACAGGGGGGTGGACAGAGAGAGGGCGATAGAGATGGGGGAACAGAGAGCGGGGAACAGAGCGAGGGGGCAGAGAGAGGGGATCAGAGAGAGAGGGATAGAGAGAGAGGGGGCCAGAGAGAGAGGGGTCAGAGAGAGAGGGAACAGAGGGGGGAGGGGGGAACCAGAGTGGGGGTGCAGAGAGAGGAGGACAGAGCGAGAGGGAACAGAGGGAGAGGGGACAGAGAGATGGTGACAGAGTGGGGGCACAGAGAGGAGGGACAGAGAGAGGGAGAACAGAGAGAGAGCGGGACAGAGGGAGAGGGGGACAGAGAGAGACGGGGTCAGAGAGAGAGGGGGACAGAGAGAGAGGGGGACAGAGAGAGGGGTCGGGGGGCAGAGAGTGCGGGGGCAGAGAGAGGGCAACAGAGAGGGTGTCAGAGAGCGGGGGAGAGAGGGGGTCAGAGAGGGTGGGAGAGAGAGGGGACAGATAGAGGGGACAGAGAGATACGGGACAAAGAGAGAGGGGGACAGAGAGACGGCGACAGAGAGAGGGGGACAGAGAGTGGGTGAGATAGAGGGGCGGTCAGAGGGAGAGGGGGTCAGTGAGAGAGAGGGGACAGAGAGAGAAGGGGGCAGAGAAAGGTGGGACAGAGAGAAGGGGGACAGAGAGACGGTGACAGAGAGAGGGGGCAGAGGGAGAGAAAGAGAGGGGTACAGTGTGGGGGAGAGAGGGTGGGTCAGAGAGAGAGGGGGACAGAGAGTGGGCGGATGGAGAGAGTGGGGGATTGAGAGAGAGGGGGGACAGAGAGAGAGGGGACAAAGAGGGGGGCAGAGAGAGAGGGGGCAGAGAGAGGGCGACAGAGAGGGGGACAGAGAGTGGGCGGATGGAGAGAGTGGGGGATAGAGAGAGAGGGGGGGACAGAGAGGGCGGCAGAGAGAGAGGGGGCAGAGAGAGTGCGACAGAGAGGGGGTCAGAGAGAGGGGGAGAGAGAGGGGACAGAGAGATGGAGACAGAGAGAGGGCGACAGAGAGAGAGGGGGCAGAGAGAGAGGGGGCAGAGAGAGAGGGGGCAGAGAGAGAGGGGGCAGAGAGAGGGGGACAGAGAGACGGCGACAGAGAGAGGGGCGACAGAGAGAGGGGCGACAGAGAGAGGGGGGCTGTGAGGTGGTACATGGAGAGGCGGGTGTGAGAGAGTGGGTGTCAGAGAGAGGGCGGCAGAGAGAGGGGGACAGAGAGTGGGGGAGAGAGAGGGGGTCAGGGAGAGAGAGGGGGTCAGAGAGAGAGGGGGTCAGAGAGAGAGGGGGGCAGAAAGAGGCGACAGAGAGAGGGGGCAGATAGGAGGACAGAGAGAGGGGCAGAGAGTGGGGGCCAGAGAGAGAGGAGGCCAGAGACAGGGGGGCAGAGAGAGAGGAGGAACAGAGAGTGGGGGAGATAGAGAGAGCGGGGCAGAGAGAGATGGGGACAGAGAGAGGGGGAACAGAGAGAGTGGGGTACAGAGAGTGGGGGGCAGAGAGAGCGGGGGCAGAGAGAGGGCAACAGAGAGGGGGTCAGAGAGCGGGGGAGAGAGGGGGTCAGAGAGGGTGGGAGAGAGGGGACAGATAGAGGGGAACAGAGAGAGACGGGACAGAGAGAGAGGGGGACAGAGAGACGGCGACAGAGAGAGGGGGACAGAGAGTGGGGGAGATAGAGGGGGGTCAGAGAGGGGGGGTCAGTGAGAGAGAGGGGGACAGAGAGAGAAGGGGGCAGTAAGAGGATCATAATACCATAAGACCATAAGACATAGGAGTGGAAGTAAGGCCATTCGGCCCATCGAGTCCACTCCGTCATTCAATCATGGCTGATGCGCATTTCAGCTCCACTTACCAGCGTTCTCCCCGTAGCCCTTAATTCCTCTAGACAACAAGAATCTATCAATCTCGGCCTTGAAGACATTTAGCGTCCCGGCTTCCACTGCACTCCGTGGCAATGAATTCCACAGGCCCACCACTCTCTGGCTGAAGAAATGTCTCCGCATTTCTGTTCTGAAATGACCCCCTCTAATTCTAAGGCTGTGTCCACGGGTCCTAGTCTCCTCGTTTAACTGAAACAATTTCCTAGCATCCACCTTTTCCAAGCCATGTATTATTTTGTACGCCTCTATTAAGTCTCCTCTTAATCTTCTAAACTCCAACGAATACAATCCCAGTATCCTCAGCCGTTCCTCATATGTTAGACCTGTCATTCCAGGGATCATCCGTGTGAATCTCCGCTGGACACGTTCCAGTGCCAGTATGTCCTTCCTGAGGTGTGGGGACCAAAACTGGACACAGTACTCCAAATGGGGCCTAACCAGAGCTTTATAAAGTCTTAGTAGTACATCTCTGCTTTTATATACCAACCCTCTTGAGATAAGAGACAACATTGCATTCGCTTTCTTAATCACGGAATCAACCTGCATGTTTACCTTTAGAGAATCCTCGACTAGCACTCCCAGATCCCTTTGTGCTTTGGCTTTATTAATTTTCTCACCATTTAGAAAGTAGTCTATGCTTTTATTCTTTTTGCCAAAGTGCAAGACCTCGCACTTGCTCACGTTAAATTCCATCAGCTATTTCCTGGACCACTCTCCCAACCTGTCGAGATCCTTCTGTAGCCTCCCCACTTCCTCAGTACTACCTGCCTGTCCACCTAACTTCGTATCATCGGCAAACTTCGCTAGAATGCCCCCGGTTCCCTCATCCAGATCATTAATATATAATGCGAACAGCTGTGGCCCCAGCACCGAACCCTGCGGGACACCGCTCGTCACTGGCTGCCATTCTGAAAAAGAACCTTTTATCCCAACTCTCTACCTTCTGTTAGACAGCCAATCCTCAATCCATCCCAGCAGCTCACCTCGAACACCATGGGCCCTCACCTTGCTCAGCAGCCTCCCGTGTGGCACCTTATCAAAGGCCTTTTGAAAGTCTAGATAGACCACATCCACTGGGTTTCCCTGGTCTAACCTACTTGTTACCTCTTCAAAAAATTCCAACAGGTTTGTCAGGCATGACCTCCCTTTACTAAATCCATGTTGACTTGTTCTAATCCGACCCTGCTCTTCCAAGAATTTAGAAACCTCATCCTTAATGATGGATTCTAGAATTTTACCAACAACCGAGGTTAAGCTGATTGGCCTATAATTTTCCATCTTTTGCCTTGATCCTTTCTTGAACAAGGGGGTTACAACAGCCATCTTCCAATCATCCGGGACCTTTCCTGACCCCAGTGACTCTTGAAAGATCTCAACCAATGCCTCTGCTATTTCCTCAGCCACCTCTCTCAGATCTCTAGGGTGTATCCCATCGGGGCCAGGAGATTTATCAATTTTAAGACTTTTTAACTTTTCTAGCACTATCTCTTTCGTAATGGCAACCATACTCAACTCAGCCCCGTGACACCTTTAATTTTTGGGATATTACTCATGTCTTCCACTGTGAAGACTCACGCAAAGTACTTGTTAAGTTCTCCTGCTATTTCCTTATCTCCCATCACTAGGCTTCCTGCATCAGTTTGAAGTGGCCCAATGTCTACTTTTGCCTGTCGTTTGTTTCTTATGTACTGAAAGAAACTTTTACTATTATTTCTAATATTACTGGCTAGCCTACCTTCATATTTGATCCTCTCCTTTCTTATTACACTCTTTGTTATCCTCTGTTTGCTTTTGTATCCTTCCCAATCTTCTGATTTCCCACTGTTCTTAGCCACTTTATAGGATCTCTCTTTTTCTTTAATACATTTCCTGACTTCCTTTGTCAGGCAAGGTTGTCTAATCCCTCCCCGGTTAATCGTTCTTTTCTTGGGAATGAACCTCTGTACAGTGTCCTCAATTATACCTACAAACTCCTGCCATTTTTGCTCTACTGTCTTCCCGGTTAGCCTCTGCTTCCAGTCTATTTTAGTCAGTTCCTCTCTCATGCCCTCATAATTCCCTTTATTCAACTGTTACACCATTACATCCGATTTTGCCTTCTCCCTTTCAAACTCCAGACTGAACTCTACCATATTATGGTCGCTACTTCCTAAGGGTTCCCTTACTTTAAGATCTTTTATAGAATCTGGTTCATTGCAAAGCACTAGGTCCAGAATAGCCTGCTCTCTTGTGGGCTCCATGACAAGCTGTTCTAAAAAGCCATCCTGTAAGCATTCCATGAATTCCCTTTCTTTAGATCCACTAACAACATTATTTACCCAGTCCACCTGCATATTGAAGTCTCCCATGATCAATGTAACCTTGCCTTTTTGACATGCCTTCTCTATTTCCCGGTACATGTTGCGTCCCTGGTCCGGACCACTGTTAGGAGGTCTATACACAACTCCAATTATGTTTTTTTTGCCTTTGTGGTTCCTCAATTCCACCCACACAGACTCCACATCATCCGACGCTATGTCATTCAATACCATAGATTTAATTTTGTTCTTAACTAACAAGGCAACCCCACCCCCTCTGCCCACCTCTCTGTCTTTTCGATAAGTTGAAAAACCATGGAGGTTTAACTGCCAGTCCTGACACCCCTATAACCAAGTCTCTGTGATGCCTACTACATCATTCACTATTATCTGTGCCATTAGTTCATCGGCTTTGTTATGTATGCTACGAGCATTCAGGTAAAGTGACTTAATGCTAACTTCCTTATCATTAGAGATGTTGGAAGTCATATGTCCTAAGTTATCCTTGCTTTTTACTGCATTCTCAATCTGCCTCAATTTTAAATCCGCCTGGAAGCATGCTATCCTGCTGCTTATCTTGCCATTTACCTCCATACTCCCTGTCGCTTTCACTTTCCCTTCCCCCCCAACTCAGAAGTTTAAAGTCCTACTGACCACCCTATTTATCCTCTTCGCTAGAACATTGGTACCTGATCGGTTCAGGTGGAGACCGTCCCAACGGTACAGATCCCCCCTGTTCCAAAACTGATGCCAATGCCCCATGAAGTGGAATCCCTCTTTCCCACACCAATCCCTTAGCCACGTGTTTACTTGCCTAATTTTCTTCTCCCTATGCCAATTGGCACGTGGCTCGGGCAGTAATCCGGAGATTATGACCCTTGAGGACCCGTGCTTCAATTTCCTGCCTAGTGCTTCATAATGCCCAAACAGATCCTCCACCCTAGTCTTGCCTATGTTGTTGGTACCAACGTGGACCACAACAACTGGATCCTCCCCCTCCCGCTCCAATATCCTTTCAAGACGGTCGGAGATATCTCGCACCCTGGCACCGGGCAGGCAACACACCATGCGAGACTCCCGATCCGGCTTGCAAAGGATACTATCTCTCCCCCTAATTATAGAATCCCCTATAACCACTACTTGTCTATTAGTTCCCCCCTCTTGAATGGCCTTCTGGACCATGGTGCCTTGGTCAGTTGGCTCATCCTGTCCAGAGCCCTTTTCCTCATCCGAACAGGGAGCAAGAATCTCGTACCTGTTGGACAAGGTCGAGGGCTGAGGCTCCTCCACTCCTGAACTCCGGTTCCCCCTACCTGCCTCACTTACACTCACACTCTTTTGTGCCTGATCACTAGCTGAATGTGAATTACTTAACCTCCCAGGTGTGACTGCCTCCTGAAACAAAGCATCCAGGTAACTCTCCCCCTCCCGGATGTGCCGCAGTGTTTGAAGCTCAGATTCCAGATCATCAACTCTGATCCGGAGTTCTTCCAGCAACCAACACTTGCTGCAGATGTGGTCACTGCCGTTCACAATGGGATCAGCCAGCTCCCACATCATACAGCAACAGCACATCACCTACCCAGCCATCTCTGCTTAGTTAGTTAATTACTTACTTTGTACAAGTATGAATCAGAATACCTTCTGATACCTCTTTGCTATAGTTTTTTTACCCTAAATAAGGACTTGATGTATACACACACAAAAAAAAACCAAAGTAAACTTTTAACTAGTCCCTGGTAAAGAAATAAAAATCCTTACCTTAAAAGAAAAAGCAGAGTAGTTAAGAAGGTTAGAGGAGGAGGGTGGGTGGGAGATACTACAGGTGTAGAATCTCGGGTTTATATACTAACTTTTCCTTCCCGGCTGCCCCTCTGCTTGCCGTCACTTCCTCTGCTGCTCCCGCTCTTTCTGTGGAGAGAGAGTAAAAAAAAACACACCGCTGCCCGCTACAGGTAAGCAATGATATAAACCAAACCAAAGTGATTGACACCAATCTCCCCTTGTCTGATTTAAACCAGCCCCACAGACACTGACACCAATCTCCCCCTGTCTGATATAAACCAGACCCACAGACACTGACACCAATCTCCCCTTGTCTGATATAAACCAGCCCCACAGTCACTGATACCAATCTCCCCCTGTCTGATATAAACCAGATCCACAGTCACTGGCACCAATCTCCCCCTGTCTGATATAAACCAGACCCACAGACACTGACACCAATCTCCCCCTGTCTGATTTAAACCAGCCCCACAGACACTGACACCAATCTCCCCCTGTCTGATTTAAACCAGACCCACAGACACTGACACCAATCTCCCCTTGTCTGATACAAACCAGCCCCACAGTCACTGATACCAATCTCCCCCTGTCTGATATAAACCAGATCCACAGTCACTGGCACCAATCTCCCCCTGTCTGATATAAACCAGACCCACAGACACTGACACCAATCTCCCCTTGTCTGATATAAACCAGCCCCACAGTCACTGATACCAATCTCCCCCTGTCTGATATAAACCAGATCCACAGTCACTGGCAGCAATCTCCTCCTGTCTGATATAAACCAGCCCCACAGTCACTGACACCAATCTCACCCCGTCTGATATATACCAGCCCCACAGTTACTGACACCAATTTCCCCCTGTCTCATATAAACCAGACCTACAGTCACTGGCACCAATCTCCCCCTGTCTGACATAAACCATCCCCACAGTCACTGACACCAATCTCCCCCTGTCTGATATAAACCAGACCCACAGTCACTGACACCAATCCCTTCCTGTCTGACATAAACCAGACCCACAGTCACTGACACCATTCCCCTCCTGTGTGACATAAACCAGACCCACAGTCACTGACACCAATGTCCCCTTGTCTGATATAAACCAGCCCCACAGTCATTGACACCAATCTTCCCCTGTCTGATATAAACCAGACCCACAGTCACTGACACAATCTCTGCCTGTCTGATATAAACCAGCCCCACAGTCACTGACACCAATCTCCCCCTGTCTGATATAAACCAGACCCACAGTCACTGGCACCAATCTCCCCCAGTCTGATGTAAACCAGACCCACAGTCACTGACACCAATCTCCCCCTGTTTGATATAAAACTGCCCCACAGTCACTGATACCAATCTCCCCCTGTCTGATATAAACCAGCCCCACAGTCACTGACACCAATCTCCCCCTGTCTGATATAAATCAGCCCCACAGTCACTGACACCAATCTCCCCCTGTCTGATATAAACCAGATCCACAGTCACTGACACCAATCTCCCCCTGTCTGATATAAACCAGCCCCAAAGTCACTGACACCAATCTCCCCCTGTATGATATAAACCAAACCAAAGTGATTGACACCAATCTCCCCCGGTCTGATATGAATCAGCCCCACAGTCACTGACACCAATCTCCCCCTATCTGATATAATCCATCCCAACAGACAAAGACCACAATCTTCCCATATCTAATATAATCCTGCCCCACAGACACTGACACCAATCTGCCCCTGTCTGATATGAACCAGCTCCACAGTCACTGACACCAATCTCCCCTTGTCTGATAGAATCCAGCCCCACAGTCACTGACACAAATCTCCCCCTGTCTGATATAAACCAGCCCCACTGTCACTGACACCAATCTCCCCCTGTCTGATATAAACCAGACCCACAGTCACTGGCACCAATATCCCCCAGTCTGATATAAACCAGACCCACAGTCACTGACACCAATCTCCCCCTGTTTGATATAAAACTGCCCCACAGTCACTGATACCAATCTCCCCCGTCTGATATAAACCAGCCCCACAGTCACTGACACCAATCTCCCCCTGTCTGATATAAATCAGCCCCACAGTCACTGACACCAATCTCCCCCTGTCTGATATAAACCAGATCCACAGTCACTGACACCAATCTCCCCCTGTCTGATATAAACCAGCCCCAAAGTCACTGACACCAATCTCCCCCTGTATGATATAAACCAAGCCAAAGTGATTGACACCAATCTCCCCCGGTCTGATATGAATCAGCCCCACAGTCACTGACACCAATCTCCCCCTATCTGATATAATCCATCCCAACAGACAAAGACCACAATCTTCCCATATCTAATATAATCCTGCCCCACAGACACTGACATAAATCTGCCCCTGTCTGATATGAACCAGCCCCACAGTCACTGACACCAATCTCCCCTTGTCTGATAGAATCCAGCCCCACAGTCACTGACACAAATCTCCCCCTGTCTGATATAAACCAGCCCCACTGCCACTGACACCAATCTCCCCCTGTCAGATATAAACCAGCCCCACAGACACTGACACCAATCTCCCCCTGTCAGATATAAACCAACCCACAGTCACTGACTCCAATCTCCCCTTGTCTGATATAATCCAGTCCCACAGTCACTGACACCAATCTCCCCCTGTCTGATATAAACTAGCCCCACATTCAATGACACCAATCTCCCCCTGTCTGATATAAACCAGCCCCACAGACACTGACAACAATTTCCCCCTGTCTGATATAAATCAGCCCCACAGTCACTGACACCAATCTCCCCCTGTCTGATATCAACCAGACCCACAGTCACTGACACCAATCTCCCCCTGTCTGATATAAACCAGCTCCACGGACACTGACACCAATCTCCCCCTGTCTGATATAAACCATCCCCACAGACACTGACACCAATCTCTGCCTGTCTGATATAACTCCGCTCCACAGACACTGACACCAATCTCCCCCTGTCTGATGTAAACCAGCCCCACAGACACTGACACCAATCTCCCTTGTCTGATATAATCCAGCCCCTCAGACACTGACACCAAACTCCGCCTGTCCGATATAAACCTGCTCCAGTGTCACTGAGACCAATCTCCCCCTGTCTGATATAAACCAGCTCCACAGTCAATGACACCAATCACCGCTGTTCTGATATAAACCTGCCCCACAGTCACTTACACTAATCTCCCCCTGTTTGATATAAACCTGCCCCACAGTCACTGACACCAATCTCCCCCTGTCTGATATAAACCAGCCCGACAGTCACTGACAACAATCTCCCCCTGTCTGATATACACCAGCCCCACAGTCACTGACAACAATCTCCCCTTGTTTGATATAAACCAGCCCAACAGTCACTGACAACAATCTCCCCTGTCTGATATAATCCAGCCCCTCAGACACTGACACCAAACTCCCCCTGTCCGATATAAACCTGCTCTACAGTCACTGACACCAATTTCCCCCAGTCTGACATAAACCAGCTCCACAGTCACTGACACCAAACTCCCCCTGTCCGACATAAACCTGCTCTACAGTCACTGACACCAATCTCCCCCTGTCTGATATAAACCAGCCCCACAGTCACTGACACCAATCTCCCCCTGTCTGATATAAACCTGCCCCACAGACACTGACACCAATCTCCCCCTGTCTGAAATAATCCAGCCCCACAGTCACTGACACGAATCTCCCTTGTCTGATATAATCCAGCCCCTCAGACACTGACACCAAACACCCAGTGTCCGATAGAAATCTGCGCTGCAGTCACTGACACCAACTTCCCCCTGTCTGATATAAATCAGCCCCACAGTCACTGACACCAATCTCCCCCTCTCTGATATAAACCCGCCCCGCTGACACTGACACCAATCTCCCCTTGTCTGATATAATCCAGCCCCTCAGACACTGACACCAAACTCCCCCTGTCCGATATAAATCTGCTCTGCAGTCACTGACACCAATTTCCCCCTGTCTGCTATAAACCAGCTCCACAGACACTGACACCAAACACCACTCTTCTGATATAAACCAGACCCACAGTCACTGACACCAATCTCCTCCTGTCTGATATAAACCAGCCCCACGGACACTGACACCAATCTCCCCCTGTCTGATATAAACCATCCCCACAGACACTGACACCAATCTCTGCCTGTCTGATATAACTCAGCTCCACAGACACTGACACCAATCTCCCCTTGTCTGATATAAACCAGCCCCACAGTCACTGACACCAATTTCCCCTTGTCTGATATAAAGCAGCTCCTCAGACACTGACACCAATATCCCCCTGTCTGATATAAACCAACCCCACTGTCACTGACACCAATCTCCCCCTGTCAGATATAAACCAGTCCCACAGTCACTGACACCAATCTCCCCCTGTCTGATAAAAACCAGACCCACAGTCACTGACACCAATCTCCCCCTGTCTGATATAAACCAGTCCCGCAGTCACTGACACCAATCTCCCCTTGTCTGATATAAACCAGCCCCACATACACTGACACTAATCTCCCTTTGTCTGACATAAACTTTGATTCCCATTCTTCCTGGTTGGAAAGTAGGGCCTTGCGTGTAATGTTCAAGTCAGTCAGAATTGTCAGCAAGGATTCATCAACTTTCTTTTTGGAGATTTTAATCCTGGGGAACTTTTCAGATATCAAATTTCAGTTCTTTTCCCAGGGAGCAGGTTCCATTTGAAGCAGAAATTCAATATTAGTTGCACACTAATTGTCTGTGATATTTTTCTGAATTTGACAGAATGATCACAGAGAGCTGGTTTTAAAGGGTCGCTATACCCTGAAGAAAGCTGTCAGCTACGATGACAAGAATCTTCAACTCTACTCTCGTGATAGGAAGTAACTTCAGCAGAAGCAAGCCCTAACTGTCAGGACGAACTTGATTCAATGCTTGATGTCACAAGCAACAGGAGTAATGGAATATTCCAACCTCTGCAGTCACTTGTAGACTTGTTGGTGTGGGAGCTGACTACATCAACTTGCACTGCTTGAACAGGTCACTCCCAGGTGTGAATCTGCTGGTGTGTCGGAAGTTGGATGAAGTTGTGAATCCTTCCTCTCACACAGGGCAGGCGAATGGCCACGACACAGCTCCGAACGCGGAACTCTCTAAATGTATAAGATGCTGTTATTAAGTTGAAGATGTATACTGTACCTTTAAGGGAGAGTGAAGGATGTTTTGGCAGTGAGAGCAACTGTCGTGTGACTTGACCATGACTTGAAAATATGTAACATTTGGTTGTAAACTTGATACCACAGTAGTTTGACCACCAT
Organism: Chiloscyllium plagiosum; assembly: GCF_037043375.1. Taxonomy (NCBI): domain Eukaryota; kingdom Metazoa; phylum Chordata; class Chondrichthyes; order Orectolobiformes; family Hemiscylliidae; genus Chiloscyllium; species Chiloscyllium plagiosum. The sequence goes on along the minus strand of NW_028270178.1, from coordinate 70,032,444 downwards.
TTGAATTCAACCAATCCATTTAAATTATGCCCCAGTAAACTAAAACCCAATGGAATGTGAATATTACCGTTTTGACAACTTAGAACCAGTGAGATGATCCAATATTTGTGGTATCAAAGGTCAGCATTTTGACAGTTAGCTGGAGAGAGAGAGAGAGAGAGACTGCCATCCAAAACACTCTCGATCAAAGGTACTTTTTTTACCCTTGCAGCAGAAGTCTAAAGCCGACCCAGGGAGATCTAAAACAGGAAGATCGACACCGGAGACGGCAGCCGCTATCTGGCTTTAAAACTTAATATGCTGCACAGTTTAATCGGGGTTTATTGGATCAGTATATTGTTATAGAGTTGGACATAGAAAACAGATCTTTAAGAGAAAAGTGGTTCAGAGTTGTAAATAGTTATTGTTTACATAGAACATAGAAAAGTACAGTACAGAACAGGCCCTTTGGCCCACAATGTTGTGCCAAGGATTAATCCTAATGTTAAAATAAAATAACTTAACTTACACACTCCTCACTTCACTGCTATCCATGTGCATGTCCAGTAGTCACTTAATTGTCCCCAATAACTCTGCTTCCACCACCACCGCTGGCAACAGCATTCCATGCGTTCACAATTCTCTGCGTAAAGAAACTACCTCTGACAACCCGGTTAACCTTTCTCCTAATAACTTAAAACTATGACTCCTCGTGCCAGTCAATCCTGCCCTGGGGTAAAATCTCTGGCTATTGACTCTCATTACCTTGTGTACCTCGATCAGGTCTCCTCTCTTCCTCCTTCTCTCCAGAGAGAAAAGTCTGAGCTTCGTCAATCTCTCTTCATAAAGCAAGCCCTCCAGTCCAGGCAGCCCTGGTAAACATTCTTTGCACCCTCTCCAAAGCCTCTGTATCTTTCCTATAGTCGGGCATCCAGAACCGGACACAATATTCCAAGTGTGGTCTCACCAGGGGCTTGTAGAGCTGCAGCGAAACCTCTCGGCTCTTAAACTTGATCCCCCTGTTAATGAAAGCCAAAACACCATATGCTTTCTTAACAACCCTATCCACTTGGGTGGCATATTTGCGGGAACTATGTACTTGAACACCAAGATCCCTCTGTTCCCCCACACTGCCAAGATCAGGTCTTTAATCCTGTATTCAGCATTCTAGTTCGACCTTTCAAATTGCATCATTTCGCATTTATCCAGGTTTAATTCCATCTGCCATTTTTCAGCCCAGCTCTGCATCCTGTCTATGTTGTTCTGCAGCCCTCGATACTATCAACAGAACCTCCAATGTATGTGCCATCTGCAAATTTACTAACCCATCCCTCAATCTCCTCATCCAAGTCATTTATAAAAACTACAAAGAGCAGAGACCCAAGAACAGAGCCCTGTCGGACTCCACTCAAGACTGACCTCCAGGCAGAACTTGCCATCTACAACCACTCTCTGCCTTCTGTCAGCTAGCCAATTCTGAATCTAAATAGCCAAATCTCCCAAAACCCATACCTCCTGACTTTATGGATGAGCCTACCATGGGGAACCTTATCGAATGCCTTGCTGAAGTCCTTATACATCACATCCACGAGCTCGACCTTCATCGATCTGTCCTGTCACTTCCTCATAGAACTCAATAAGATTTATGAGGGATGATCTGCCCCTCACAAAGCCATGCTGACTGCCTTTAATCACGCGATATTTTTCCAAATAGTCATAAATTCTATCCCTCAGAATTCTTTCCAAAACCTTGCTGACCACAGACGGAAGACTGGCTGGTCTGTAATTGCCAGGGATTTCCCTCCTCCCCTTCTTGAAAAGAGGAACAACATTCGCCTCCCAGCAATCCTCCGGTACGACTCCCGTGGGGAGTGAGGATGCACAGATCTTCACCAGCGGCATAGCAACCTCCTTTCTTGCTTCCGGAGTAGGCTGGGATAAATCCGGTCTGGTCATGGGGACTTATCAATCTTAATGTTTGCCAAACTTCCCAGCTTATCAACTTCATCAATCCTGATCTGTTCCAGCCTGTATCCCAGCTCCTCAAAGTTCTCATTCACAACAAGCTCCCTCCCCTTAGTGAAAACCAAAGCAAAAAACCTCATTGAGGGCTTCCCCTATCTGCTCAGACTCCACGCACAAGTTCCCTACGCTATCCCTGATTGGCCCTACCTTCTCCCTGATCATTGTCTATTCCTCACGTATGTGTAAAATGCCTTCGGATTCTCCCTAATCCTTCTTGCCAAGCCCTTTTCATGCCCCCTCCTGGCTCTCCTCAGTCCATTTCTGAGCTCCTTTCTAGCAAGCCTGTAATCCTCTAAAGCTGTGCTAGATCCTTGCCTCCTCCACCTTACGTAAGCTGTCTTCTTCCTTTTGAGGAGAAGCTCCTCTGTTCTCGTTACCCCTTCTTACCTGTCTCAGAGGGACATATTTGTGCATCACTCGCAACAACTGCCCCACACGTCTGCAGTGCCCTTTCTATGGCACAATTGCTCCCAGTCTGTCCGTCCCAACTCCTGTCTGATCGCGTCATAATTTCATTTTCCCCAGTTAAAATATTCACTTTTTAAAATGTTTAATGTTCACTTTTAGGGTTAAAGAATAATATTGATATATTTTTTAAAAATAGTGGTATTTGGGAGTCCTCTGTCCCTTTACCAGATTACGAGGCAAGGTGAGTTTTTCTGCGTTTGCTTTAAATTGCAGAAGGGCTCACGGATCTTTTTTCTGTGCTGTCAATCTCTGTAACTCCATGCTGTCCAGGTTCTATCTGCTGTGGATGGTGCAAAGCTTTTCCGAGGCTGTGCATCTGGTTGGAACACTCCTGCTTCAACGTTCAAACACCGAGAGCATTCAGTTCCTGATTCATTGTGTTGGATCAGATTTTGACTGTTTTTGGTTTGGTTTGAGTTTCCTTTCTCTGGCCCTCTCCTGATCCCCTGGAAAAGAAGTTTATAAAAGTGATCACTGTCAGGACAGGAGAGAATTCAGACCATTTCCAGGATTGGTGAACTATTTGTCCCTGTCATGTCCCCCCCTCCCCCTCCCAACCCGAGCTGTGAATGACTGTCCCCACCCCCGAGCTGTGAATGTCTGTCCCCCCATCCCGAGAGCTGTGAATGCCTGTCCACCCCCACCCCCAGAGCTGTGAATACCTGCCCCCCTCCCCCAGAGCTTTGAATGCCTGTCCACCCCCACCCCCAGAGCTGTGAATACCTGCCCCCCTCCCCCAGAGCTGTGAATGCCTGTCCCCCCCAGAGCTGTGAATGCCTGTTCCCCACCGCCCCCAGAGCTGTGAATACCTGTTCCCCCCCTCCCCCAGAGCTGTGAATACCTGTTCCCCCCTCCCCCGAGCTGTGAATGCCTGTCCCCCCCACCCCCAGAGCTGTGAATGCCTGACCCCCCTCCCCCAGAGCTGTGAATGCCTGTCCCCACCCACCCTCAGAGCTGTGAATACCTGTCCCCCTCCCCCAGAGCTGTGAATGCCTGCCACCCCCACCCCCAGAGCTGGGAATGCCTGTCCCCCCCTTCCCCCAGAGCAGTGAATGCCTGTCCCCCCTCTCCAAGAGCTGTGAATGCCTGTCCCCCCTCCCCTAGAGCTGTGAATGCCTGTCCCCCCTCCCGCAGAGCTGTGAATGCCTGTCCCCCCACCCCCAGAGCTGTGAATGCCTGTCCCCCGCCCCCAGAGCTGTGAGTGCCTGCCCCCCCTCCCCAGAGCTATGAATGCCTTCCCCCCCCCCAGAGCTGTGAATGCCTGTCCCACCCCAGAGCTGTGAATGCCTGTTCCCCCCCAGAGCTGTGAATGCCTGTCCCCCCACCCCCAGAGCTGTGAATGCCTGTCCCCCTACCCCCAGAGCTGTGAATGCCTGTTCACCACCACCCCCAGAGCTGTGAATGCATGTCCCACCCACCCCCAGAGCTGTGAATGCCTGTCCCCCCTCCCCCAGAGCTGTGAATGCCTGCCCCCCTCCCCCAGAGCTGCGAATGCCTGTCCCCCTCCCCCAGAGCTGTGAATGCCTGTCCCCCACCTCCCCCAGAGCTGTGAATGCCTGTCCCCCCTACCCCAGAGCTGTGAATGCCTGTCCCCCTCCCCCAGAGCTGTGAATGCCTGTCCTCCCCCAGAGCTATGAATGCCTGTCCCCCCTCCCCCAGAGCTGTGAATGCCTGTCCTCCCCCAGAGCTGTGAATGCCTGTCCCCCCTCCCTCAGAGCTGTGAATGCCTGACCCCACCTCCCTCAGAGCTGTGAATGCCTGTTCCCCCCTCCCTCAGAGCTGTGAATGCCTGACCCCCCTCCCCCAGAGCTGTGAATGCCTGTCCTCCCCCAGAGCTGTGAATGTCTGTCTCCCCCTCCCTCAGAGCTGTGAATGCCTGTCCTCCCCCCAGAGCTGTGATTGCCTGTTCCCCCTCCCTCAGAGCTGTGAATGCCTGCCCTCCCCCCCAGAGCTGTGATTGCCTGTTCCCCCCTCCCTCAGAACTGTGAATGCCTGTTCCCCCCTCCCCCAGAGCTGTGAATGCCTGCCCCCACCCCCTCAGAGCAGTGAATGCCGGTCCCCTCCACCCAGAGCTGTGAATGCCGGTCCCCCCGTACCCCAGAGCTGTGAATGTCTGTCCCCCCTCCCCCAGAGCTGTGAATGCCTGTTCCCCCCTCCCCAGAGCTGTGAATGCCTGTTCCCCCCCCAGAGCTGTGAATGCCTGTTCACCCCCACCCCCCAGAGCTATGAATGCCTGATCCCCCCCAGAGCTGTGAATGCCTGTCCCCCCACTCCCAGAGCTGTGAATGCTTGTCCCCCTTCCCCTAGAGCTCTGAATGTCAGCCCCCCACCTCCCCAGAGCTGTTAATGCCGTTCCCCTCCCCCCCAGGGTTGTGGATGCCTGTTCCCCACACACCCCAGAGCTGTGGATGCCTGTCCCCCACCCACAGAGCTGTGAATGCCTGCCCCCCTCCCTCAGAGCTATGAATGCCTGTTCCCACCCTCCCCCAGAGCTGTGAATGCCTGCCCCCCTCCCCCAGAGCTCAGAATGCCTGTCCCCCCTCCCCAGAGCTGTGAATGCCAGTTCCCCCCCAGAGCTGTGAATGCCTGCCCACCCTCCCCCACACAGCTGTGAATTCCTGTTCCCCCCCAGAGCTGTGAATGCCTGTCCCCCACACCCCCCACAGCTGTGAATGCCTGTCCCCCCACCCCCAGAGCTGTGAATGCCTGTCCCCCCATCCTCAGAGCTGTGAATGCTTATCCCCCCCAGAGCTGTGAATGCCTGTTCCCCCCCAGAGCTGTGAATGCCTATTCACCCCGAGAGCTGTGAATGCCTGTCCCCCCTCACCCAGAGCTATGAATGCCTGGTCCCGCCCGAGCTGTGAATGCCTGTTCCCCCCAGAGCTGTGAATGCCTGTCCCCCCCAGAGCTGTGAATGCCTGTCCCCTTCCTCCCCCAGAGCTCTGCATGCCTGTCCCCCCTCCCCCAGAGCTCAGAATGCCTGCCCCCCCTCCCCAGAGCTGTGAATGCCAGTTCCCCCCCAGAGCTATGAATGCCTGCCCCCGCCCCTCCCCCAGAGCTCAGAATGCCTGCCCCCCCTCCCCAGAGCTGTGAATGCCAGTTCCCCCCAGAGCTGTGAATGCCTGCCCCCCCCCACAGCTGTGAATGCCTGTCCCCCCACCCCCAGAGCTGTGAATGCCTGTCCCCCATCCTCAGAGCTGTGAATGCTTATCCCCCACTCCCCCAGATCTGTGAATGCCTGTCCCCCCCTCCCCCAGAGCTCTGAATGCCTGTTCCCCCCAGAGCTGTGAATGCCTGTTCACCACGAGAGCTGTGAATGCCTGTCCCCCCTCCCCCAGAGCTATGAATGCCTGTTCCCGCCCGAGCTGTGAATGCCTGTTCCCCCCAGAGCTGTGAATGCCTGTCCCCCCCAGAGCTGTGAATGCCTGTCCCCTTCCTCCCCAGAGCTCTGCATGCATGCCCCCCCCAGAGCTGTGAATGCCTGTCCCCCCCAGAGCTGTGAATGCCTGTCCCCACCTCCCCCAGAGCTGTAAATGCCTGTCCCCCCTCCCCCAGAGCTGTAAATGCCAGTCCCCCCATACCCAATGCTGTGAATGCCTGTCCCCCCACCCCCAGAGCTGTGAATGCCTGTCCACCCTCCCCCAGAGCTGTGAATGCCTGTCCCCTCACTCCCAGAGCTGTGAATGCCTGTCCCCCCCCCACAGCTGTGAATTCCTGTTCCCCCCCAGAGCTGTGAATGCCTGTCCCACCCACACCCCCACAGCTGTGAATGCCTGTCCCCCCACCCCCAGAGCTGTGAATGCCTGTCCCCCATCCTCAGAGCTGTGAATGCTTATCCCCCACTCCCCCAGATCTGTGAATGCCTGTCCCCCCCTCCCCCAGAGCTCTGAATGCCTGTTCCCCCCAGAGCTGTGAATGCCTGTTCACCACGAGAGCTGTGAATGCCTGTCCCCCCTCCCCCAGAGCTATGAATGCCTGTTCCCGCCCGAGCTGTGAATGCCTGTTCCCCCCAGAGCTGTGAATGCCTGTCCCCCCCAGAGCTGTGAATGCCTGTCCCCTTCCTCCCCAGAGCTCTGCATGCATGCCCCCCCAGAGCTGTGAATGCCTGTCCCCCCCAGAGCTGTGAATGCCTGTCCCCACCTCCCCCAGAGCTGTAAATGCCTGTCCCCCCTCCCCCAGAGCTGTAAATGCCAGTCCCCCCATACCCAATGCTGTGAATGCCTGTCCCCCCACCCCCAGAGCTGTGAATGCCTTTCCACCCTCCCCCAGAGCTGTGAATGCCTGTCCCCTCACTCCCAGAGCTGTGAATGCCTTTCCCCCCCACCCTCAGAGCTGTGAATACCTGTCCCCCTCCCGCGAGCTGTGAATGCCTGACCCCCTCCCCCAGAGCTGTGAATGCCTGCCACCCCCACCCCCAGAGCTGGGAATGCCTGTCCCCCCCTTCCCCCAGAGCAGTGAATGCCTGTCCCCCCTCCCCAAGAGCTGTGAATGCCTGTCCCCCCTCCCCTAGAGCTGTGAATGCCTGTCCCCCCTCCCGCAGAGCTGTGAATGCCTGTTCCCCCACCCCCAGAGCTGTGAATGCCTGTCCCCCTCCCCCAGAGCTGTGAGTGCCTGCCCCCCCCCTCCCCAGAGCTATGAATGCCTTTTCCTCCCCCAGAGCTGTGAATGCCTGTCCCACCCCAGAGCTGTGAATGCCTGTTCCCCCCCAGAGCTGTGAATGCCTGTCCCCCCACCCCCAGAGCTGTGAATGCCTGTCCCCCTACCCCCAGAGCTGTGAATGCCTGTTCACCACCACCCCCAGAGCTGTGAATGCATGTCCCCCCCCACCCCCAGAGCTGTGAATGCCTGTCCCCCCTCCCCCAGAGCTGTGAATGCCTGTCCCCCTCCCCCAGAGCTGCGAATGCCTGTCCCCCTCCTCCAGAGCTGTGAATGCCTGTCCCCCACCTCCCCCAGAGCTGTGAATGCCTGTCCCCCCTACCCCAGAGCTGTGAATGCCTGTCCCCCTCCCCCAGAGCTGTGAATGCCTGTCCTCCCCCAGAGCTGTGAATGCCTGTCCCCCCTCCCCCAGAGCTGTGAATGCCTGTCCTCCCCCAGAGCTGTGAATGCCTGTCCCCCCTCCCTCAGAGCTGTGAATGCCTGACCCCACCTCCCTCAGAGCTGTGAATGCCTGTTCCCCCCTCCCTCAGAGCTGTGAATGCCTGACCCCCCTCCCCCAGAGCTGTGAATGCCTGTCCTCCCCCAGAGCTGTGAATGTCTGTCTCCCCCTCCCTCAGAGCTGTGAATGCCTGTCCTCCTCCCAGAGCTGTGATTGCCTGTTCCCCCCTCCCTCAGAGCTGTGAATGCCTGCCCTCCCCCCCAGAGCTGTGATTGCCTGTTCCCCCCTCCCTCAGAACTGTGAATGCCTGTTCCTCCCTCCCCCAGAGCTGTGAATGCCTGTTCCCCCCTCCCTCAGAGCTGTGAATGCCTGCCCCCACCCCCTCAGAGCAGTGAATGCCGGTCCCCTCCACCCAGAGCTGTGAATGCCGGTCCCCCCGTACCCCAGAGCTGTGAATGTCTGTCCCCCCTCCCCCAGAGCTGTGAATGCCTGTTCCCCCCTCCCCAGAGCTGTGAATGCCTGTTCCCCCCCCAGAGCTGTGAATGCCTGTTCACCCCCACCCCCCAGAGCTATGAATGCCTGATCCCCCCCAGAGCTGTGAATGCCTGTCCCCCCACTCCCAGAGCTGTGAATGCTTGTCCCCCTTCCCCTAGAGCTCTGAATGTCAGCCCCCCACCTCCCCAGAGCTGTTAATGCCGTTCCCCTCCCCCCCAGGGTTTTGGATGCCTGTTCCCCACACACCCCAGAGCTGTGGATGCCTGTCCCCCACCCACAGAGCTGTGAATGCCTGCCCCCCTCCCTCAGAGCTATGAATGCCTGTTCCCACCCTCCCCCAGAGCTGTGAATGCCTGCCCCCCTCCCCCAGAGCTCAGAATGCCTGTCCCCCCTCCCCAGAGCTGTGAATGCCAGTTCCCCCCCAGAGCTGTGAATGCCTGCCCCCCCTCCCCCACACAGCTGTGAATTCCTGTTCCCCCCCAGAGCTGTGAATGCCTGTCCCCCACACCCCCCACAGCTGTGAATGCCTGTCCCCCCACCCCCAGAGCTGTGAATGCCTGTCCCCCCATCCTCAGAGCTGTGAATGCTTATCCCCCCCCCAGAGCTGTGAATGCCTGTCCCCCCCTCCCCCAGAGCTCTGAATGCCTGTTCCCCCACAGAGCTGTGAATGCCTGTTCACCCCGAGAGCTGTGAATGCCTGTCCCCCCTCCCCCAGAGCTATGAATGCCTGGTCCCGCCCGAGCTGTGAATGCCTGTTCCCCCCAGAGCTGTGAATGCCTGTCCCCCCCAGAGCTGTGAATGCCTGTCCCCTTCCTCCCCCAGAGCTCTGCATGCCTGTCCCCCCTCCCCCAGAGCTCAGAATGCCTGCCCCCCTCCCCAGAGCTGTGAATGCCAGTTCCCCCCAGAGCTATGAATGCCTGCCCCCCGCCCCTCCCCCAGAGCTCAGAATGCCTGTCCCCCCTCCCCAGAGCTGTGAATGCCAGTTCCCCCCAGAGCTGTGAATGCCTGCCCCCCTCCCCCCCACAGCTGTGAATTCCTGTTCCCCCCAGAGCTGTGAATGCCTGTCCCACCCACCCCCCCACAGCTGTGAATGCCTGTCCCCCCACCCCCAGAGCTGTGAATGCCTGTCCCCCATCCTCAGAGCTGTGAATGCTTATCCCCCACTCCCCCAGATCTGTGAATGCCTGTCCCCCCCTCCCCCAGAGATCTGAATGCCTGTTCCCCCCAGAGCTGTGAATGCCTGTTCACCACGAGAGCTGTGAATGCCTGTCCCCCCTCCCCCAGAGCTATGAATGCCTGTTCCCGCCCGAGCTGTGAATGCCTGTTCCCCCCAGAGCTGTGAATGCCTGTCCCCCCCAGAGCTGTGAATGCCTGTCCCCTTCCTCCCCCAGAGCTCTGCATGCATGCTCCCCCCAGAGCTGTGAATGCCTGTCCCCCCCAGAGCTGTGAATGCCTGTCCCCACCTCCCCCAGAGCTGTAAATGCCTGTCCCCCCTCCCTCAGAGCTGTAAATGCCAGTCCCCCCATACCCAATGCTGTGAATGCCTGTCCCCCCACCCCCAGAGCTGTGAATGCCTGTCCACCCTCCCCCAGAGCTGTGAATGCCTGTCCCCTCACTCCCAGAGCTGTGAATGCCTGTTCCCCCCTCCCCCAGAGCTGTGAATGCCTGTCCCCCCACCCCCAGAGCTGTGAATGCCTGTCCCCCCACACCCAGAGCTGTGAATGCCTGTCCCCCCTCCCCCAGAGCTGTGAATGCCAGTCCCCCTCCCCCAGAGCTGTGAATGCCTGTCCCCCCAACCCCAGAGCTGAGAATGCCTGTTCCCCCTCCCCCAGATCTGTGAATGCCTGTCCCCCATCCCCCAGAGCTGTGAATGCCTGTCCCCCCTCCCCCAGAGCTGTGAATGCCTGTCCCCCCCAGAGCTGTGAATGCCTGTCCCCCCAAGAGCTGTGAATGCCTGTCCCCACTCCCCCAGAGCTGTGAATGCCTGTCCACTCCTCCCCCAGAGCTGTGAATGCCTGTCCCCCCACCCCCAGAGCTGTGAATGCCTGTACCCCCTCGCCCAGAGCTGTGAATGCCTGTCCCCCCTCCCCCAGAGCTGTGAATGTCTGTCTCCCCCTCCCGCAGAGCTGTGAATGCCTGTACCCCCTCGCCCAGAGCTGAGAATGCCTGTCCCCCCTCCCCCAGAGCTGTGAATGCCTGTCCCCCCACCCCCAGAGCTGTGAATGCCTGTCCCCCACCCCCAGAGCTGTGAATGCCTGTCCCCCACCCCCAGAGCTGTGAATGCCTGTCCCCCCTCCCCCAGAGCTGTGAATGCCTGTCACCCCCAGAGCTGTGAATGCCTGTCCCCCCTCCCCAGAGCTGTGAATGCCTGTCCACCCCCTCCCCCAGAGCTGTGAATGCCTGTCCCCCCACCCCCAGAGGTGTGAATGCCTGTCCCCCCTCCCCCAGAGCTGTGAATGCCTGTCCCCCCTCCCCCAGAGCTGTGAATGTCTGTCTCCCCCTCCCGCAGAGCTGTGAATGCCTGTCCCTCCTCCCCCAGAGCTGTGAATGCCTGTCCCCCCTCCCCCAGAGCTGTGAATGCCTGTCCCTCCTCCCCCAGAGCTGTGAATGCCTGTCCCCCCTCCCCCAGAGCTGTGAATGCCTGTCCCCCCTCCCCCAGAGCTGTGAATGCCTGCCCCCCCTCCCCCAGAGCTGTGAATGCCTGTCCCCCTCCCCCAGAACTGTGAATGCCTGTCCCCCCCTCCCCCAGAGCTGTGAATGCCTGTCCCCCCTCCCCCAGAGCTGTGAATGCCTGTCCCCCCTCCCCAGACCTGTGAATGCCTGTCCCCCCTCCCCCACAGCTGTGAATGCCTGTCCCCCCTCCCCCAGAGCTGTGAATGCCTGTCCCCCCCTCCCCAGAGATGTGAATGCCTGTCCCACCCAGAGCTGTCAATGCCTGTCCCCCTCCTCCCCGGTCAGACCCATAGGCCCCGCCCCATCTCCATTGTCTCCGCCCCATCTCCATTGTCTCCGTCACTGGGACCGCAGGCCCCGCCCACTCGTTGTGCGTCACCAGAATGTCCGCGCATGCGCCTCGTCCCAAACAAAATGGCGGCCACGGCCCAGGTCCCGGGAATTAAACTCAGGGCTGAAACCGCGGGACCCGCTAATACTTCGCGGGACCTTTACTCGGCATTACCAAGACGGATCGCACCACCTCTCCCACCGCTGGCTCTATTATTCCTCCGGAACCACCCCCTCCCCGCCATGATCTGGAGACTGAAAAAGGGGCCATAAGTCAATGTGCGCATGCTCCAACGTGCTCAATACGGCGCCTGCGCACTGGTGTCCTTTGGGGTAGACATCGCGCGCCCTCTTCAGGAATGTCCTAGAACTTCATCCTGCAGCCAGGTCTCAGGGAGGACCATTCAGTCAGACTGTGGGCTTCTCTCACTCACTCTCCTCTTTAATTCGCTTCACAGATTATGTGAAGGGGACAGTCTGTGGTCAGGAAACAGAACCAGGTATCATATTAGAATTGGAAAGATTGAGTTTTATTTTATGTTTGGAATATTGTTCAATTCTGAACTTGGAAGGAGAAAACACCAAGTAAGGAGAAACTGTGCACCTGTCCTGTGCGTGGATGAAATCATCTGAACTGTCAAGATATAATCACAGTCACGCTGGGGAGAAAGGATGGGAATATGAGGACGGTGAAGGAGGATTCAAATCCCCACCTCAACTGGAAATTCATTAATGGACTCACACTGAGGAAAGACCATTCATCTGCTCCAAGTGTGGGAAGAGATTCACTCAGTCTTCTCAACTGCAGGCAGACCATAGAGTTCACCCAGATAAAAGAACTTTTAAAATGACAAGACTGTGTAAAATGCCATAGAAATTCTGGGCAACTGAAGTGCCATTGATGTATTCGAACAGAGGAGAGACCATTCAGGAGTTCTCATTGCGGCATTAAGTTCAGGCAATCATTTCAACTCCCTACACACCAGCGAGATCACACTGGGTAGAGGCTGAGAACCTGCTCTGACTGCGGCAAGGCGTTCATTCAGTCATCCAGCTGCAGATATATCAGCAAACCCAGACTGTTCCCCTGATCCGAATCAGAAGGCATTCTGTACCATATCCTATGTGCAAAAACACCGGTGAGTTCACACAAGCGTGAGACCATTTCGTTGTGCTGTGTTTAGGGAGGGATTTGCTCACTCTTCTGCCCTACTGGGAGGCCAGTGAGTTCACACTGAGACCAGGCCTTTTAAATGTCCAGACTGTGGGAAGTGCTTTAAAGGTTCCAGGAAACTGATGTTCCACCAACATGTTCACAGTGATGAGAAACCTTTCTGGGGCTCTCACTGCAGGACCAGGTTCAGTCAATCGTCTGTCATCAAACATCAATGAGTTCACACCAGGGAGAGGCCATTCACCTGCTCTGTGTGTAAGGAGGGTTTGCTCACTCATTCCACCTGCTGAGACACTGATGTGTTCATAAGGAACTGCAGCAATGAGATTGTGCTGTTTACCACATCCAGGCCCAAGCCATGTTCACTGAGTCTGTTTATGCTCAGGTTAATTAACCTGTGTGAGACAGGTTTAATATTTTGGATAAAAGTCAAATAAATTAGTTTTGCCTTAGATATATTGAGCCATTTTAGCATCTCTGAAGCAAGTTAGTTCCTTTTTGAAGGGATCACCCCCACTGTGGCATTTCACCATTGGCCCTACTGAAGGTTGAAGGTTCATGGATTAAGAACTCCCAAAATGGACTGGAGGACAGTCAAGTTTCAGTATCTAAAGGAATAGCTGGTGAGAAACAAGAGAAAACCTGACTGAAGTTTGGGCTTTCCTTGACAGTGTACGTCTAGGGTGAATGATACCTGACCCCCTGATCTGTCTGACATTCAACCAGGTTGGTACAAGATGGGCTCAGTTTCTTCGAGAATACGGACAAATATTCCTCACAACTGAAGGCATTAAATGTAGCCATTAGAGAAGTGGAAAGGTCTGATAAAAAAGATAGTGAATTATTGTTATAGAACTGAACAAAACCGAAATGTTGCTAAAAGAAAAACAAAATTGAATATTTGTGCCCTACACTGGTCAGGATTAGAAGACAAGTAAGCAAACTGAAACAGGGAAAACCAATTGATGAGTGATAGGGATTGCCATGGAGATGGAGCAAAAGCTATCAGGATTTGGGTAATCCACGATGGAGGATGGGAAAAGCTTTGGCTGTAAGAACTGCTCGCTTTTAGGGTATATTAGGTGTTAGAAGTGAGTTTCTCGAATTCCACAAGCAACAATTACTGTTTTTAAGCTGTTGCATTGTTTTGGAAGTTTGGGAGAAAAGATCAAAACAATGACACTTTAAAAAGGAGGAAGTGAACAAAGGTAGTGACCACATGGTCAGGGAGAGAGACAGAGAGGGAGAGAGACAGAGACAGAGAGAAAGAAACCGACACTGCTGACTGACACAGCAGTGAATCTGCACAGTTACTGCCTTTGCTGTTTGAGCTCAAGTGTTTCCGGACATTGGGATGCGTTGAAGAAAAATTGACAAACAGCAAAATTCACAGCTGACATCCGAAGAAACTATGTTGGAGAGCACACAGCACAGGAGCAGATAAGTGCATGGATTTTAAGTGTAATATTGCAGTCATTTTTAATAGTGAATGGAGTTGGTTATTTTTTTGTTTTTTTTTTGAGATCTGTCCTTTGATTAAAATTTAAAAATATGAAACATAGATACTAAGTTAGACTGGATTAGTGTTTATTTTTAGTGCATAAGACTATGCTATTTTCTGGAGGTTGTTAAGGTACAAAGATGGCCTTGAGTGGAGTGTTGTGCTCTTCCTGTCAGCTGTTGGAGATTAGGGAGAGTTCCCTTAATACTGATGATGATGTCAGCAGTAAGTGTGTTTGGTTCTGAATCCTATCAGATCGCATCGATCAGTTGAAGCGGCAGTTTGAGGCAATGAGGAATTTACAGGAGCTAGGGGCATCTGACGGATGGTAGTTTTAAGGAAGGGAGAAAAACCAGGAAAAGTAGTAGAGGGAGGCAGGTAGTGCAGGAGTCTCCTGTGGCTACCCCATCTCAAACAAGTATGTTGTTTTGGAAAATGTAGGGGGTGATTGCCTTTCAGGAGAACGCAGCATGAACAGCCAAGTTTCTGGGACCGAGCCAGGATGTAATGTAACAAGGGGTATGTCAGGTACCAAGCGATCGATTGTGAGAGGGGACTCTCTAGTCAGAAGTACAGACAGATGTTTCTGCGGCCGACAGCGATAAATCAGAATGGTGTGTTGTCTCCCTGTTTCCAGGATCAAGGCAGAATATTCTCAAAGGGCAGTGGGACCAGCAGCAGGTCACTGTGCACACTGGAACCAATGACACAGGAAGGAAAAAGGATGAGATGCTGAAGAGAGGAGATAGAAAGTTAGGCAGGAATTTTAAAAGGAGGTCCTCGAGGGTAGTAATATCTGGATTACTCCCGATGCTGTGAGTTAGTGAGGCTAGGAATAGGAGGATCGAGCAGATGAACGTCTAGGAAAAAGTGAAGTCTGCAGATGTTGGAGATCAGAGTCGAGAACGTGGTGCTGGAAAAGCACAAGAGGTCAGGCAGCATTTGAGCAGCAGGAGAATCGACATTTTGGGAAAAAATCCTTCATCAGGAATGAGGCTGTGAGCCAAGGAGGTGGAGAGATAAATGGAAGGGGGGTGGGCCTGGGGTAAGGTAGCTGAAAGTTCATTAGCTGGATGGAGTTGGGGGTAAAGGTGAAAGGTTGGAGGGGAGGGTGGAGTGGATAGGTGGGAAGGAAGATTGACAGGTAGGACAGGTCATGAGGGCGGTGCCAATTGGAAGGTTGGGGCTGGGATTGGGGGGGGATGTTGAGGGGGAGGAGAAATGAGGAAACTGGTGAAACCCACATTGATAGTGTGTGGTTGCAATGTCCCAAGGCAGAATGTGAGGCATTCTTTCTCCAGGTGTCGGGTGGTTAGGGTTTAGTGATAGAGGCCCAGGACCTGCATGTCCTCGGCAGAGTGGGAGGAGGAGTTGAGAGGTTTTCAGCCACAGGGTGGTGGGGTTGGTTGGTGCGGGTGTCCCGAAGATTTTCTCTGAAGAGCTCAGCAAGTAGGTGACCTGTATCCCCGATGTAAAGGAGACTGCATCGGGAGCAACGGATACAGTAAATGACATGTGTGGAAGTGCAGTGAAAGCTCTGGATGTGGAAGGCTCCTTTGGGGAATTTGGGAAGTGAGAGGGAGTTCGGGGCACAGGTTTTGCAATTCCTATGGTGACAGGAAGGTGCCAGGATGGGAAGGTGGGTTGGTGGGGTATGGAGTATGGACCTGACAAGGGAGTTGCGGAGGGAATGGTTTTTACAGAAAGCAAATAAGGGTGTGGAGGGAAATATATCTCTGGTGTTGGGGTCCATTTGTAGGTGGTGGAAATGGCAGAGGATGATGAAATGTTTCCGGAGGTTGGTGAGATGGAAGGTGAAGATCAGGGGAATTCTGTCCTGTGGGTTTGTAGAAGATGTCTGTGTTGAGTCGGTCACTGTTGATGGAGATGGAGAGCCCCAGGAAGGGGAGGGAGGGCAGTGTCCAAATGAATGTATAGCTGTGGAGCTGGTGTATGGGAGAAGGGATCACATTTTAGATCACTAGAAGCCCTTCTCGGGGAGCAGTGACCTATACAAGAAGGGTGGATTGCACCTGAATTGGAAGGGAATTAGAGGGAGATTGCTGCAGTTGCTTGGGAGGATTTAAAGTAATAAGGTGGGGGTGTGGGGCCCAGGGAGATAGTGAGGAAAGAGATCAATCTGAGACTGGTACAGTTGGGAAGAAGAGCAAGTCAAACAGTCAGGGCAGGCAGGGACAAAGCAGAGAACAATGTAGGACCGATGCATCAAACTGCATTTACATTAATGCAAGGGGCCTAACAGGGAAGGCAGATGAACTCAGGGCATGGTTAGGAACATGGGACTGGGATATGAGAGCATTTACAGAAACATGGCTCAGGGATGGACAGAACTGGCAGCTTAATGTTTGAGGATACAAATGTTACAGGAAGGATAGAAAAGGAGGCAAGCCAGGGGGGGGGGGGGGGGGGGGGAGTGGCGTTTTTCAGAAGGGATAGCATTATAGCTTTACTGAGGAAGATATTTCTGGGAATACATCCGGGAAGTCATTTGGGTGGAAGTGAGAAATAAGAAAGAGATTATTACCTTTTCGGGACTGTACTATGGAGCTCCACAAAGTCAGCGGGAAATTTGGAAACAAATTTGTATGGAGATCTCAGTTATCTGTAAGATTAATAGGGTGGTTATGGTCGGGGATTTTAACTTTCTAACTGTAGACTGGGACTGCCGTAGTGTTAAGGGTTTAGATAGAGAGGAATTTGTTAAGTGTATACAAGAAGATTTTCTGATTCAGTATGTGGATGAACCTAAAAGAGAACGTGCAAAACTTGACCGACCTTTGGGAAATAAGGAAGGGCAGGTGAGTGAGGTGTCAGTGGGGGAGCACTTTGGGGCCAGCGACCAGAATTCTATTAGTTTCAAAATAGTGATGGAAAAGGATAGACAGGATCTAACTGTTAAAATTCTACATTGGATAAAGGACAATTTTGGCAGTATTAGGTAAGAACATTGAAAAGGTGATTGGGTGGGGAGTTTTGCAGGTAAAGGAATGGCTGGAAAATGATGAAGTTTTCAAAAATGAGATACTGAGACAGAGTGTTCCTGTTGGGGTGAAAGGCCGAAGGCTGGTAGGTGTGGGGAATGCTGGGTGACTATAAAAATTGAGGGTTTGGTCAAGAAAAAGAAGGAAGCATATGTTAGGTATAGACAGAATAGGTCGAGTGAATCCTTAGAGTATAAAGGCAGTAGGAGTATACTTAAGAGGGAAATCATGAGGGCAAAAAGGGGGCATGAGATAGCTTTGGCAAATGGGGTTAAGGAGAATTCAAAATGATTCTACAAATACATTAATGATAAAGGGGTAACTAGGGAGACAGTAGGACCCTTCAAGGATCAGCAAGGCAGCCAATGTGTCGAATCGCAAGAGATGGGGGAGATACTAAAGGAGTATTTGCATCAATGTTTACTGTGGAGAAGGACATGGAAGATATAGAATGCGGGGAAATAGGTAGTAACATCTTGCAAAATGTCCAGACTACAGAGCAGGAGGTGCTGGATGTCTTAAAATACATAAAGGTGGGTAAATCCTCTTGCTGAGATATTTGT
Organism: Chiloscyllium plagiosum; assembly: GCF_037043375.1. Classification (NCBI taxonomy): domain Eukaryota; kingdom Metazoa; phylum Chordata; class Chondrichthyes; order Orectolobiformes; family Hemiscylliidae; genus Chiloscyllium; species Chiloscyllium plagiosum. The sequence continues at coordinate 70,015,139 of NW_028270178.1, read as the reverse complement.
ATCATCGATAGTCACAGGTGTGGTGCTGGACAACTGGAGGTTGGCAAACATGGTGCCACTGTTTAAGAAGGGTGGTAAGGACAAGCCAGGGAACTACAGCCCAGTGACCCTGACCTCGGCGGTGGGCAAGTTGTTGGAGGGAATCCTGAAGGACAGGATGTACATGTATTTGGAAAGGCAAGGACTGATTCGGGATAGTCAACATGGCTTTGTGCTTGAGAAATTATGTCTTACAAACTTGATTGAGTTTCTTGAATAAGTAACAAAGAGAATTAGTGAGGCAGAGCGATGGACGTGATTTATATGAACCTAAGTAAGGCATTCGACAAAGTTCCTCATGGGAGACTGGTTAGCAAGGTTTGATCTCATGGAATAAAGGAAGAACGAGCCACTTGGATACAGAACTGGCTTGAAGGTAGAAGACAGAGGGTGGTGCTGGATGTTTAATCATCGGACTGGAGGCCTGTGACCAGTGAAGTGCCACAAGGATCAGTGCTGGATCCACTGCTATAAGATTTGGATGTGAACATAGAGGTATATGTAGTAAGTTTGCAGATGACACCAACATTGTCGGTGTAATGGACAGCGAAGAAGGTGACCTCAGAATATAACGGGATCTTGGGCGGCACGGTGGCACAGTGGTTAGCACTGCTGCCTCCCAGGGCCAGAGACCCGGTTCAATTCCCGCCTCAGGCGACTGACTATGTGGAGTTTGCACGTTCTCCCCGTGTCTGCGTGGGTTTCCTCCGGGTGCTTCGGTTTCCTCCCACAGTCCAAAGATGTGCAGATCAGGTGAATTGGCCATGCTAAATTGCCCGTAGTGTTAGGTAAGGGGTACATGTAGGGTGTGGGTGGGTTGCGCTTCGGCGGGGCGGTGTGGACTTGTTGGGCCGAAGGGCCTGTTTCCACACTGTAAGTAATCTAATCTAATCTTGATCAGATGGGCCAATGGGCCAAAGGTTGGTAGATGGAGTTTAATTTAGATAAATGCAAGGTGCTGCATTTTGGAAAGGCGAATCAGGGCTGGGCTTACACACTTCATGGTCATGTCCTGGGGAGTGTTGTTGATCAAAGAAACCTTGGAGTTCATAGTTCCGTGGAAGTGTAGGCCCAGGAAGGCAGTATAGTGAAGAAGGCATTGCGTATGCTTCCCTTTGTTGGTCAGAGCATTGAGTATAGGAGTTGGGAGGTCATGTTGTAGCTATACAGGGCAATGGTTAGGCCACTGTTAGAATATTGCGTGCAATTCTGGTTTCCCTCCAAAAGGAAGGGCGCTGGGAAACTTGAAAGGGTTCAGAAAAGATATACAAGGATGTTGCCAGGGTTGGAGGGTTTGAGCGACAAGGAAAGGCTGAAGAAGCTGCAGCTGTTTTTCCTGGAGCATTGGTGTCTGAGGGGTGACCTTCCAGAGGTTTGTAAAATCATGAGGGGTATAGTTAGGGTAAATAAGGTTTTCTTTGTTTAAAGCAAATGAGACATTGACGTTCCAAGTGTGATTCAGTTGGTTAAACCACTCTGCATTAAGCCAAACAGAATTTATTTAAACACTACGGTTGAAACACAAACAAAAGAAAGTGGCATTAAGAACAAGTAAACAATTGGAAAACATAACCGACTACTTGATACAGTAACTTACTCATTTCCTGATCCAATGTTGTAACATCTCATGAACACACCCCTTGGCAAAAATGTAAATTCAAACTCGTATTCTGACAGCCGGAGGGAACAACATCCAGAGAAATGTCCGAGTGCTCAGTTAGGAATCATTTACTGAAGCTTGGAACCTTCTGATACTCAAAACATCTTGGGATTGCTGCAGCTAGACCAAAACTATAAGAATCTTAACTGGCCACTCCTTTTCCATTGTTAAACTGTTTTTAAGAAAAACCTACAGGCACTCGAGACTCTTTGGCACCTCTGCCTTTACAATCCCTCTTCAAAAAAACACAGGCCAAAGTAACCTTTTTAAAGTGACAGCATCCTCACACCACCACACCCCCCACTCCCCCTGCCCCCCTGACACACACACACAGTCTCTCTCTCTCTCTCTCTCTCACACACACACACACACACACACACACACACACACACACACACACACACACACACACACACACACACACAGTCTTCCCCTCTGTCATGCACAGACATGGTCTTTGTTTGTGTGTCTGTCTGTCTCTCTTTCTCTCTCACACACAGGCATAATTTCTCTCTCTCACACACACACGTACTCGCACACACACACAGGCATGTGTTTCTCTCTTTCTCACTCACTCACTCACACACACACTCTCAGGCATCGTGTTTCTCTCGTATACACACACACAATAGGTCTTTCTCTGTCTGTCTCTCTCTCTCTCTCTCTCACACACACACAGGCATGGTCTTTTTCTCTCTCTCTTTCTCACTCACTTACTCACACGCACACTCTCAGGCATCGTGTTTCTCTCTTACACACACACAATAGGTCTTTCTCTGTCTGTCTCTCTCTCTCTCTCACACACACACACAGGCATGGTCTTTTTCTCTCTCTCTTTCTCACTCACTTACTCTCACACACACACACTCTTAGGCATAGTGTTTTTCTCTCTCTCTTACACACACACTCACTCACACACACACACAGATATATGGTCTTTTATGTCTCTGTCTCTCTCTCTCTCGATCTCTCTCTCTCTCTCGATCTCTCTCACACACACAATGAACTATTATCTTTTATTCATTTTATGGGTTGTGGGTGTCACTGGCTGGCCAGCATTTTATGCCTCTCCCTAGTTGTCCTTGAGAAGGTGGAGGTGAGCTGCCGCCTTGAACTACTGTGGTCCACCTGCGGTGGGTTAACCCCCAATGCCATTAGGGAGGGAATTCCATGCCTTTGACCCAGTGACAGTGATGGAACGGCATTATATTTTCAAGTCAGGATGGTGCATGACTTGGAGGGGAACTTGAAGGTACTGCAGTTCCCACACATCCGCTGCCCTAGTTCTTCTACGTGGAAGTGGTTGTGGGTTTGGAAGGTGCTGTCTGAGGATCCTCGATGAATTTATGCAGTGCATCATGTAGATAGTATCAGTGTGTACTGAGCATGTGTGGTGGAGGGAGTATACACTTGTGGATTTGCGCTGCTTTTCCTAATGGTGTCAAACTTCTTGAGTGTTGATGGGGTTGAACCCATCCAGGCAAGTTGGGAGTATTCCATCACACTTCCAACTTGTAGATTGTAGATGGTAGACAGGCTGCAGTATTCCTTGCTGCAGTATTCCTAGCTTCTGACCTGCTGTTGTAGCTACTGTGTTTGTGGTAAGTGCAGTTGAGTTTGTGGTCAATGATAACCCGCAGGATGTTGACATTATGGGATTCAGTGATGGTAATACCATTAAAAGCCAAGAGGCAGTGGTTGGATTGTCTTTTATTTTTGATGGAAACGTTACTTGCCACTTGTCAGCCCACGCCTTGTTATTGTCCAGATCTTGTAGCATTTGAACATGGACATCCGAATCTGAGGAGTCGTGAATGGTGAACATAGTGCAATCATCGGCGAACATCCCCACTTCTGACCTTGTGATGGAGGGGAAGGTCATTGATGAAGCAGCTGAAGATGGCCAGGCCGAGGACACTCCCCTGAGGGTCTCCTGCAGAGACGTACTGGCCCTGGGGTGAATGACCTCCAACAACCACGACCATCTTCCTATGTGTCAGGTATGACTCCAACCATCAGAGAGTTTGCACCCATTGAGTCCCGATTTCCTATGGTTCCTTGAAGCCACATTCAATCGAGAACAGCCTTGATGTCAAGGACTGTCACTCTCACCTTCCCTCAAGCATCCAGCTGTTTTGTCATATTTGAGTCAAGGCTGTAATGAGGTCAGGAGCTGACTGGCCCTGGCAGAACCCAAACTGGGCATCACTGAGCAGCTTATTGCTTAGCAAGTGCTGCTTTATAGCACTGTTCATGATACTTGCCATCACTTTACTAATGATCGAGAACAGACTGATGGGGCGTTAATTGGCTGGGTGGAATTTGTCCTGTTTTCTTTGTGTGTACAGGACATCCCTGGGCAAGTTTCAGCATTGTTGGTTAGGTACCAGTGTTGTACTTTTACTGCAACATTAATAAGAGACAAAGATTATTTCATTTTAAAACCCTTAGTCTTAATCGATTATTACGCGACAATACACGCAAATTGCATCAACTGTAACCATGCATTACTGCATTCTGTTTCTGTCCATTTACTCCTGCAACCAAATCCCTCCATCTTACATCATCCAAGTTGTGACAACACATTAGCAATTACACTTTCTCATCCTGCCACGTGTATAAGTTTCAAATTGAATGGCTGCAGTAATAAGCTCCATGTAAACCATCTGGAAGTGCAGTCCTTACATTTCTCCAAAAGCTTTAATGGGTTATGATCAGTACAGACAATTGTACAAGACTCATTACTAACAATATAAATGTTGGAACACCAAGCTCATGGTCTCCTCAATCATGGAATATTCCTGATAAATATTCAGTTTCCTGATGAAATAACCAATGGGGCTTCCTATCTTCTCATCGTCATCTTGTAAGATTACAGCACCAACACCCACTTCAATGGCAATCTCGAGTAGTTTGTGCAATTAGGTGTAGCTAACACAGGGGCAGTGGTTAACACAGCTTTCAGGCTGGCAAATGCCCTCTGACATTCTACTGTCCGCTAAAATATCCAGCACTTCTTCAATGAGTCAGTCAGTGGAGCAACCACACTACTACAATTTTGTACAAACTTCTGGTAAACTTGTTCACTGCCATGAATCATAGTCCTGCTCTCTTTGTCAATGTTATGGTTGGGACCATATGTCCATGCCTGACAACATGGCCCAGGCACATGACTCGGACTTTGGTGAATTCACACTTAGCCATGTTTATCACCTGCCTGCCTCCCAAAGTCAATTAAATAGTTCCAATAAAGGCTGCAAATGTTCCTTCCCAGTGTGACTAAAAGATCACAAGTTTGTTGATGTACATTATACAATTGGATATCCCAGAAATGACTTGATTAGTTACCCTTTGAAATGTGGCTGGCACATTTTCCATACCAACTCGCATGACTTTAAGTTAGTAAATTCCGTTCAGTGTTACAAAAGCCGAAATAGTCTTCACTCCTTCGGATAAAGGTACCTGCCAGTATCCTCGGAGCAAGTATAAATGACAAATCTATGTTGCTTGTCCTACCTTTTCCAATACAGTCTCCCAATGTGGGCTCGGATATGAATCAGACTCTGCAACTGCATTAAGTTTGCAACAGTCTGCACACAACCATGGGTACCATCTGGCTTTGGCACCATTACTATGGCTGAGCTCCAGTTGCTGCAACTCACTTTGATGCTGTTGTTTTTGGAACATCCGTTCAGTCTGTCTTTGAACATATGCCAACTTTCTTTGGCGTAAGTGTGTAAGGATATTGCATAATTGGAGCCAAATCCCCCTCTCAATTTAATCATTCACAGTTCAAATATGTGGTCGTTGAACTCTGACTCACTAATTGCTCCTTATTTATTTTCAGTGGTCCTCTCAGCTCATGCCCCAAAAACTCATTGATGTACAAATGGAATTCCTTTATCCAGTCGTTTGGATTGTCTTGACAATAAGCCCTCGATATGGTCTTCTCTAAGCTCACTAATGGTCTTTAAAGTTTAACGCCACCTTTCGAACACTCCCTTACCATGCTTGTTGGTAAGCAGTGGATAAGCTCCCCATGCTGAAAATGTGGTGCTGGAAAAGCGCAGTAGGTTAGGCAGCATCCAAAGAACAGGAGAATCGACGTTTCAGGCATAAGCCCTTCTTCAGGAATCTTCCTTCTTCCTGAAGAAGGGCTTATGCCCGAAACGTCGATTCCCCTGTTCCTTGGATGCTGCCTGACCTGCTGCGCTTTTCCAGCCACACGTTTTCAGCTCTGATCTCCAGCATCTGCAGTCCTCACTTTCTCCTCCGATAAGCTACCCATACCTTCCATGCATACATTTGATGTAAAATTTGACCCTTGACCTGATTGTATCTCTGTGGGTGGTCTGTATCGAGTTAAACATTGGTGTACCTCTTCTACAATCTTTCTAGCAGTGGTATTCCACAAATAGAATGGCCTGTGGATATCAAATGGACGCATCTATCATTGTTAACAAATACTGATAACCACTTTTTGTTTTGTGTAGGGGTCCTACTCAATCAAGTAAGACCCTTGTAAAAGATTCCTCAAATGCAGGGATGGGCATTAAAGTTGCCGGTTTTATTATTGCCTGAAGTTTTCCGGTTACATGACATGTGTGACATTTCTGGCAATTTTCATCTCCACCTAAATGAAGTCCAGGCCAGTAAAAATGTTTTGTATTTTGCCGGGAGTTCTTCTCACTCCCACAATAACCCACAGGTGACTGATGTACTGCCTGCCACACCTCCTTTCTATAAGTCCCTGGTAATGAATTTCTCCCACTTTCCCATCTGCCTGAATGTCTCATCAAGACATCATGTTTAAGTTAGTAACATTTGGGAATGCACTCAGATTCTTCTTCTGTGTTTGCTTTTCAATGCAATTGCTTCAGTTTTTCATCTTTCTGTTGTAGCTGAGTTCATTTCTCTGAACTAAAAATATCCATTAGTTCTCCATCTGTTCTTGTTTTGTCTCAGCCATTCAATCAAATGTGGGCTCTGATCATTCTGCTTCAACTTGCTTTTCTATCCTCTTTGATTTCTTCTCCTGTTTCAATTGGTGACTTTATGACCTTGTTATCTCTCCGTTAATGTTTTCCAATCCTTTCATGATTCACATAGCAGTGATGATCATTGTATTTTATTTAGAACATGAGATAATCCATCCACAAGGATGTTGAATTATTGCCCTCTATTAGAATGATGACGAAGTTATTGATTTTCACTGCCCAATTCCAACAGCCGACCTTGTCCCAATAATAATCTTCACTCCTGACCGAGACGTCGGTGTTTTGGGCAGGAAACTCCATGAAAGTCTTATGCATGAAATGTTGACTCTCCTACTCCTTGGATATACTGCCTGACCTGCTGTGCTTTTCCAGCACCACACTTTTTGACTCTGATCTGGAGTCCTCACCTTCTCCTTTTCCCTCGGATGTCTGGTCTGGTCTGAAGTAAGCTGAGAGGTACAGATGCACTTGCAAGGAGTTTTGTGGTCCTGAAACATGCAGAGGGAGGAGTGAAAAGGCTGTTGTATGGAGACTTGCAGGGATTGTTGGTTTTAATTGTGATGTGGGCGAGGGTATCCCAGTTGGAATGCTGAGATTTGGAGGTGACTTGACAAATTCTTGAATTCTGTGTCCTCTCAAATGGAGAGTTCCTAAAACATCCAACAAGTGTGTCTTGGACATGTCAACAGAATGGAAGCATGTGACGTGTGAATTTACTTCCTGCATGGTGAGACTCCTACAGCCAGGCAGCTAGTGATGGACCAAAAGGTCCGTACCAGGAATGCTGAAGAAAGGTATGACAGCCCTGAACATCAACTATACATGGAGAGAGTCCCTATTGGCTGAGAGAAATGAATGGAAAGATTTCCATTGGTTTGACATGAGCTATCAGGGTGACCAGACATCACCTTAGACGCTAAAACTAAAGGCATAAATTGACACTCTGTAAGTGTTAGTGAGAAATTGGTGATAAAACCTATCTGTTATGAATTAGTATCTTCGTCAAGCAGCAAAGTTACATTGCATAGAGGCACGCAATCTGAAATACATCAGAGCACCTTCCAGCAACTGGAGCATGCTGGTGGCCTCTGACAAAGAAAGTAGTTTCAAGGAAATATGATGTGTTTCAAAATGCCACGGACACAGGAATGTACATCCGCGCGCGCGCACAACACACACTCATACTCACATTCACACTCTGTCGCACACACACACCTACACACAGACACACACACAAATACACATGCACACACACACACACAAATAAAGACACACAAATACAGACACACACAAGCACTCACAGAACAAAATGACATCTTGTGTTAAGAATGAACAAAGCTGCACCTCAACCATCACACCTTGAATCTTGGGAGGAGCTGTGTCATTGAAATTTGAGAGGTTATGTCTCCACATTATTTTTCGGGTGGAGTGATGAGTGATACTTTGAGGTAAATGGGAAAGCACTAATAATGTCCACGGTTTTCTCAGGGCAATATCCTCATGAACATTGAAGATAGGAGCAGGAGAAGGCCACTCAGCCCTTTGCGCCTGCTCTGCCATTCATCATCATCCAGCTCAATAGCCTCGTCCTGTTTACTCCCCATGACCTTTGGTCCTATTTGCTCTAAATGCTACATGTAGCCACGTCTTCAATACATTCAATGCTTTGGCATTAACAAGTTCCTGTGGTAATGAATTCCACAGGCTCATCACTCTTTAGGTGAAGAAATGTCTCCTCATCTCCATCCTACATGATCCACCCCGAATCCTCAGTCTGTGTCCCCTGATTCTGGAAACACCCACCATCAGGAGCATCCTCCCTGTATCTACCCTGTCTCGTCCTGTTAGAATGAGATCCCCTCCCATTCGTTTAAACTCCAGCGAAAACAATCCTAAGCTAGACAGCCTGTCCTCATATGTTCGTTCCACCATCCTCGGAATCAGTCAGGTAGACCTTCGCTGTACTCCCTCCAGAGCAAGAGCATCCTTCCTCAGAAAAGGAGACCAAAACTGCACACAGTGTTTGAGGTGTGGCCTCACCAAGGCCCTGTACAACTATAACAACGCATCCCTGCTCCTGTACTCGAAACATTTCTCAATGAAGGTCAATATAACATTTGCCTTCTCTACTGCCTGCTGCACCTGCATGCGTAACTTCAGCGACTGGTGCACAAGGACATGTGGGCCCTGAAGCACACTCCCCTCTCCCAATTTGCAGCCAGTCAGGTAGTAATCCACCACCTTCCTGTTGTTTCCAAAGTGAATAACCTGACATTTATCTAAAATAAACTGCATCTGCCATTGATTGGCCCGCTCACCCAATCTGTCCAGATCATGCCATAGGGTCTCTGAATCCTCATCACAGATCACCCTTCCACCCAACTTGGTATCATCTGCAAACCTTGAGATGTTACATTTTATTCCTTCATCCAAATCATTAATATATATTGTTAATAGCTGGAGTTCCTGTGGCACCCCACTAGTTACTGTCTGCCTATTTGACACGGGCCCCTTCAGCCCTCCTCTGTTCCTTCTCTGCCAACCAGTTTTCTATTTATCTCAGTACACTTACCACAATCCCATGTGCTTTAATCCTGTACAGTGACCTCTTAAATGGGGCATTGTCAAACGCTTTCTGCAAGTACAAATATGCCATATTGACCAGTTCCCCTTTGTCAACTCTGATAGTTACATCTTCACAGAATTCCAATAGATTTGTCAATTTCCCCTCCATAACTCCATGCTGACTCTGTTTGATTTTGCCACGGCTTTCTCAATGCTCTGTCATAAAAGATAAAGAATTTGAGAATTTTCCCCATTACTGATCTGAAGCTTACTGGTCTAGAATTCCCTTTCTCTGTATCTCTCTTTCTGAGTGTTGGAGTGGCAGTAGCTGCCCTCCAATCTGCAGGGACTGTACCAAAATCTAAAGATTCCTGACAACCAAAGCATCCACTATTTCTGGAACCACTTCCTTAAGTGCTCTGGGATGCAGATTTATCAGGCGCTGAGGATTTATTAGATTTAATCCCCTCAATTTTCCAGCACCATTTCTCTACTAATATTGACCTCCCTCAGTTCTTCCCTCTCACTAAATCTTGCATTCTCCAGAATTTCTGGTACTTGATTTGTATCTTCGAGTCAGAGAGTCCTAAAGCACAGAGACATGTCGTTTGGCCCAAAGTGGTCCATACTGACCAAATTGTCCACCCATGCTAACCCCATTTCCCTGCATTTGGTCCACATCCTATCCATGTATTTGTCAAAATGCCTTTAAATGTTGTTAACGTACCCACCTCAACCACTTCCGCTGGCAGCTCATTGCATACACGTGCCAGCCTCTGTGTAAACAAATTGCCCCTCAGGTTCCCTTTTGTACTTTTCCCCGCTAACCTTAAACTAATACCATCTAATCCTCGATTCCCCAACTCTGGCAAAAAAGCCTTTCATAATTTTGTACAGTTCTGTAAGGTCCCCTCTCAGTCTCCTAGACTGCCAAGAAAAGAAGTTCTAGCTTGTTCAGCCTCTCCTTATTACTCAGACCACTGAGTGCGAGCAACATCCTTATAAATTTCTTCTGCACTCTTTCCAGTTTAATAACGTCCTTCCTCGAGCAAGGTGACCAATACTGAACACATGCTCCAACTGCATCCTCACCAACCTCCTGTACAACTGTCCTTTTTTGTGAAGACAAAACTAAAGTATGTATTCAGTTGCTCAACTGTTCCTTTGTCCTTCGTTATACATTTCCCCATTTCTATCTGTAGGGACCTACATTTGTCTTCACCAATCTCTTTCTCTTCACGTACTGTAGAACCTTGTAGTGTCAGTCTTCATGTTCCCTGCAGCTTACTTTCCTTTTTACTGTGTTTTCCCCATCTTAATCAATCCCTTGGTCCTTCTTTGCTGAATTCGAAACTGCTTTCAAACATCAGACCTATTATTCTTCTTGGCCAATCTCTATGCTTCTTCCTTCAATTGGATACTATCTAATTTCCTTTATAAGCCATGGATTGGCCCTGTTTCCCATTTTGCTTTTGTACCAGACAGGAATAAATAGTTGTTGCAGTTCCCTCATGATTTCGTTGAATATTTGCCAATGCCTATCTACTGTCGCACCTTTAAGCAACTTCCACTAATCTATCAACGCCAACTCATGCCTTATATACCTTCATAGTTTCCTTTATTAAAATTCAGCCCCCTCGTCTCCAAATCAGCTGGCTCACTCTCCATCCTGATAAAAAAGCTGTATCATGTCATGGTCGCTCTTCCCCAAGGAGTCACACGCAGCTAGATTGGCAATGATTCCCTTCTCATTACACAGTACCCAGTCTCAGATGGCCTGCTCTCTAGTTCGTTCCATCCATATGTTGGTTAAGAAAACCATCCCATATGTAGGCCAGGAATTCCCCCAAGTAGACATTGTGGCTAATTTGATTTGTCCAATCTGGATGCAGATTAAAATCACCCATGATCACAGATGTCTCCATATCATTAGCTTGGCTAATTTCCTGTTTAAGGAGAAAGTGAGGACTGCAGATGCTGGAGATCAGAGCTGAAAATGTGTTGCTGGAAAAGCGCAGCAGGTCAGGCAGCATCCAAGGAGTAGGAGAATCGACGTTTCGGGCATGAGCCCTTCTTCAGGAATGAGGAAAGTGTGTCCAGCAGGCTAAGATAAAAGGTAGGGAGGAGGGACTTGGGGAGGGTCGTTGGAAATGCGATAGGTGGAAGGAGGTCAAGGTGAGGGTGATAGTCCGGAGTGGGGGTGGGGGCGGAGAGGTCAGGAAGAAGATTGCAGGTTAGGAAGGTGGTGTTGATTTCGAGGGTTGGGACTGAGACAAGGTGGGGGGAGGGGAAATGAGGAAACTGGAGAAATCTGAGTTCATCCCTTGTGGTTGGAGGGTTCCTATGCGGAAGATGAGGCGTTCTTCCTCCAGCTGTCGTGTTGCTATGGTCTGGCGATGGAGGAGTCCATGGACCTGCATGTCCTTGGTGGAGTGGGAGGGGGAGTTGAAGTGTTGAGCCACAGGGTGGTTGGGTTGGTTGGTCCGGGTGTCCCAGAGGTGTTCTCTGAAACGTTCCGCAAGTAGGCAGCTTGTCTCCCCAATGTAGAGGAGGCCACATCGGGTGCAACGGATGCAATAAATGATGTGTGTGGAGGTGCAGGTGAATTTGTGGCGGATATGGAAGTATCCCTTGGGGCCTTGGAGGGAAGTAAGGGGGGAGGTGTGGGCGCAAGTTTTGCATTTCTTGCGGTTGCAGGGAAGGTGCCGGGAGTGGAGGTTGGGTTGGTGGGGGGCGTGGACCTGACAAGGGAGTCTCGGATGGAGTGGTCTTTTCGGAACGCTGATAGGGGAGAGGAGGGAAATATATCCCTGGTGGTGGGGTCCGTTTGGAGGTGGCGGAAATGACGACGGATGATATGATGTATATGGAGGTTGGTGGGGTGGTAGGTGAGGGCCAGTGGGGTTCTGTCCTGGTGGCGATTGGAGCGGCGGGGCTCACGGGCGGAGGAGCGGGAAGTGGAGGAGATGCGGTGGAGGGCATCGTCGAATTTCCTGTTTAATTCTATTCCAACATGACCACTGCAGTCTGGGGATCTCTGTATGACACCCACTAATGTTTTTGTCCCTTGGTATTTCACAGCTCCACCCACACAGACTCCACATTGTCGAAGCTAATGTCCTAAAAAGAGATGAGCAAAAATACGTGACCAGGAATTGAGATACTTCTGCTCAAATATTGATCTTGGTTTGATGCTAATTAGCCTTGTCGACTTTCAATGAGTTGCTTCGTAAAATCTGGGGCCGCCAACAGAAGGTGATGAGCTGGAACATTTGTGGAATTGCTTTCTCAGTAAATGAACACAGATACATTTTGTTGAGTTTTTCACAGTAGATGACAGTGCTTCTCCAGCAGTTGGAAGTGAGGGCTGATAGTAGATCCTTCACCCAACACCTTCACTCATAAAACGTTAAGGCACACAAAAGATTGACTGAGGCTACTTAGTGTAACATCATTTATTGAAAAATATGGTCGAGTGTTTAAAAAAGGATGTTACAGCAGAAAACTGAGAATGGCTTTCTAAAATGGAAATCTTGCCTGATAAAAGTATCGGAATTCTTGGAGAAAATGGAGGAAACCGTGATTGTAATATGTTTTGATTTTCCGAAGGTGTTTGATAGCACCCATGCATAAGATTACTGAATAAGATAGGAGCCTTGGCTTTGGAGGTACTGTATTAACATGGAGAGAGGATCTTTGAAATCCCAATCAGAAAAGTTTGATTAAGAATTTTATTTTACAGAATGTCAATCTGTGGAGTACCACATAAATCTGTTCTGGGGACAAAAAAAATTACAAAGTATTTTGAATACTTAGATGAGGAAAGTGAGTATATTGTCGGCAAGTTTGCGAATGACTCAAAAATTGGAGCAGAGACAAGTGATGAGTATGACACAAAAAGAAGTTTGCGGAGGGATACAGATAGGACAAGAGAGTGAACAAGGAGCTTTGCATAATAATGTAATGTGGATGAAATAAATGAGAACAGACATAAACAGTGAAGTTATGCATTTTAACGGGCAAGATAGAGATTGAATTCAGAAATCTACAGGGAGTCCGCATCTCCGAACCACAAAAAGTTAGCTTTTAATTTCAACTGTCAATAAGGATGGCAAATGTCATGTTGGGGTTTGTTTAAAAACTAATGGAATATTGAGATTAGGAACAGTCAGATAGAGCAGCTAATGGGTGGCTGAGGAGCTGCTGCAGGGGTTAGGATTCCCATTTTTCAATCACTGGGATCTCTTCAGGGATAGAAATGACCTGTATAAGAGGGAGCTGAATTGGAAGGGGACCGATATTCTTGTGGGGAAATTTGCTAGCAGTATGCTGAAGGTTTTAAACTAGTAAGGGGGATGGTGGGAACCAACAAGGTAGTGAGAAAAGAGAAATGTTTGAGCTGAGATGCGGTGAGCAATTCTAGGGGTCAAGGCAGACAACAGTTTGGCAAGAGCGAGGTAAGACTGCGAAACTGCATTTACTTCGATGCTAGAGGCCTGACATGTGAGACAGATGGACATGGGGCATAGATGGGAATGTGTGACAAGGATATCATTACCATTACAGAAATGTGGCTCAGGGATGTACAGGACTGGCAGCTTAATGTTCCAGGATATAGATGCTATCGAATGTATAGACAGAGGAGCAAGAGAGGAGATGGAGTGGTGTTTTTGGTTAGAAAGTACATTACAGCTGGATGTAGAGAGGATATTTCTTGGAGACTGCCCAGTGAAGTTATATGGATGAAAATTAAAAATAAGAAAGAGGTGATGACCTTGCTGGGATTGTAAAATGGGCCTCCTAATAGTCAGTGGGAAATTTACAAGCGATTATGCTATCTGTAACAAAAAAGGATAATGGTAGGCAATTTTAACTTTCCAAACAGAGTTTGGGGTCGATTAGATTACATTACAGTGTGGAAACAGGCCCTTCGGCCCAACAAGTCCACACCGACCCGCCGAAGCGTATCCCACCCAGGCCTCTTCATTAACCCTTACCTAACACTATGGGCAATTTAGCACGGCCAATTCACCAGAATCTTCACATCTTATGGACTGTGGGAGAAAACCGGAGCACCTGGAGGAAGCCCACGCAGACACGTGGAGAACGTGCAAACTCCACACAGTCAGTCGCCTGAGGCGGGAATTGAACCCGGGTCTTTGGCGCTGTGAGGCAGCAGTGCTAACCACTATGCCACCATGCCGCCCACACGGTGTTAAGATCTTGGAATGTGGAGAAATTGGTTAAGTGTGTCCAAGAAAAAGTTGTTATTCAATATGTGGATGCACCTACTAGACAGTTCGCAATACTTGACCTTCTGTTGGGAACCAAGGCAGGGCAAGTGACTGAGGTGTCCATCGGGGCAGGCTTCAGGGAAAGTGATCATAATTCTATTGGTTTAATAATAATGATGAGAAAGGATAACATTGATTTAAAAATGAAAGTTTCAAATTAGAGTGTGGCCAGTTTCGATGGTATTAGACTTTGAGAAGTTGATTGGGGGAGGTTATTCACAGGTAAAGGGATGGCTGACAAGTGGGAGGCCTTTAAGAATGAGACAATGAGAGTTCAGTGATGGTATGTTTCCGATTGTATGAAGGGCAAGGCATGGGAAAAGCTCAATGATGAAGGAAATTGCAACTCCTGTCAAGAAAAAGAAGGGAGCATTCATCAGATATAGACAGCTGGGATTGAGTGATCCTGAGAAGGGTATAAGGGCAGTAGGAGTATACTTAAACAGGAAATCATGAGGGGAAAAAAGGGGACATAAAATTGCTTTGACAAATAGAATTAAGAAGAATCCGAAAAGATTCTAAAATTATTTTAAGTTTAAAAGAATAACTAAGGAGAGAATACAGGCCTGAAAGATCAACATGGCTTTCCTGCATGTCACCACAGGAGATGGCAGAAACACTAAGGAAATATTTCGCATCAATATTTACAGTAGACAGGAGCATGGAAGCTAAGAAAGTTGGGAAATAAATAATGTGATCTTAAAATGAGTTTATTTTACAGAAAAGGAGGTGTTGGAGGTCTTAAAGTAGAAAAATGGAAATAAATCCTGGAGACCTGATTAGGTATTTCCCAGAACTTTGTGGGAAGCTAGGGAAGAGATTCCTGGTCCCCTTGCTGAGATATTTGTATCGTTGATAATCATAGATGAGATGCAAGAAGACTGGAGAGTGACTAATGTGGCAGCATTATTGAAGAAAGTTGTATGGAAAAGCAAGGGAACCATAAACTGGTGAGCCTTTCACACCAGAGATGCTGCCAGAGCTTCTGAGCATTTCCAGCAGTTTCTGCTTTTGTTTCTGATACACAGCATCCACAGTTCTTTCCGTTTTTATTTAGTAGTTAGAGAACATTACTTTTTGAATTGGAGGCCTGTTAAAACATAACAACATCCGAACATAAGAAATACAATCAGGAGTAGGCCATCTGACTCCATGAGTCAGCTCTGCCTTTCAATAACATCATGGATCATCTTTCAATGGACTGAGACTCCACTTACCCACTGCTCACTATAACCCTTCATTCCTTTACTCTTCACAAATCTATCTTCACCTTTAAATCATTCAACAGGTTAGCCTCAGCTGCTTCACTAGGCAGGGATTCCAGAGATTCACAACCCTTTGAGTGAAGACGTTGGCTTGACCAGCTATCCTTAGTAGCCACACACGCAGATGACAAGCAACATGAGTTCGACTGGGACAACACTACTATTGGGACAAGCCAAACAGAGAACAGCCAGGGAATTCCTAGAGGCATGGCATTCATCCACAGATTCAATCAATAAGCACATCGACCTGGACCCAATACACCGGCCACTGCAGTGGACAGCTGGAACTGACAACCGGAAGCGGCAGATACAAACCACTATAAATGCCGGAGGAAACATCACAGAAGCGCTTCACAGGAGTCTCCCAAGCTCTGAGGATGTCTCCTAGACAGGGGACGAAACGTCTGCAACACAAATTCCCAGCTCGGCGAACAGAACCACAACAACGAGCACCCGAGCTACAAATCTTCTTACAAACTTTGAGCCTCCCTGCTTCTGTCTTATCTATCGCATTTATAATTTTACAATCCCCTCCCCCATTCTTCTGAATTCCAATGAGTATAATCCCAGTCTGCTCATAAGCCAACCCCCTCATTTCCAGAATCAACGTAGTCAAACTCCTCAGCAAACCCCACCCCAGTGCCATCTCATGTAAGGCGATGGAAAATGTACAGAGTACTCCAGGCGTGGCCACACCAGCGCCCTATACAGCTGCAGCAGAAAGCCCTAATTTTAAACTCTATCCACTGGCAATGAAGGACATTATTCCATTTGTCTTCCTAATTAGCTACTGGACTTACAAACCAGACTTTTGTGTTTCTTGCACAGGAACACCCAGGTCCCCCTGCACAGCAGCATTCTGTAATTTTTCACCATTTTAAAGTAGTCCACTTTGTTATTAATCCTACCAAAATGGATGACCTCATGTTTACTAACATTGTACTCCATCTGCCAGACCCTTGCCCACTCCCTTTACCTGTCTATATCCTTCTGCACACTTTGTTCCATCACTCATTTAAGTGGCTTCTGTGCACTACAACACATTACACTTGGCCTCTAACTCGAAGCAATCTCCCTGAATTGTAAACAATTGCAGTCCCAACAATTGTAAACAGTTGCATTCTCAACACTGATCCCTGAGACACATCACTAGCCACTGAGTGTCAACCAGAAAAACACCCATTTATCCCCAATTTTTGGGTTCTGTTAGTTAACCATTCTTCTGTCCATGCTAATGCATTGCCCGTAATACTGTGCATCTTTATCTTATGCAGCAGCCTTTTGTGCAGCACCTTGCTGAATGCCTTTTGGAAATCCAGATACACCACGTTCACCAGTTCCCCATTGTCTACCACGCTCATTATAACCTCAAAGAATTCCAATAAATCAGTTAAAGATGACTTGCCTTTCATGAACCCATGATTCATTAAATAAATGTAGGTGTTGCATTTTTGAAAGGCAAACCAGGACAGGACTTATATAATTAATGGCTGGGCCTTGGGGGGTGTTGCTGAGCAAAGAAACCAAAGGGTGCAGATGCATCATTCCTTGAAAGTGGAGTTGCAGGGAGACAGGGTGGGGAAAAAGGTGTTTGGCACGCTTTCGTTCATTGGTCATAATGTTAAGTGTAGGAGTCGAGATGTGATGGCTCAGCTGTACAGAACATTTGTGAGGCCACATTTAGAATTATTATAGACAAATCTGGCTGACCGTTTCTATGAAGAATTTTGTGAAACTTAAGAGGGTGTAGAAAAGATTTCCAAGAATGATGCTGGAACTGGAGTGTTTAAGGTATAAGCTGAGGCTGAATAGGCTGGGGCTTCTCTTTTCCCTGCAGTGAGAGAAAAGGAGGCTAAGGAGTAGCCTGAACAAGACTTATAAAATCATGCAGGGCATTGATATGGTGAATAGCCAAGGCCTTTTTCCTCGAGCGGGAGAGTCCAAAACTAGAGGACAGCGGTTTAACGTGAGAGGAGATACGTTTGAAAAGAACCTGAGGGGTAACCTTTTCACGTGTATGTGGGAAAAGCTGCCAGCGGTAGTGGTGGAGGCGCGTTCAATTACTGCATTTAAAAGGTACCTGGATGGGTGTATGAACAGGTCACATTTAGAGGAAGATTGGCCAAATGTTTGGCAAATGGTACTCAGTCAGATTGGGATATCTAGTCAGTGCAGTTGGACCGAAGGGTTTGTTTCTGTGCTGGATATCTGTATGACTATAATGTTTGTTAAAACTGAAAAGAAGCTGTATTCTTACCACAGCTGGAATACTGTGACCTGTTCTTGGGACTCGTATCACAAAGAAAAGGTACACTGGACAGAGAAACAATCTACATGAGGTTCAGTCGACTGATCCTAAAGATGGAGGGACTGTCTTGAGAGTAGAGATTGAGTCGTTTGGGCCTATACTCATTAGAACATAGAAGATTCAGTACTGACATTCTGAAACATCTATTATTTTCAGGAAACTTGATGGTGTAAATGCAGAAATGTTGTTTCCCCTTGTGGGAGAGTTTCAGACCAGGGAGTAGAATCTCTGAATTAGAGGTCACAAATTTCGGGCAGAAGAGAACTTTGTCTCCCAGAATGTAGAGAATTTGTGGAATTCTTTACCACAGAAAACTGTCGAGGTTGGGTCATTCAGTATTTTGAAGGCGGAAATGGACAGATTTTGATTGGTAATTGAATCAATGCTGACAGTTAAAACGCTGGAAAGTGGAGGTGAGGGTTATCAGTTCAGCCATGATGTCATTGTTTGGAAGACCAAACCCCATTGGCTGAACAGGCTGCTTCTGGTTCCCTATCATTCACCTTTGCTCTAAGTTAGTCTTTTCAGAATTATCTCGGCCTCATTTAAATTAACCTCCATTTCATGTTTGAAGCCCGGCTGCTTCAATGCCTCCTCATCATGAAAAAAGACAGGGATCGCCTTTCTCCCTGTTTGATGGCATTGCATTCTGCCTCGAATGCAGTGACTGCATTTATAGTCCTCCAGTTCTGTTGAATATTTGTCAAACACAACCACAGCTATCACAGAAAAGGTTAAAGACAGATCAAAACTACATTTAAACTACCATATCAAACGCATTGTCGGTATGCATTGCATGGAATACACACATTGCATATTAAAGGTCTCTCTGCACTTATCCATTAAACACTGCAAGGGTTGTTCATAGATGATTTGCTTATGTGTGTATGTATGTCTGTGCCTGTAGATGATAATCTACTTGTATAACAAAGTTTCGATGCATCGTGTTGTTCCCTTTTTATTCTGGTATCAAGCATTTCAAAATCAGAATGACAGTGGGTAGGAGTTCAAGCCCCTTTACACGGCTACATCAAATGTTTTCTGTGATTGTACAGCTCATGTAATGTGCTGGGTAAATCTCCCTCTATATTGTGCTGTCCAATGCAAACATGTCAAATACACTTTGGTTTAGACACAGTATAGATCCGCATCCAGGATTCCCTAAAGAAAACCCTCCCAGAGCAGGTACAACACAGAGTCGACACAGAATAAATCACCCTCTACAATATTAAACATTCCATGAGTTGTGCAGTAAAAGTTAATTATAGACTAAATATGCATTGCACTGAACCATTAAACATTCCTCAGCCAAGAATAATACTGCTGAGTTACAATGAAAATACTATCACAGTAAAGTCTTTCCGATCAAGCATTTCCAGATCACTCAATACTCAGACAGATTTTTGAGAAAATCTGGTTGTACTGACTCAAATCTCTCGAAAGAAATGGATGAATTTGGCTGAGAGCATATGTTGGTGAGGTGTTGGCTTCATGTTATTAAGGAAAACGTTGTCCGATTGTGGAGAGGCAAAACAAGGCATCAGATATAAAGGAAAATGGGGGGAGGCAGGAGGGGAAGAGAGAAAAAGAGAGACAGAAATATTAGCTGTGCCAATGTATCACTTAATTATTGTTTTGTTTTGACCAAACATGACAATTGATACCTCTGTCATTCAACAATTATACAAATTATGTATTAAAAAGTCCTAACATCAATTAGTATTGGAATCCATTGAGTTATTTGCATTTTTTCCACAATTCGTGTGCTGTGCGTGTGGGGAAATATAAATTGCTGTTTTGTTGTTCTGTAATTTATTCTGAGAATTCTATTTCTGTGTTTATTTACATAAATGCTTAATTGGTTTCAATGAAGTGATGGGGACAGCAAAGCCAGATGAAAGAAGTGATTTGTTGGTAAGATTCAAATCGAAACAAGTTTATTTTAAGAATGGTGACCATTTTCAGAAGTGAATACCAATTTATGAAGACGAATTGCAACAGATTTTATTTATTTCTGAATGATAAACACAATTTAAAACTTTTATTTAGGTTAAATATTCAGTGCTGAAAATTCTGCAATTAAACTTCAATGTTGAACTGGATCTACTCTGAATGTCGCTGCTGAAAATGTGTTGCTTATGCCTGAAATGTCGATTCTCCTGCTCCTTGGATGCTGCCTGACCTGCTGCACTTTTCCAGCAACACATTTTCAGCTCTGATCTCCAGCATCTGCAGTCCTCACTTTCTCCTACTCTGAATGTCCCACTAATTTATATTGTAGTCCGTTTAGACGGTGCAACATCACTCAAAGTGCATTTTAGAATATTCACATGAAATACTTGAAATGACATCAGGAACTGCGCAACAATTACATTTAATTGATATAGTTGTTGTGAGGTTTTGTTACACGTATCACTTTCTGGTAAGGGTCAGCAATGAGTCCCTATCCCCAACTGCCCATTCAATAGCTTGCTAAAGCCACTTCAGAACACAGTGGGTCTGGAATCTCATGTTGGCCAGACCATGGAAAGGTGACAGATGCCTTGTCGTTCGTGAACCAGCTGTTTTTGTATTTTCCCATTGACTCGGGTGACATGGTCACCATTTGGCTTTCTTTGCGATTCCAGGCTTTCTTTGAATTCAAATTTCACCCTGGGCAAACGATGGTATTCCAAACCCCGTCCATTCAGCATCAAACTGGAGTTTGGGAATATTGGTGTCATGGTGTCACCGCTGTGATCCTAATATTGGGAATGCACAGAAAGCGGTCACAAACAGAAATGCAATCAATTTGACACTTTACCTGATGAACAAATATTGGAGTGCAATACTGGCAAGAACTCTCCTGCTGTTCACAGCAACATCACAGGAGACCTTGCATCCAATCATCAATCTAAACTGTGTACCGCACTCTGTCTGAAGAGCCTGACTCACCATAATTTGCATTTTTTTGAATTCTTCACTGACTTGTGAAAACGTTAGTCACATATCCCAAGAAGGTGGTACCTTTTTGAAGGCCTGCCATCTTGCTCGGCTAATTATGGTTGATCTTTCTTAAGAAGATTTATTACAGCCAAATGGCTTCTCAGTCGAGACTGTAGTGCTGGAAAAGTACAGCAGGTCAGGCAGCGTCCGAGGAGCAGGAGAATCGACGTTTCGGGCATGAGGCCTTCATTAGGATACCTGATGAAGGGGTTATGCCTGGAACGTTGATTTTCCTGCTCCTCGGATGCTGCCTGATCTGCTGTGCTTTTCCAGCACTACACTCTCAACTCTGATCTCCAGCACCTGCAGTCCTCACTTTCTCCTGATGGGATTCTTAGTCAGGTTCGGCACAGGAAAGGACCATCACCTTATTGTTGAACGGGTAGTGCAGGCCAGGTAGGGAGGTCAGACGACCTCCTCTGCAGGACAATACTGAACCATGTAACATGCTTCAAACCTTTGGTAGGTCTGTGATTATCGTTCATTATTCCAGCATTTTCATTTCATACTCTTTTATTAATTGAAGCTACCATGGTAGGGACTGATTCTGGAACTTTACTTCAAACCTTTTGATTGCTTATTACATACTCATAATGCCTCCTCAACCACTTTATCAAACTGTCATGTTAGCTTCAATGATTTTTTTATTGACTCCTGAAACATGGTGGTTGCTTTTAGTTGTCCGTAGTTGTCCTTCAGCAGATGGCAGTAAGCTGCCTTTCTGAAATAACATGTTCCAAAATGGCCTGAGGAAGGGAATTCCAGATTTTGACCCAATTACAGTAAAGGATCGGTGACATATTTCCATGTCAGGATGCCGAGTGTTTTAGAGAGGAGCTTACAGTGGTGCTGTTCCCATGTATCTGCTGCTCCTGTCCTTCGAGATGCAAGTGGTAGTGGGAAGGTACTGTCTAAGGAAGTGGCTAAGTTACTGCAGTGTAGGATTTTAGATAGTGCATATGGCAGGTACTAAGAATCAGATTTGGAGGCAATGGACGCTTGTGGATGTGCTACTGATCACGTGGGATGCTTTGTCCTGGACAATGCCAAGCTTCTTGAGTGCAGTTGAAGCTGCTCCTATCCAGTCAAGGGGCGAGCTGTGCTATTAGCCTCCTGACCTCTGTCTCTTCGACAGTCAATTGGCTTTGCGAGTCAGGAGGGTGAGTTAATCGCTGCAGTATTCCTAGCCTCTGGCCTGCTCGTACAACCATTGTATTTATATGGAGTGTCCAGCTCAATTTCTAATGAACAATAAAACCCAGGGTGTCGATGGTGAGGGATTCAGTGATGGTAACACTATTGAATGTCAAGGGGTTTTGGTTAGGTTGTCTCTTATTGTCAATGGTCATTGTCTCGCAGCTTTGTGGTGTGAATGCTATGTTCCACTTGTCAGCTCAAGTCTGGAAATTGTCCAAATTTTGTTGTGTTTGAATGTGGACTGAGGAGTCACTAAAAAGTGCGAGATTAATGCAGATTTCACTTCTGACCTTCTGATGGAGGGAAGGTCATTGCTGAAGCAGCTGAACATGATTGTGCCAAGGACACTTTCTTCAGGAACTCCAACAGGGATTTGCTTTGGCTGAGACGACTGCCCTCTAACAAGAAAAGCCATCTTTCAATGTGTGAGGTATGACTGCAGGCAGCAGGGAGGTTGTCACCTGATACCCATTGAACCCAGTTTTGCGAGGCTCCATAATATCACCCTCTGTCGAATGTGACCTTAATGTGAAGGGCTGTCACTCTCCCCTCATTTCTGGAATTCAGTTCTTTGTCCATGTTTAAATCAAATCTGTAATTCAGACATGAGCTGAGTAGGCCTTGCGTAACCCACATTTACACAGGTTATTGCTGAGCTAGTGCTGCTTGATAGCACCTCCCTACATCTAACTCATGATTGAGCATGGACTGATGGGGCAGTAATTCGCCAGGGTGGTTTGACCTCTTTTCTGTGCACAGGACGTGCCTGGCCTATTTTCCACATTGTCCATGCCAGTGTTTAAGCTGTACCGGGATTGCTTGGCGAGGACAAGTCATCAGTATTATTGCCAGAATTTTGTCAGGCTCCATAGCATTTGCAGTAACCCCTGCCCCCCCCCCCCGCCCCCCCCCCTCCCCCCCTCACCGGCCAACAGTGTCTTGATTTCACATGGAGAGAGGCGAATTCCCTGCTGACAGGTAGCTGTGATATTGGTGATCTATGAAAAATGCCGAGATGGATCACACAATTGGCACTTCTGGCTGAAGATTGCTGTGAATGCTTCAGCCTTAACTTTTGTGCTGATGTGTTGTGCTCTCCAAAGCAGAGCAAGGAAATATCTGTGGAGCTTATTCCTTCAATGAGTTGTTTAATTATCAACTTTAATTCATGTCTTGATGTGGCAGCACTGTGGGCTCAGACCCCTGTTTCCTGAAAGAATGGTCTAGGCACAATATCTCCAGACTATAATTCCAACCCCCACTCCATAATGTGGATATTCACAACAGAAGATTGCTTATCCTTTGTAGATTCCAACAATGCATCGTATATTCGCTTAAATTGTTAGTCTCGAAAATGCTTTACTTCACAGACTTTAGGATATAATGTTCTATTTTCAATTCTTCTCTCCGACAGACAAGGTCATCGATGTCACACTGGCTTTCTTCCTCACTAATTGCAAAACCAAACGTTTTTCACCTCATCTTTGAACTTACTGATGAAAATTGCTACATTCTTGACTAGACCATTCATATACGCTGCAAACATCAAAGGATCCAGCAACCAGTCATGTCGTAAGCCACTGGACACAAGATGTCTTCACAATGACTACCTTCGACCATTACCTTCTGCCAACAAATAAACCTTCGAATCATTTGCCAAACTGCACCAGCTCCCATGAACCCTTACCATATTAAAGATGCAAGATCTGGTCAAAAACCTGATTGAAGTCTAGAAGCATTACATCCACTTTTTACACCCGATGTTACATCTCATTGCCTCTCCGGAAAACAGAATCAACCACTTCCGATTTGATATCACTTCCACCAAAGCCATGCTGAATTTCATTGCTTAAACCTTACAATTCCAACTTTTAGTGAATGCTGTCTCTTAGATTTACTTATTAACTTCCCTCAAGATTTCTACTTTTAAACATAGGTTTATGAGTGAAACTACACATTGTCACTTAGCTCCTTTCACCCGATGACAACTCTTCTTATCTCTCTGACAGATAATTTACTCTAGCTGAAATAATCTTGTGTCTCTTCTGTTTCATTCTGGGAAATGGGAATGGAATTGAATACAGTGTTGAAACCAACAGCAATCTATCCGTTTGTTCTTGACACTGTCAGTGTGTGTTTCCCCTCAGAGGCAGGAAGACTTTGTGCTGATAATACGGAAAGTAGCGCCTGATGTATCATTCTCAGCTGGCACACAACTTCCTGTTTCTATGTGCCAGCAGTAAGCTACACATCTCACTTCTGATCAGAAAATAAACCCGGGGGATGCAATCTAGCGGAAACATCTGCCAATGTGGCCTATATCAGGACACAGAGTATGAAGTGATTACATTGAAGTGACATTTGCAAATTGACCTTTTGATCTCTGTTTCACGGTCTGATTCCAGGACATCATTGGACGAGTCTCTCGACCATCTAACAAGCTCATTCGATTCACTAAGGTCTGGGACATATCGACATGCACCTTGTCATGTCTTTGATCTTGTACGACTTGTTACTCTCTTTTCAGATTTAATGTTCCCAGTTTTTGATTCTGTCTTCTGTATCCATCACCTTCCCAGCCGAATACATTCTGTTTGATCTGTTTCCTAAATTTTGATCAACTAAACAAATAATACAGTTTTGTACAGACAGGTATGTTGGTGTGTCAGATTAACAGAACCAATATATGGAGAGATCACCTTGGCTGTATCGAAATCTGACTGACATTGAATTCAAATAAAGCACAGCACTGTATGGTTTCAATCTTTGCAAATCCTCTCTCTTTGAAAGAGCTTGTTCTAACGGTTAATTCTTTTCTTGATTATTTCAGAAACTATGACTAAAAATCCCTATTTTTAACAAAGTTTCAAACATTATTAAAAGTTGCAGCCCAGGCATTTCCTACAGTGAGCTTTGTGGTGTTTAAATGTTCTGGTCAAAATGTGCTTCAAGCAGAAGACTTAAGCATTGGTTTCTCCGAGTTCCCAGCCATTGCACTTTCAGTTCCATAATAACTGCAAGCTATTGATAAGCCCCAGAGAGAACAGAATGTCCAGGCCCCGTACACATCCAAACGCCATGATGTCGGCCTCGAAGCCCTCCGTTTCTTCCTGTCACGCCAAACCAAGCAGTACATGCTCAACCTCAACTACATTTCCTTTCAATCCTCCCACTTCCTCCAAACCAAAGGGGTAGCCATGGACACCTGTATGGACCCCAGCTATGCCTGCCTCTTCGTCAGATATGTGGAACAGTCAATCTTCCACAGCTGCACCGGTATCATTGCCCATCTTTACCACCGCTACATTGATGACTGTATCAACGCCACCTCATGCTAGCACAAGGAGATTGAACAGTTCATCAACTTTACTAAAGCCTTCCACCCTGACCTAAACTTCACAGGGACCATCTTGGACACCTCCCTCCCTTTCCTAGACCTCTCCACCTCTATCTCCAGTGACCGACTAAACATTTACTGCAAGCCCACTGACTCCCACAGCTACCTGGGCTACACTCCTCCCACCCAACCTCCTGTAAAAATGCCATCCCTTATTGTCAATACCTCTGCCTCCACTGCACCTGCTCCCAGGAGGACCAGTTCCACCATAAAACATCCCGGATAACCTCCTTTTTCAAAGACTGCAATTTCCCCTCCGATGTGGTCGACGATGCCCTTGAACCCCAACCCTCCAATCGCAACAGGGAGCCCTCCTGGCCCTCATCTTCCATCGCACCAACCTTGCATGCATCATATCATCCTCCACTGCTTCCACCACCTGTAAACAGACCCCATCACTCGGGGTATATTTCCCTCCCTACCCCTATCTGCATTCCGGAGACACCATTCCCTCCGTGACTCCCTCATCAGGTCCATGCCCCTCCACCAGCCCACACCTCCCCCCTCACCTCCGACAAGGCCCCAAATGATCCTACCATATCCCGGAGCAATTTGTCTATACTTCCACAAATGTCATCCACTGTGTCTGTTCCACCTGCTGTGGTCTCCTCTACATCAGGGAGACAGGACACTAACTTGCGGATCATTTCAGAGAACATCTCTGGGACACCCGTGCCAACCAACCCCACGGCCCCGTGGCTGACCACTTTAACTCCCTCTCCCACTCCACCAAGAACAGGTCGGTCATATTCTGTTCATTTCCAATGAATAAATACAAAATAACCGAGCCTGAATTTGGGATGATATTAACAGGATTTATTTTGATCTAAGCATGAACAGATTATTTTGACAAAACAGGTGGAGAGATTCACTTCCTGAAAAAGCAGCTCAAGTGGTATAAGCTGGCACCAAACCGAGTTTGGTCAATACTGAGGCAAAAATACAGCATACAGTCTTGAGTGAAATAAATAAAGAAACTGTGTTAGCTCCGGAACAAGATAGAGTGTATTAAATATGAACAAAGACACAAGTATTTTAGGATATAATAGAAAGGTAATTTATAGTATATTGAAATGCAAACAGAGATGTGAATTTATGTCTCGACATTCTTCCTAGCTAAATTAATCATTTCAGAAATCATTTCATGAATCATTTGTTGGTCCATTCCACGAACCTTGCGAGGTCCTTGTTAAATTCTGAACCATCGCCTTCCAGGTTCACAGTGGTTGCGAGTTCCATGTTACAGCAAATTGTGAAGTTGTGCACTGTATGCCAATGTCTTAGTTAAATATTTAAAGCAATCACAGCTCCACACATTTACAAAATATCACTATGGATCTTCCTGGAATCCAAAAAAAATTGTCCCTTTGATCAATGATTTCTAAAATTTACTAACATATCTGTTGTAAAGGAGGTTTTCAAATAACTTGAAGTGCAAATGGTTCACATCAGTCGGATTACAGTAACATTTCATGTGTTACCCCACACAAAAAGAAATCAAGCAATATTCACGAGTTGCTCTCAGCAAGTCTATGATGGACTGTTTTATCAAACAAAATCATTTCCAATGTTGTGAGGGCTCGTCTACCTTCTGTGCAATGGTCTGAATTTTGTGTCTGACTGCAGATGAAACTGGCTGATCTGGGTAAAAGTACAGTTTGTGCCTTTCACGTTGTTAATGTATATTGCTGACTTTAGTTGAATAACGTGATGTTGTCCCAGGCATCGTCTGGCACCATTAATTAGACCATTAATTTCCACATCACTAGCCAGACTATCAGGTGGGGTGTATTGATCTCATTGAAACGAATGCTTGTAATATTTCCGGTATGAATCATGTGAAGTGGAGCCTCTGAACGAGACATAGAACATAGAACAATACAGCACAGAACAGGCCCTTTGGCCCACGATGTTGTGCTGAACATTTGTCCTAGCTTAAGCACCTATCCATGTACCTATCCAATTGCCACTTAAAGGTCACCAATGATTCTGACTCTGCTACTCTCACAGGCAGCACATTCCATGCCCCCACCACTCTCTGGGTAAAGAACATACTCCTGACATCACCCCTATACCTTCCACCCTTCACCTTATAATTTATGTCCCCTTGTAACACTCCGTTGTACTCGGGGAAAAACTCTCTGACTGTCTACTCTATCTATTCCCCTGATCATCTTATAAACCTCTATCAAGTCACCCCGCTTCCTTCACCTTTCCAATGAGAAGTGGCCTAGCACTCTCAACCTATCCTCGTGCGACCTATTCTCCATTCCAGGCAACGTCCTGGAGACAAAGTAGGAAATGTGAATTTCGAGTAGTAGGATTTTTTCACGACAGAGAGAGATCACTTCGCCCATCGCACCTGTATCACGTGAAGATAGAGCCTTCCAGTCAACACCCACTTTATAGTATGTTGTCCATAACCCTGCAGGTGATAGCACTGTAAACATTCGGGAACATTGTGTAGGGTCTAACCCATTATCAACATCGATATGATCTCCAATGCTGTAAATCCTGGCTTATGGGGAAAAAGTAGGGGCAGAACTGTATCAATATTCAAACAGTTGGTACAGCCCTGAGGAGCTAATAGGCCCATTTCTAAACGTTGTTTCTCAGGATGTTTTGACTATTCTTGACTTAATATCATTGTAAACTGACATGAAAAAAATGCAGACATGTTCCCCAGAAATGCTGACAGCAACATACCTTTATTCAGCCAGGATCAGCAACATGAATTAAGAAAGTTTTGAAAAAACTTCCTTTTAACTGATTATTGACAACACGAATTTCACAAAGTGCAAAGTACAGAGGGGAAGGGTGGAGGGGTGGGGGTGGGCGATGTTCGCTATTCCCTGATGTCTGGTTGCGTTTGTGAGCAACAGATGAATCTGAGAACCAGATTCAGGATGGTACTACAGGTATTTCAGCAGATACTGTGTACACGGAATTCTCCCAAAAATCAGCAATGACATGAACATTTATTTGTGATAGTGTTTGAAGCCAACTAAAATTGAACAATATGGTGGGAGAAGTTCCTTTCATTTCTTTGAACTAGTAACAAGGGACACTGTCTGTGGATCTGGGGTGGCAGGAGGATCTTTCACAGCAGAATGTGAGGGAACAGAATCATGTTGGAAATCCAGATAGACTGAAACTTTTGTCACTGGAGGGTGAGAGTTCGGCGGGGTGGCGGGGGGGGGGGGGGGGGGGGGTGACCTCATATAAGTTTATAAAACCATGAGTGGAAAGGTGAATGGCTCTAATTGACATGATTCATACTGGGAATGTACGAAGCTTTGGTTTCAAAAATATCACATATCAATAAACTACACCTGACCCTATGGTTAGTGATGTGGAAATTAATGGTATAATTAATGGTGCCAGACGATGCCGGAACAGCATCACTTTACTCAACTAAAGTCAGCAATATACATTCACAATGTGAAAGGCACAAACTGTACTTTTACCCACTTCAGCCAATTTCATCTGCAGTCAGACACAACTTAAAATTTAGACCATTGCACAGAAGATAGACGAGCTCTCACAACATTGGAAATGATTTTGTTTGATAAAAGAATCCATCGTAGACTTCCTCAGAGCAATTTATGTCAACAAACTTGTTTTTTTTGTGTGTGGGCGTAGCGCACGAAATGTTACTTTCATCCGATTGATGTGAAAAAAAATTTGCACCTAAGAAGTTATTTGAAAACGTCTATCACAGTAGATACACGAGTAAATTTTATAAATCATTGATCAAAGGGGACAATCTTTTTTGGATTCGAGGAATATAAACAGTGATATTTTGTAAATGTTTGGAGCTGGGATTGTTTTCAATTTTTGACCCAGACATTGGTGCATTTTCCCTATGGTGGGGGATTTCAACAATAGGGAACACGTTTTTCAAATGAGAGGAGAAAAATTTTAAAAAGGATATCAGAGACACAGAGAATGGTTTGTGTGTGGGATGATTTGGTGGTGGATACTTACAACCTTTAGAAGATATTTGGATAAGTAAATGAATATCAAATGTTTGGATGGATATGGGCCAAGTACACACAGGTGGGATTAGTTTAGTTTGGGATGAGGGCTGGCATGGACTGGGTGGACCGAGGGGTCTGTTTCCATGCTGTATCACTACATGACTCTCTGACTATTGATCAGTTTTTCTCAATACTAAACAGTGCTGTAGTGATCCTTGAATGAACTGTTGATGTTTCGGTTGTGTCTGAGACTCTGCGAATATTTCCTTCAATGAGAGGAGTGACTAGTTCTCCAAGTTACACAACTGAAAATAAACTTTTCTCCAGCATTGTTGCTGAGTTGTTTTGTTTCTGCGGAGGCGGTGGTCATAGTTTGCAGTTGGCTTTCCACCAACTGGTCAACCGTGGGACAAAATATCTTTGATCCACTGCAGAAACTCCACCTGCTTCCAGTAAATGAAACTGGGAACTCAAGGACCTTTTCTGTAGTCAGCTTAATTGCTGCCAACTACTGTATCCGGCCGATTAAAGGGAAAATGAATCAACTAAAGTAAAATCCTACCAAACAAACTATATTTTCCCATTAACTCACAATGGATGCATTTCACTTGGTATTTCTCCCTTTAAAAGGAAAGTCACTGAATACAGCATTCACTGTATGACTATCAGAAAACAGGACATTGAATGCAGTGACGTTCTGGTTAGTTCAGTCTGTTTATTGAGTATCTTTAAAGCTCCTGAAAATGAAGTTAATGGATCCAAAATCCCACATTGCAGTAACATTTGTTATCATCTCAAAGTAAATTAACAAAATTGAATTGGTTCAAACTCACATCACTTGTTACACCATTCCCTGATTCATGCATCTCATTAAAACTGAGTGGGCCCTTTATACATGGTTAACACTGCCATAGTGTAACAGCGAATTTTTGCTTATTTTTATGAGTTAACTGCCCTGTCAGAGCTATCAGTGAGCAGAGAAATGTACTGTTTATAACCTACATTCGTGGTAATTATTACTGTAATACTCTCTAATTTAACCAAACATTCCTGATGTACCCAGACTGTTACATGCAATGATTTAGACGTTGAGGATTTAGAAAAAAACTTATGGACTGTCTTGTTCTAGTTCATTAGATGCTCTTTCAAAAGTTTACCTCGGTGTTATGTATCACTGCGGACTCACATTTTGTTTCTCAGGCACACAGCTTTCCTTTACTGTGCATTTTAGTGTCGGAGCAATTTGAAAAAATAGATGCAGGGAGAGACATTCTGCAATGTAAGGAGGTGCTTCTAATCTCCGGGTCCAAACTGTTTAGTGACATACACTCACATTCTGAACATAATCACTTTAGACATGCTCCATATTAGGTTGCCGAAACTGAATTTAGAAACGCAGATTAGAAATGGTATGTTATTTGGTAATGTGAGAGAGACTTTGAGTGACAGCAAAAATAAAGTCATTCATTTTGTTGGCTAATAATATTATTGAAGTTCTTTTTAGCTTTATCTGCTTGTGGTGGAATGTAGGATTAAAGGGAGTTAACTTCTAATTGAATATTCTTAATATAATCACTTTGGACACGCTCTGTATTCCGTTGCCTAAATTGAATTTTGAAATGTTTAGTATGAATTACATGTTATTTTGAGTGCGACAGAGACTTGCAGTATCCAGAGAAGAAAAGCTCAACTGTTTTATTAGCTAGTTATATGTTTGAACTTTGATTTTAGTTTTATCTGCTTGTGAATGAATCTAGAAATAAATTGAGCTAACTTCCAGTTGAATTTGTTTTTTTTTTAAACAAAATACATGCAACTATCATGTGAAACAGACCTGAAGCTACTCAAATTTACTTCCAAAGAAGCTATTCAGCAAAACCAATATCCCAAGATGTGTATGTGTCCATGTTTAAGCAGAACCTCATGTAAAGACATGATCCCATGTGTTCGGGCTGTACAAGCTGATACCAGGATCCAGTCTGAGCCTCCAGCAGGAAACCAACCTGCGGAAGCTGGAAGCCTGCCCCTTCCGATGGCCATATAAATCCTGGGCACTGGACCGTAATTCAACACTCCTGGGTCGGCTCTGTTTAGAAAGATCTTAGCAGAACCGCTTCCCACAAGTTATCAGAATGATTGTGTCGACACTTTTTCTCAGTTTGTTACTGACTTTCTTATCATGTGAGTGTTTGTTGTTCAAGTCTCTCTTTGTGACTGTCTCAATGTTAGTCTACGGCAGGAATGTAAAAGACTCAGATATCATTTCACCAACATTAATGCTCATGGTTTGTTTGTTTTCTTTTTAAAGGTGTCCAGTCGGAGGTTGTTTTGACCCAGCCAGAGGCAGAGACTAGCCGTCCCTCAGGCAGCCTGAAACTGACCTGTAAAACCAGCGGGTTCGATCTTGGCAGCTACTACATGCACTGGGTCCGACAGGTTCCCGGACAGGGTCTGGAGTGGCTGCTGTAGTACTATAGTTCATCGGACAATAGCTATGCGCCAGCGATTAAGGGTCGATTTACTGCGTCCAAAGACACTTCAAACAATATTTTCGCGTTGGACATGGGGAACCTGAAGATCGAAGACACCGCCATCTATTACTGTGCAAGATACCACAGCGAGAGGAACCAGGGCTGGACCCGTTCAAAAACAGCTCGAGGGAACATTTTGTCAATTCCATCATAAACTGACGGTCAGTACGAGTTTTAAATGCAATTATACCAACTGCAATCTGAAGTAGACCTCAGGCTGCCTCTTACAAAACTATCAAAGAGGAAATGTACCATTTAAACTAGAAAAACTGGTGACACAATGGGACAATGTTTTGGGCATGTCATATGTACTGCTAACACTTCCATCAATTAAATGCTCGGACAAAATGTTCCTTTTAATATATCTGACAGCTCAGGAAATCACTGCTCATTGTTATGTCAACTATGGCATCAATTCTAAACATGATCAGTACTAAATGGCTCTTTCAAATGAAAATTGAGACCTCGAGTAAAGAACAGAGAATGAGTGTACTGGTCTACATCATTGTGATACTACAGTGGGTCACAGTGTTGTGCACAGCGACATCCTCATACAAAAACCACTGACAAGTGTTTATCTCAAATTGGTGATTTCTACCATGGCAGGAGCGAGAAATAATGTGAGATGCAATTTAAACGCAATCCAGTAGTGCTAGTTTGTACAAATGTATAAATTTTCCACCTTCTTCGTGTTGATTTTCAAGTTCAATGCAGACCAAACCTGGAAAAGTATTCCAAGCTTTCAAAATACAATGGATCGTAAAAGCTGGAATAACACACTGAATCATTTTTAGAGGAGTCTGAATCACTGCTTTCTAGGAAGTGAAGAAATTCTCTGCATTTTACATTTTACAGTCTGTCATAGTATTTGAGACAACGTGTCTCACAGTGATATAGCTGGAGTGACACTGCAATTATGACCAATACAAAAACCTATTCAGCCTCCATTGTTTGAAACTAGTCAGTGATTACTTCTACAAACCGTCTTAACTTGCAGTCAGTATTAGTTCTGTGCGGTTTAATGCCAGTATCACTATTTAATTTGTGAAAGTGTTTGGGTAATTATTGATACACCAGTTGGGGATTTTGAGAATCAGCTCATGTGTTACTCTGTGAAGTATAAAACAGTATTAAAATTTATCAAGAATGATCAGAATTCACTAGCGCAATTATGTGATGAAGATTTATCGTGACTTTATTTTGCCTGTGGTTCTGAAAATTTAAAATAATGGCAGATTTTTGATTTGTTTTATGCAGAGCTAGTTATTGTGTGACCCAGTCCAGAGAATGTAACACTGTGACTATCTTGATTACTGGGGCCAAGGGACCATGGTGACAGTGACTTCAGGTAAGACCCTTGAACTTTTTAGTGACTTTTTAAAAACTTTCTATTCATGTTACTAATTTCTGAATTAAATGAAACTCAGATTCTGTGCTGAGTTTGGTTTGGTTCGGATTGATTTTTGTTCAGACTGATTACGGACTTCAGTTAAGGCTCAGCAAATAGTTACAGTGGGGATAATGGAGTCAGTTGCTCGTTGTATCGCTTTTTTTGATCAGATGGGCATTCTGTGTGGCTGGGTTACTTGAAACACCTAATGTCTCTTAATCAGTCAGCTATAAATAATGTTTAATGTCAGTGACACCCTGACTGTGAGTTTTATTATCAACAACAAACGCTAAGAATTCAAAGATGTTCGAGATATTACTAAACATGATTAAAATATGCTAAAATATCATTATTCACTTCGTGAATATATGTTCTTACCCTATTTTTATTTTCGCATTTATTTTGTTAATTTTGTTGATGACAAGCAGGTTAGAAACTGTCATAAAATTTTCTTGCGGTGCTATATTGCATTCTGTTGATTAGATTCTGAGTTTGTTTTACTTGATTCTGTTGAATTGAGTTGATTGGATTTTGGCTTTGTTTTAGTTGATTCGGTTTGAACTGTGTTGATTGGATTCTGACTTTGGTTTTACTTGGTTTTGTTGAATTGTGTTGATTGGCTTTTGAAATTGTTTATTTGATTCTGTTGAATTGAATTGTTTGGATTCTGATTATGTTTCATTCAAATCTGTTGTTCTGAGTTGATTGGATTCTGATTTTATTTTCCTTGATTCTGTTGAATTGAGTTGATTGGATCTTATTCAGTTTGTGAAATTGATCAGCGTTTTCATGCTTTCTGTAATCGGTGTTTTCTTTCTGGTGAGGAGATTGACTCTCTGGATTACTTTTCATTACCAATATTTGTGAAGTTCTTTGGCTTTTCATGAATCATTTCTGCATTTGTTAAACTTATATGACACATTTTTCTCTGCTTGATTGAAAACATTACATCCATTTGTAACGGTCTGAAAAACAACTTAAGGCAGAAACCCGGAAGTGTGAGAAATGAAAAAAACGAGTTTTTAATGCATTGACTTTTTAAAAAAAACTCAGTTCTAATTGTAAACTAACTGAATTTTGTTTTGAGTAGCCTCATTCAAAATAAAATTTGGGACTAAAATCTGAAACTGCAGAATTGGTCAGATTATGTAATTGAAACTAACTTAAAATTATAATGTGGTAATATTTGTCCATTCAGTAATTTTGTTTTGACCATGAAGTGATTAATCAATATATGCCTTCAACCGCTCTACTGTGCGCTGCACAAGATTGTCGCGATCAAGAAGGGTGTACAGGTCGGAAATAAATTGAACTGTTGCCAGAAACGTTACAGCTTTAAGTGTTAAGTCCCCTCACAAACAAGGCTGCTGTTATGACTTGTTATTTCTCTTCAATTTAATCATTAGTTTGCTGGATTCTGAGCAGCTTTGTTAGACTTCAATTTGTTTTTTTTGTGAGGTTACATCATGTTCTTGGTTCTGTTGAAAATGTTTGCAGAGCTAGTTCCGCTGCAAACACACCGTGTTGTGATCTGGTGATCATTGATCTGTTGAGGAGGGACTGTGCTTGGGTAACATTAAATATGTTATATTTGGGAAACTGTTTTTGGTTTCTACATTGTTTTTGCAATGTTAACACGGTTGGTGACAGTGAACCGCTCCAGGTTCCTCATTCATTGTGATCAGCATGCGAGGTGAAATTTCATAAAGCCTATTATTAAGTGAAAGACAAATCGCAAAGGTTTTAGAAATGAAGGGAAAACAGATACCTTCGGGCGCCATTTTTACTTAAAAGTAATAATTAAGGATTAATCTAATCCATGCTTTACAATCCAAATTCAGAACCCCACTATCTAGTTCAATCACAAGGTCTGTCTTTAAACAGTTTACAAGTCATAGAGAAATATAAATAGAATTCCAAAAGTCTAATGTTCTAATAGTTCTTGCTCTTGAGCAAA